>NC_044327.1:136424817-136733101 GCF_007399415.2 Gopherus evgoodei | reverse complement strand
CTTGAAGTTCCATGTCTGCCAACGCTGCTTTTTGTGCCTGCCGTAGTATCTTTTCTGACACTGGTCTGTATGTGTCCACAGCATCCCCCCATGCTTTCATGTCCTCTTTGAACTCATTGATAGCTGAGTGCAATGCTAGGCTCTGTGCAGAATGTCTGTCTGCTACAGCTGGATTTTTCCCAGGAACATACTTAGCAGTTGGGTTAAATCGCATTAACCTTAGCAATAGATGTTGGCATCTTAGCAGTGCTTGGTCCAGGTCTTTTCCACTGACAATGTTTACAAGCAATTTATGGTCTGGTATCAGTGTAAATGAATCTGGTTGTAGATGTGTGCTGTCGGGGTCACCCCTCTCAGGGGCAGCTGGGAGCCAGGCCCCCTCATTACACAAGTTCGGTGAGTTGGCAGATTAGCCTGCTGGGAAAGGAAGCCATCAGGGGCTCAAACCCTCAGGCAGGGGCTGAGCAAACAGTTCAGTAAGGTAAGCCCAGGCTCCTGGTCCTGAGCGTCGGGGCGAGGGGGAGACTGCCACCCGTGAGTGGGGTGGCAGGCAGGATGCAGGCCCACCCACTCCTCTGCATTCCAGCCCGGGGCCCTAACAGTGGCAGGCAGCCTGCTGCTGTGTCAGCGGGGATCCTAGCCGCAACACACTGACATTGGCTCTGGGGGGCCACAGCCAGACTAGAGTCGGCTGCCCCCTGGCTACTTCCTACCTCCCCCTCTACCAGTGCCTGCGTCTCTGCGGCGTCTTCCATGGTGTCTAGCACCGTGGGCTCCTCAGGATACTCCAAGGGGTAAACTGAACAGCTCCTCTGGGTCCCTTTGTACTGTATGGCTCACTGGCTCTTCCGGCGTCTGGTCGGCATCTGGTCAGCATCCAGCCTCCGTGGGCATGGCCAGTCCTCAAGTCGGTCCCAGGAGGCAGGAGTCTCCCCAGCGGGAGCTAGGGCATCAGCGTCCGGCCTCTCCCTGGGGTTGGACTTTTATACTTCCTGCCCTGCGCCTTGACCTCTGGGGGGTGGGTGCAGGCTCCAGTGACTCCGGCCATTTTGGCGTCCATAAGGGCTCATCCCTCTCTGGGGTGGCTGGCAGCCAGGCCGCCTTGCTGCATCGGTTTACACAGATAGCTGTACAAGTTCTCTCACACCCATACGCTTGCCAGGCCCTCCTTGCCAATCTGTGCATATCAGTTTTCTGCTTCTGTGAGTGCGTGGCAGCAAAATGCAGCCAGTTTCCACACAGGGCCATGTTGTCAGAACAAGACACCACCTAGGCCAGGGCTGCTTGTATCCACATTCGCCATGGTAGGTTCATTCACATCGTAGTACTTGAGAACTGGAGCTGTGGCAATCACTTCTTTTACCTTTTTAAAGACAATTTCTTGTTGGCCCCCAGAGCCAAGGTGTGTTGGACTTTAGCAGGTCATTCACTGCGTTTGTCAGTGTAGAAAGGTCTTGTAGGTATCAGCCAAGGTAATATGGTTCAGCATTCTCTCCTAGAGGTGATTTGTACTGGCTCTCCTTTCAAAAGTCCAACATCACCAAATATTCCATCGAGTTCCTCCACCTTTCTCACTAGGCCCATCATGGCTGTGGCTGAGAAGGTTGTTGGGCTTTGATCCTTTTACCACATGCATGGTGAATTTGCAGCCTTTGTCTCTGTAAGTTATTTCTGTGGTGAGCTGGCCCCGGCAGCTCAGAAACCTCCAGGGCTAGTCAGAGCTGGGCCAGGTGACGTCAGCGCTAGGAGGGATTCAAGGTGATTGTAAGTCCCTTCTGAGATGACTGTGACATCAGCTCCTGAGTTACTGTTAACATCAATAGTCTTACCAGGAATATTCAGTTTCACTCTCCAGGCAGGTTCTGTGTCATCACTCGTGACACATCCCAGAAACAACGGCTCTTGATTGTCTGTAGTATTAATCATCTCCCTGACGGCTTTGGTGTGGCAAACAACTGCAAAATGTCCTATTTTGTGCATGTATTATACCTTGTGCCTTTGGACATACATCATCTCTTGGGCTATTAATTTTTCCTCATCTCTTGCATTGAGGCTAAAACGCTTTGGTGCTTGAATGGAATTTGTTCCTCTTAGCTTGGGAGTTCTCTCCTTGCCTCAGGGGTTTATGATATTGACTTTTAGCCTTCATGTTTGTTTACAGCTTCAGAGCTAGTTTCAGGTGTTTCAAGCCGCTCCTGCCTTTTGACTAGCACAGGCTGCTTTGCTATCTGTACAGCTTTGTCTCTGGTATTTTCATGTTTTGCAGTCCCAAAATCACAGTTTTCAGCCAATGTACGCGGAGCTCATATAAAACAGTCAACATTTCCCTCTGGTCCTTGAATTCTCTGGTGAAAACACTCTTTCATAGACCTCATTTCTCTGAGGTATAAAGTGCACATCAAGCACAGCCAGAACCCTTTCCTAGTCATCTTTGTGATGGTCTTCAGTAAAGTCAAATGACTTAAAGATGTGCCATGCCCACTTCCCCATACACAGGTATTCTCTTTAATTTTTGGTATCTCCAGTTTCCTTGTGGAGTTTTGTTGCAATGTGAAGTCTTGCAAAATACTGCTTCCAGTCCATCCGGTCATTCTGTAGCTCTATCAAACCTGAAGTTATCTGAGGCACTGGAGAGTGGCATGTGGATGAGACTGATTCTGCAACCGTTGTTCCTTCCACTTGCAACCTCTGTTGCTGCTTTTGGTTGGTTTCTCTTCTCCTCTGGCACTAGTTTACTGCTGACACCTTGTACACAGTAGGTTGCAGGGCTGCTACTAGCAGGTCAGGCTCCTCTACCAGTTATGGACGGGCTGCAAAGCTGCCTTATCGCAGAGATACACCCTAGACATGTTCAGCATCAGATCCTCCAATGTACTGCCTGGTGTAGCTGAGGTTTACACACAGCACCTCCTCCTGGCTGGACAGCATAATGCAGCTGAGTGTTCTGTTACGGGTGGAGATTGATGGCGGGCGTTGGCACCATCCTGTGCCTACTCTGCAGCGTCTACCCTGTGACGTAAGAGGTTGTGGCCATTGCGGTGATTTCCAGGGACGGAAATGATCCAGGCTGTGTTCCCGCTGTGCACCTCAGACACCGTAGGGGAGCAGATTTGGAGGTGAGTACAGATTTGTGTCTAGGAGTGTGATGGTTGTCTCAGATGTGGCTGTAGCTCATTGCAGTAGCGACACTATGAAAGCTCTTGGCAAGTGCTGGAAGAACGTTAATGGGAAAATGGCAGGTTCCTGGATGACCAGAGAAAGTGAACCGTTCTGGCATTGAAACATTACACACCTGACTCCTCACTGTTTCTGAGAGAAGGGATAAAGCTACTGAGCGGGGGTCAGAGGATCTTTCAAAGATAAAACTATTTTGGAATAAAAACAACAAGGAGTCCAGTGGCACCTTAAAGACTAACAGATTTATTTAGGCATAAGCTTTCGTGGGGAAGAAGTGGATATTTAGCCTCCTCGGCCTCCTATGCCCTCTGCCTAGGTGTGTGTGTATAGATTCATAGACTCCAGGACTGGAAGGGACCTCGAGAGGTCATCGAGTCCAGTCCCCTGCCCTCATGGCAGGACCAAATATTGTCTAGACCATCCCTAATAGACATTTATCTAACCTACTCTTAAATATCTCCAGAGATGGAGATTCCCCAACTTCCCTAGGCAATTTATTCCAGTGTTTAACTACCCTGACAGTTAGGAACTTTTTCCTAATGTCCAACCTAAATCTCCCTTGCTGCAGTTTAAGCCCATTGCTTCTTGTTCTATCATTGGAGGCTAAGGTGAACAAGTTTTCTCCCTCCTCCTGATGACACCCTTTTAGATACCTGAAAACTGCTATCATGTCCCCTCTCAGTCTTCTCTTTTCCAAACTAAACAAACCCAATTCCTTCAGCCTTCCTTCATAGGTCATGTTCTCAAGACCTTTAATCATTCTTGTTGCTCTTCTCTGGACCCTCTCCAATTTCTTCACATCTTTCTTGAAATGCGGTGCCCAGAACTGGACACAATACTCCAGCTGAGGCCTGACCAGCACAGAGTAAAGCGGAAGAATGACTTCTTGTGTCTTGTTTACAACTCAGCTGTTATTTATATTCTCTCTCCCACTCACTCATGTGCTGTGGGAGTCACGACCATTTTGCCTTATGGTGGGAGTTTACAGCGATTTCAGTGAAGTGGAGAGTTTAGTGAAGCTGAGGAAGCAGCTAACACTGCTGCACAATGCCGCTCGAGGGCATAAACCCCAGCCTTGCTGTGGAATCGAAGTCTGGACATAGGTGTGGGAAGTAGGGGTGTGAGGGAGCTGCAGGACCCACAGGTTCTGCGGCCAGCATCCCGCCCACCCGGGGTCCTGGCCGCCAGCCCCACTGCTGCCCATGGGCTCCACTGCCGGCCTGGGGTCCCACTGGAGTGGGGATGCTGAGCTGCACCTCTCTTACCACTGTCAGCGTCCCCTCTCCCATAGCCGCATCCCTGCTCCCAGCCCCAGCTTTAGGGGGCAATGAGGGGCACAGACAGGGGCAAGAGGGGTGCAGCTCAGCACCACTGGGTCCAGAGCACTGCACAATCCAGAGTCATGGGGGTCAGGTGCAGAGTCAGACCGTGGTGTGGGATGGGAGGAGCAGTTGGAGAGGAACACCAGGGAAGCAGAGTCCCAGCAGTCTGTGGGGAAAGCGTGACTGGGGGCAGAGTGACGTGATCTCACTCAGGCTGCCGGGCAGAAGAGAGAGAGTCGCCGTCCCGCCCCTGCCAGCATCCCAGAGCCCTGCCACCTCACTGCTCTGATTCCTAAGCTGTCTTGGGGGCAGAGGCACAAAAGGGGCCAGGAGACAGAAAGCGAAGAGCAGGATGAAATGGTCACTGTTCATCAGGGGAAAAGGTTACCAGCAGCGTCTCCAGGCTCTGTACTGGGTCCCATGTTGTTTAATGAGCTGGAAAGGGAGAGCACTTCGCAGATGACACAAAGTTATTTAGGTTAGTCAGGACCGTTCGGAACTTCAGAGAGACCCAACCAAGCCGGATGAAGGGACAGCTCAATGGCAAATGAAGTTGTGTTTCTAAATGCAAAGGGATGGAAGGGAGGATTTAAACTCTCCTTACACCTGACAGGGTTCGACGTTAGCTGCTTCAGTCCAAGAAAGGGACCTGGATGTCACTGCAGACAGCACAATGGAGATGGGTAAGAGAAGGACTGAAGACCCAGATGAAAAGAGGAAGATTGGGATTGTGACCTGAGAAAGGAGATGGGTAAGAAGGGAGAGGATTCTGAATGGGCTGGAGAAGGGAGTTTGGGAGCTTTTCTCCCTGTCTCACAACACAAGAACCAGAGACAGTTGAGGAGAGTGAGAGGTGGCAGATTTAAAATGGATCAAAGTAAATGCTTTTCCACGCAATAGAACTCATTGCCATGGAAAGTCACAGAGGCCAAGAACTTGTCAAGACTCACAGAGGAAGTGGACATTCATAGGGTTATCAGGCATGGCCAGAGTTATCTAACCTAATGCTACCAAAACTTCTGGCAGGGTTGTTAAACCTGTTTTATGGCTTGAGCCAAACTCTAACTCTGAGACCAGGAAAAAAACTGAGGTTGGGGCAGATAATCCCTCACCTGCTTCCTGTGCACTTCTTACATGTTCTTCTGTCGTAGCTGATCCTGGCCCATAGAGACAACAGGATACTGTACGAGGTGGACATCAGGTCTGACCACTCTACAGCTCCAGCACAGGTCCCCACCCCTCTGTTTACTGTCACACCTGGAGCCTCCTGAGCCAGGACATGAAACCATCGAGATGTCCACATGTCCCCGCTGGGTTCCCAGGCTCGTGTCAGTGTGACCCTGACCCCATCCCCACAGGGTCATAGACTCAGCAACCTTAAGGCCAGAAGGGTCCAGTAGATCTAGTCTGACCTCGTGTACATCACAGGCCAGGGAATCTCACCCAGGTACCCCCACACTGAGCCCAGTGACTCTCTGGGCTAAAGCATTGTCCAGAAAGGCCTCCAGTCTGCATCTGAAGACACCAAGAGATGGTGAATCCACCACTGCACTGCACTGGGGAGTTTGTTCTCAGGGTTAATCTCGGGTACAAATTTGTGCCTTTTTTCTAACCTGAATTTGCTTCCACTTCCTGCTGTTGGTTCTTGTCCTGGCTAGATGCCAGCGCCCTGCGGTCAGGGGATTTTCTCCATGGGAAGGTATGCGGGCACTATCCTCAGGTCACCTCTCAGCCCTTTGTGTGGTACACGGAGCAGACCGAGCACCTCACGTCGCTCACTGGCAGGGGTCTTTGCCAACCCTGGAATCTTTTCTGCGCCCTCGTGTCAGGGGATGCCCAGGCTGCTCCACAGGCCTGTCTCCTCTCTCCCCAAAGCTCCTCTGTCAGCTGATCCCCAGTCGGGCTTTAGAACAGGTGCCTGGGGCCTACAGAGGGGAGTGTGGGCGACTCAGGCCTGAGGGTCAGCCGGGATGGGGGCAGGGAGAGCAGACGTGGGGCTAGGAGACAGGCCAGGAGGCTGGGTATGGGAGTAGGAGACTCTGGAGCAGAGGAAGGCCAGGGGAGTGCCCTGTACACAGGCCAGGGAGCTGAGACAGACCCAGCAGGGATGGGAGATGTTTATCACACCCCGGGCAGCAGGTGCTGCTCACAATATTGCTCTGTTTGAACTCCAGCAGTTGGCCCCAGAGCGACCCCAGAGCTCACCAGTCTGAACGGGATGACTGGGCCGATGAGCAAGAAGAAGGAAGATGGCAGAGCCGGAGCCCTTTGTGCTGTGCTTCTGAATTTCGCTTTGTGACGTGATGTGTCCGTGTCCATACAGGAGCCTGTTGCATAGTGCAGTCTGTAGCGGAGAAGTATTCTCGAGGAGCCCTGAGAAGGAGAATCGGAGGGTGGGACCTCTGCAGGGCCAGCCCGTGCTGGAAGGGCCTGCTCTGAGGTGGCGACCCTATGACACTGCTCCAGTTTCTCAAGACCCTTTGCAAAGGGTGCACACCAGAACCAGATGGAGGATCCAGCATTGGTTTCCCCAGGGCTGTGTACATAGATGCGGCATCAACACTATGCACTGGGAGACAGCAGCCCCGGACAGGGCTCACTGGTGAAGACTTGACAGAGAAGGAACAGTCACTTCTGAGGAAAATTGCCTTGCCCTGGTCTCAGAAAAACACCAGAAAAGAAAGGCCAGATGAGTGTCATGCAGCAGGCTTGGCCAATCCTGCCTTCCAACCTCACCTGCAACATCTGCCACCAAGTTTGCGGCTTAGGATTAGGCCCCTCAGTCACCAAAGGACCCATAAAAAATAAAACCTGTGGAAGAGATCATCCTCGACCCTGCGAGATTGCTGCTGCCACCGTCCAGAGATAAAATCCCCTCCCTGAGCCAATTTGCTGCTCCCCTGTTTAACCCCCCAAGGATGGCATCACGCTAGGAGCTCCCACTGGGTTGCGGCAGGCCCTAGATCCCTTTCCAAGTTGCTACTTCCCTGGGTCAGGCCCCATTCTGCACAGCTTGTTCCTAGATGTCTGACCTTGTATTTGGCTGTGTCGCTGTGAGTCCCCTCACCCCATCTCCTCGGAGGTCCTTTTGCTTCCTTGCTCTGTGCCTAGGGATGGAGTGTCACTGCATCCACCCACCCCAGGGTTGTCTCACTGGGCCTGTCTCTGCCTTGCCTCACCCCCAGTTACTCTCACTTGCTGCACGGGCTGGCTGCTCTCGGGTCGGTGCTGGAGAGTGCCCAGCATGGCTAGTGACAGCGTAAACACAATAACAGCATCTGTAGCCTCCACTCTCCCCAGTGCATCGTAGCCCATGGAGCCCCCAACACTCAGCCCTGCCTGCATCACCTCCACTGTATCGCAGCACCTCCAGTGCTAAGACAGGGATGCATGGTCAGCCAAGCCCTGGCCCTTTGCTCCCGGCTGGGTCACAGCCCCCCGCGCTGAGAGAGGGCTGAAGCCAGTCTGAGCCATTCCCACAGCGCTGACTGCATCCCCTCGCCATCTCCCGAGGCCTGGGAATCGCCCGCCTGGAACAGAACTGCACTGAGCAGACTGGTCAGAACGTTCTGGCCCCCTCGTTACTCCGGATGCTGGCTGCATGTGGGAGGTGACTGGGGCCCGGGGCTTTGCTGCTGCACTCAGTTTTGTTTGCACTGGGTGGAACGTGACAGGAGGGACCCAGGGTGTTTAGGAAAACAGGACTTGGCACTTGTGGGCCGTGCTGGGAAAATAAAAACATCCGGGCGGCCAGCTCAGCAGCAAGTGTGAGGGGCTGGCACACTATAAATTTCCTTCAGCAGGTGCTTTGTAGTCTCAACAAGGAAATGAGCACATTATTCATTTCAACTTAAACCCCTCAATGTTTCCTGTCCTGTGAGTCAGAAATAACCCTGGGAGATCACAGCTCATTCCTGCACCAGGAGGGAAAAGTGCTGCCAAGCCAGTGCCATACTCCCATCAGGGGAGTGTCACGGAGTCACCGGGCGATGCTCTGGAACTGCTCCCCACCAAGCTAGGCAGGACTTTGGGGAGCCTCCTCTCCCTCGGAGCAGACTGTCTCCAGGGCAAGAAGCTCACATGGCTTCACCTCCTGGGTCTCTCCTTGGAGCATTCAGCATCCTCTGCCCCTCCGTGCGCTTCCCACAGCGAGCCCACCCCAGCAGGGTCCTGGGGAAGCCAGAGGGTCCTGCACCCCCACTTTGCAGTCAGACGTGACTCTTAGCCAGCCAGTAAAGCAGAGGTTTATTCGATGACCGGAACAGGGTCTAAAACAGAGCTTGTAGGTACAGAGAACGGGACCCCTCGGCCGGGTCCATTCTGGGGGGCAGTGAGCCAGACCCTCACGTCTGCACTTCACTCCTCGTCCCCAGCCAGCTCCAGATTGAATCCCCCTCCAGCCCCTCCTCTCTGCTCAGTTCCTTTCCCGGGCCAGGAGGTCACCTGATCTCTTTGTTTTCAACACCTTCAGTTGGCACATTTGCAGAGGAGGGGCCCAGGCCATCAGTCGCCAGGAGACAGAGGATCAGGCATTTAGGTGCACTGTCCCTTTGCTCTGCTAGATATTTAAGAACTGCCATGGGGACACTGAGGCACCAACACAGTATTCAGAGAAAACATTAAGAACATTCCCAGTTCGTCACATCTCTCCCCCCTTCGAGACCGAACGGAGCCAGGTCACTTCAGCCATTGACCTGGGGAAGTTCGAACCCACCAACGTTCCCATGGATGCCCCAGCATCTCTCCCATTCCTCGGTGTGAGTTACACCAGGACAGTCCAGTCTTACGCCCTCCATTAGGTCTGGTGTGCTTGATGGCACTCGCAGGCCGCATGTGGGAAGGTTTATGCGGCCCGAACCCCTTTGCCACCCCAGTACCCCTGGGGTTCAAACTGGGATGGGGTCTTCTCCCAGCACTCTGGGCTGCGATTCGGGCTCTCTTGGCTAAGAGCCCCCATCTTGGCCTTGTCCAGCTCTGGGCTTGGGCAGCCGCTCCCCACCTTGTGGCCCAGACACAACACCTCTGCTGTCCTCACCTTACACTTTCCAGCTTTTACCGTCAGTCCCGCCTCCTTGAGGCAGCCCAGCCCCCTCTTCACCTGGGACACTGGTTCCTCCCAGGTCTGGCTAAAGATGCACATGTTATCAGTGTCTGCCAGGGCCAAGTTCTCCATCCCTCTCAGCTTGTCTAGAATCTCCCCAGGCCTAGGCATGGGGTCGGCATCAGACACTGTGATGGCTTTAAGCTTCTCACAGCCCCCATAAAACCAGATCATCCTGTCTACCTTGGGGATCAGCCTCACGGGTGAGGCCCATGGGCTGTAAAACGGCTGGGTCCCATTTAAAGCCAGCAGGTCCTTGACCTCTCTCTCCAGGATCTGGGCTGCTTTCCCAGTGACTCTGAATGGGGAACACCTGATGGGGAGATTGGCTCCCACCTCAGAGAAGAGATCCCCCAGGGGTTTTCCCCCTTCTCCTCCCAATCCTCCCCTTCCAGGTCCAGGGGTCCCCTCACTCTCCTCCCATCCAGCAGTTCGAAAGGGAAGAACCCTGTGGATTCCTGGGGCACCACCAGCCGTCTCCCGATTCCCCCCAGTTCTACTTCCCCTTGGGGAGCCCATTCCCGGTACAGGAATCCCTTCTCCTGCAGGACTCTGTCCCTGCAGCCTTCCCCAAGGGGGTTTGCAGCGCTGTGGCCAGCAAGTTCCCTCAGCTTCTCCAAGGAGGGATCCTTCTGCAGCTCGGTCTGGGATTCAGCTGTTGGGGCAGGGAGTGGGACCTGCCCCCTCTCGCTGGCTGGGCCTGGGGTCACAGCCCCCCTGAGCCCTGTCCCTGGTAGCTCCCTCCCTGCTGTGTAATCACTTCCCAGCAGAACGTCTGGACCAGGCAAACCTGTTTGGCAGCCGACCTGCCCTGCCCGGGTGTCCCCCCACTCAGCTGGGGTCTCAGCTCCCCCCGTGCTCAGCGCTGCCCTTGCTGTCCCAGTGGGGGCAGGCAGCGAGCTCTCTGCTCTGGTCCCAGCATCAGAGCCAGCGTGAGCCCCCTCTCCGGTGTGCAGGGGGGCGGGGAGCATCTCTCCCTCCCACTCAGCCCCAGGGGGCTGGTTACAGGTAGGCAGGTATCCTGAGCCCAGCAGCCCCTCCCCTCTGCCAGCCAGGTCATTTGCATTTTCACTGACCATTTCCATCCTAGCCAATTGGTTCCCTGGATTTGAATTCAAACCCTCGGCCGTTACAGGAGCGGGGCCTGGATCCTGTCCCATGGGGAGACAGTTACCCCCCAACAGGGCCTCCCAGCCGATATCCTGGAGAACCCCAACTACCAGCCAGCCCGACCCCTCCTGGGTCTGCACAGGGATCTGGGCCATAGGCAGGGCGAGGGGCTTCACCTTGGGGACCGTCACCCAGGTCCCACAGCCCCTCAGCATCTGCGGCTGCACCACCACAGTTCTTCTGTCCCAGGGTCTCGCCCCACCAGGTGTGTTTCCCCACTGACCCCTGGGCAGCCCCCTATGTCTCTCTGCTCCACCATGGCCAGTCCACGCTGCTGCTGCTTCTCCTGCAGCTTTTCCTCGGGCTCTTGCTTTCTCTCCCGGTCCTCTCGCTCTCTCGGGCTCTGCTCCCATCCCATCCATCTCCAATCCCCTGATGGGGAACCCGATCATGAAGACCCTCGTCTGGTTGGGGACCAGACTCTTGGGAATGCCTGGCTGCTGCTCCAGCTGCTCCCAGATCCTCTTGTAGCCCCATTTGGGTCAATAATCTGTTCCTCAGAGTGGTCCTTCTCCTCCAGCTGGGCCTTGGTGAATGTCCCCATGCGTAACCCTCTCTTTGTGCACAGGATCACAATGTCCTTCTTAAGGAGCTGGTGATAGGCCATCACTTCAGTGCTCCCAAATGGCTCTGGACTCACAGGCCTGTGTGCTCTTGGCTCCCCCATGGTTTCCAGGAAGAACCCCTGGTGTGCCAGCCCTTCTCGTGATCACCACCTCTTTGCCAGGGTCGAGCTGCAGACTCCTCTGCCCCTGGGACTGCTCCTGCAATCCCCAGGGGAACCCTGCTACTGCAAAATCCTTCTCTCTCCAGGGTTGAGCGGCAAGCTCCTCCGCCCCTGAGACTGCTTGCTGCAGTCCTCAGGGGGACCCTGTTACTCCAACAGTCCTTCTCGCTGGTCCCACACTCCCAGAGGTTAACCGCCCCCTGAAACCATCCCTTTTTGAGCCTTCAGCATGCCTGGTCCTCATTATCCCCCCTTTGTTTTACTGCTCCCCAGTCACTTACTGCAAGCAGCGCCATTCAAGGGGTGCAGTACATCCCACTGCTGCTACCAGTTGTCACGGAGTCCCCGGGCGATGGTCTGGAACTGCTCCCCACAAACCCAGGCAGGACTTTGGGGAGACTCCTCTCCCTTTGAGCAGACTTTTTCAGGGCAAGAAGCTCACACGTCTTCACCTCCTGGGTCTCTCCTTGGAGCATTCAGCATCCTCTGCCCCTCTGTGCGCTTCCCACAGCGAGCCCGTCCCAACGGTGTCCTGGGGAAGCCACAGGGTCCTGCACCCCCACTTCGCAGTCAGACATGACTCTCAGCCAGCCAGTAAAACAGAGGTTTATTTGATGACAGGAACAGGGTCTAAAACAGAGCTTGTAGGTACAGCAAATGGGACCCTCAGCCAGGTCCATTCTGGGGGGCAGTGAGCCAGACCCCCAAGTCTGCACTTCACTCCTCGTCCCCAGCCAGTTCCAGACTAACAACCCCCCCAGCCCCTCCTCTCTGCTTAGCTCCTTTCCCAGACCAGGAGGTCACCTGATCTCTTTGTCTCCAACAACTTCAGTTGGCACCTTTGCAGAGGGGGAGTCCAGGCCATCAGTTGCCAGGAGACAGAGTGTCAGGCATTTAGGTGCACTGGCCCTTTGCTCTGTAGCAATCCCACACCCTTATATCACCACCTAGATACTTAAGAACTGCCTAGGGGACACTGAGGCACCAACACAGTATTCAGAGGGAACATTAAGAACTAGGGGCTGCGGGGTGACACGGGGCGAGGGAGGGCAGGGCCCTCAGGAAACTCCAGGGAGGGACTGCAAGATGATGGGGCCATGGGGATAAGAGCCCAGCCTGGCCCCCAAGGGGTAGGAGGACATGTACACTAGACAGTAAGTCTGTGACAATCAGGGCCAGATAAGTACATGGCTGAACAGAGCTAGAAGCAGCTGGAAGGGCTTCCCAAGGATCAAAGACCTGAGGTGAGAGAGCCAACTGTCCTGGGACAGCCCAAGGGGAAGCAGCCACACGCAGCAGCTGACAGAAGAGAGCAAAGAGCTGATGCAGCTAATGGTGCCAGAGGGGCAACAGTGCAATCAAGGGAAAGTACAGTCACTGCTAAATGGGGGGTGAGGGTGGGGGAGGGGGTCTTTCCATGAATGGTGCATGGCTCAGCTGCTGGGGGGTCTGCTACAGAGATGTGTCTGCAGCCAGGAGTACATCTGCACCAGAGGTTAATAAGGGACCCCAGTAAAACACCTGGGGTTACGTCTACACCAATGAAAAAATCCTGCCACAGTGAGTCTGAGACTCAGGGTCAACTCAAAGTAGCAGTGTAGACGTTCTGGGCTGGAGCCGGGGCTGTGAAACCTGGCGGGGGGGAGAGTCTCAGAGCCCAGGCTCCAGCCCGAGTGGGAATAGCTACACTGCTACTTTGAGCCCCGTAGTGCGAGCCCCAGGGGCCTGAGTCAGTTGGCCTGGGCTCTGAGGCTTGCTGTCTTGCAGTGTAGACATATCTCTAGTGACAAGCAGGGAACCCTGGGCAACATGCCCATTGACCAGCCAGCCCAGGCACCAGGCAACCAGATTTTAAGGGAATCAGCCAACAAATGCACTCGCCCATTGCCAATAGACAGACATTGTAGGAGGTACCAACAGGCGGGGGGACTGTGGCATGGATCTGTGACTCCGGAAGGGGGATGATCCTGGCATTCCATCCCCACATCGAACTTCTATTTTTCTCCCAGTGGTGGTGCATACACAACGAGACTGCGCAGAGTCCCCCAGCCAGCAGCTCATGGACAGAGCCGGGTCAAGAAATGGCCAGTCTGAGCATGGCCAGGCCTCTTGGGCACTTGCTTTCTGCCAAGGTTCTAGCAAAGGAAGTGGCTGGAGGGAACCCATGTGCTGGGGTATCTACAGAATGCAAACGCTGACTGCATCAATGGACATGTTTGAACCATATGGGTGCACTTTAATGGGAGCTGGAACGGGCCCTATAAGCATCAGGCTCACCCAATCAGAGCACAGAAACATGCCATATGACCGTGTGGCCATGTGAATTTCTCCATACTTTGAACATGACACTTTGGTAGATAAATAAACACCAGAGAATCTCTCTGCTCGTGGGCAAATTACAAACAGAATCATAGACTCATAGAATATCAGGGTTGGAAGGGACCTCAGGAGGTCATCTAGTGCAACTCCCTGCTCAAAGCAGGACCAATTCCCAACTAAATCATCCCAGCCAGGGCTTTGTCAAGCCTGACCTTAAAAACCTCTAAGGAAGGAGATTCCACCATCTCCCTAGGGAACCCATTCCAGTGCTTCACCACTCTCTGAGTGAAAAAGTTTTTCCTAATATCCAATTTAAACCTCCCCCACTGCAACTTGAGACCATTGCTCCTTGTTCTGTCATCTGCTAGCACAGAGAACAGTCTAGATCCATCCTCTTTGGAACCCCCTTTCAGGTAGTTAAAAGTAGCTGTCAAATCCCCCCTCATTCTTCTCTTCTGCAGACTAAACAATCCCAGTTCCCTCAGCCTCTCCTCATAAGTCGTGTGCTCCAGCCCCATAATCATTTTTGTTGCCCTCCGCTGGACTCTTTCCAATTTTTCCACATCCTTCTTGTAGTGTGGGGCCCAAAACTGGACACAGTACTCCAGATGAGGCCTCACCAATGTCGAATAGAGGAGAATGATCACATCCCTCGATCTGCTTGCAATGCCCCTATTTATACAGCCCAAAATGCCGTTAGCCTTCTTGGCACCAAGGACACACTGTCGACTCATATCCAGCTTCTCATCCGCTGTAACCCCTAGGTTCTTTTCTGCAGCACTGCTGCCTAGCCGCTCATTCCCTAGTCTGTAGCAGTGAATGGGATTCTTCCATCCTAAGTGCAGGACTCTGCACTTGTCCTTCTTGAATTTCCTCAGATTTCTTTTGGCCCAATCCTCTAATTTGTCTTGGTCCCTCTGTATCCTATCCCTACCCTCCAGCATATCCACCACTCCTCCCAGTTTAGTGTCATTGGCAAACGTGCTGAGAGTGCAGTCCACGCCATCCTCCAGATCATTAATGAAGATATTGAACAAAACTGGCCCCAGGACCAACCTCTGGGGCACTCCACTTGAAACCGGCTGCCAGCTAGGCATGGAGCCATTGATCACTAACTGCTGAGCCGACGATCTAGCCAGCTTTCTATCCACCTTATAGTCCATTCATCCAGCCCATACTTCTTTAACTTGCTGGCAAGAATACTGTGGGAGACCGTGTCAAAAGCTTTGCTAAAGTCAAGGAAGAAGAGGCAGAGGCCCCTGAACACATCACTGGCTGCACATTATTTTCCCAGCGCTGTTTATAAAAGCTGTCGTCTCGCCAGACAAACCCAGTTGCCTCTTTTGACAGAATGATGCAGTTCCTGGCTGAGAGGGATGGGGCGTGAGAGAGAGAGAGAGATACAGTATCTGGACTGTAGAAAGCATCTGGTATTGGGAGTTGCAGACAGTCTTACCTGGAAAATGAATCAATATTGGATTTGCTGGGCACTCGGGCATCTGTTGGAAGCTGTGTGCAGGTGACTGGTGAATGGCAGTGTAGTTAATTGTGGGCAGCTGCTAGTGGGTACTGGGGGGATCAATGGTAGGTCCTGTCCCGTTTAACTTGCCTCTCGAACAGGTAAGCAAAGGGCCTGGAGGAGCTGCCAGGACAGCATGGCAGAGTGCAGCGACACGCTCCAAAGGGAGAGGGGCTGGAGTCAGGGTGAGCTGGAATGACCCAGTGGGGCTGCAAACTGGACGTGCGTTTGCAATGGGACAGGCTGCAAACAGCCATCGCACTCCAGTGCTGGGGCTATACATGCAGCTCCATGCAGGAGGGGGAGTGGGACCATGGGCGTCGTTTGACTTCTGTATTTGGGGCGGCTCCAATCAGGCCAGAGTGTGTGTGAGGAGGGGGCGGGGTGTAAATTCCCCACCTGCCCACAGGGGCGCCACTTCAGATTGGGTGGGAGGAGACAACTTTAACTGTGATTCCAGGGGCTACTTAGGCAACTAAAAACTCCAAGTGTTTTTGCAGATAATAACTTAGAAATTATCTGAGCACAATATCTAATTCCTATATCAAGAAAGAAAATTAAATATTAGATCCACTCAGCTCTAACACTAATATGTTCTGACATCTTGTGGCAAGTCACTTATGGGAAACTGGTTAGGTTTAAATTGTAATGTATATTCTTACTCAGCTACTCTTACTGAAGTCAGAAGGGCCCATCTCGATCATCTGATCTGACCTCCTGCGCATCGCAGGTCACAGAAACTCACCACCCCCTCCTGTAACGGACCCCTAATGTCTGGCTGAGTCACTCATGTCCTCAAATCATGGTTCACAGAGTGCAAGTTACAGAGAATTCACTAGTTTAAACCAAAAATTGACCTGGGCCCCACGCTGCAGAGGAAGACAAAAAAAAAACAAAAAAACCCAGGATCTCTGCCAGTCTGACTTGGGGGAAAATCCCTTCCCAACCCCTGATGTGGCCATCAGTTAGACCCTGAGCATGTGGGCAAGATACCCGGGAAAGAATTCTCTGTAGTAACTCAGAGCCCTCCCCGTGAAGTGTCCCATCTCCAGCCATTGGGGATTTTTGCTACATGCAGTCACCGATGGGCCACACACCATCATAGGCAGTCCTGTCATACCATCCCCTCCATAAACTTATCAAACTCAGCTTTGAAGCTTGTTAGGTTTTTTCCCCCACTGCTCCCCTGAGAAGTGCACTCCCCTGATGGTTAGAAACTTTCGCCTAATTTCAAGCCTGAATTTGTTGATGTCCAGTTTATAGCCATTTGTTCTTGTGTCCACATTAGCACTTAACCTAAATAACTCCTCTCCTTCCTTGGTGTTTATCCCTCTGAGGTACTTAAGAGAACAGTCCTAGCTCCCCTCAGCCTTCGTGTGGTTAGGCTAAACAAGCCAAGCTCTGAGTCTCTTTTCATAAGACAGGTTTTCCATTCCTCGGATCATCCTAGTAGCCCTTTTCTGAATCTGTTCCAGTTTGAATTCATCCTTCTTAAACATGGGAGACCAGAACTGCACACAGTATTCCAGGTGGGGTCTCACCAGTGCCTTGTATAACGGTACTAACACCTCCTTATCTCTACTGGAAATACCTTGACTGATGCACCCCAGGACTGTGTTAGCCTTTTCATGGTCACATCACATTGACAGCTCATAGTCATCCTGTGATCAGCTAATACACCCAGGTCTTTCTCCTTCTCTGTCACCTCCAACTGATAAGTCCCCAGTTAATAGCAAAAGTTCTTGTTGTTAGTCTCTAAGTGCATGACCTGGCACTTTGTACTATTAAATTTCATCCCCTTTCTATAACTCCAGTTTTCCAGGTCATTCAGATCTTCTTGTATGATATTCCGGTCCTCCACCATATTGGCAATCCCTCCCCGCTTTGTGTCATCTGCAAATTTTATTAGCACATTCCCACTTTTTGTGCCAAGGTCGGTAATAAAAATGTTAAATAAGATTGGTCTCAAGACTGATACCTGAGGAACTCCACTAATAACCTCCTTCCAGCCTGACAGTTCACTTTTCAGTACGATCCGTTGTGGTCTCCCCTTTAACCAGTTCCTTGTCCACCTTTCAGTTCTCATATTAATCCCCATCTTTTCCAGTTTAACTAATAATTTCCCATGTGGAACTGTATCAAATGCCTTACTGAAATCCAGGTGGATTAAACCTATTGCATTTCCTTTGTTGAAAAAAAATTAATTATCTTCTCAAAGAAAGATATTAATAACTTTGTTACCACCTCTTGAATCCAACGATTGAAACAGTTGTAGAAAAGTCTACAATAAATTTCTATCATTTGGGCGACTCACTTTTTGCAGTTCACCGAGCTTTGAACGGATCATTGAACTTTAGGAAACATCCTACCAGCCCTTTCGTATCTTATCCCTGTTAACTAACAGTGGGGGCCAGGGTCAGTCTGCATGGGAGGCACCCAAGTGACTCACGACAAGGGTGACTCAGGACAAGGGGTGTGGGGATCTCAGCAGAAGGACACCACAGAGAATTCAGGCTGAATTTTAGAAACAATCCCTTGAGAGTGAGATGGTGCTGGTGGCTCCCCCTCCACACAAGGGTGATGTCTGCAGGGGGAAAGTTCAGGCCGTGGCACACCCTCCCCACTCGGGGAAGGGCTGGGAGCCCTGCTGCTGCTGCAGGTATTTAAAAGTAGACTAGACAATCTAGGTGAATGTGCACTGGGGAGTCTAGTCCAGTTCTCCTATCCCATCCCTCTGTGTGACTCGTCCTGACTCCCAGAGGGTCTCCGGTCCTGGTTCCAGCTCCTTGGAAGCTCGGTGTCCCTGGGGAGGAGGTTGGGGGTTGGTCAGCAGGTGGCTGGGTTTCTGCATTAGCTGCGTCGTTATGGATTTGTCCCTGGCTCCCATCTGAGGAAATCTGGTTCCTCACCTGAGCTGTGAGGGGCAGCCAGGAGGGATGCAGCAGCCAGAGTAGCTCTTACCTTGTGTCCCATCTGCTGCCACCTGGATGCCTGAGATTCTCTTCAGTTCTCAGGTGGTGGAGGTGGGTTTGCTGGCCAGGTTAAGGCAGCAGCCCCTGATTTGGGGAGATAATAGACTGTATAATGGGGACCCCACAGTAAGTGGCCTGGAAGGGCAACCCAAAGGGCTGTGTTTGTTGCGGGGAAGGAGAGGCACCTTCACTCCCCCGCCCGGCACATGGCATGAAGCCCCGCGTTTCCAGCCTGTACAGTCATAGATTTTTAAAGCCAGCACCATCCAGTGTGACCTGCCTAGCCCACGTGACCCCGCCCAGAACTTCTTGTGGAGTGAGAACAGTCATATTAGAAAGAAATTCAATCACGATTTAAAGGCTCTGAGTGACGGAGAATCCACTATGTCCCTGGACAAGTGGTGCCAATGGTTGATTACCTTTACTATTAAAAACTAGCTCCTGAATTTGTATAGCTTCAGCCTCCCGCCGTTGGATATTGTTCTGCCTTTGTCGGCTAACGAAAGAGCACTCTGCTGTTGGAAATCTGCTCCCTGTGGAGGTGCTTAGAGACTGTGATCAAGTCACCTCTTAACCTTCTTCCTTTTTTAAGAGGCTGAGTTTCTTCAGACCTTGACTCATTCTCGTAGCTCTTTTCTGAACCCTTTCCAATTAGTCACCATTCATCCTGAAGTGTGGCCACCAGAACTGAATCCAGTATTCAGTGATGGTCTCACTAATGCCAGACCCAGTGGTAATGCTACTTCCTGCTCCCATGGGATACTCCTTGGATCACATTTGCTCTCGTCGCCCCACAGCGCACTGCAAGCTCCTGTGCACACTCTTTCCACCATGAAGCTTAAGTCCTTTTTTGAGTAACCGGTCCCTAAAATCCAGTCCCCAAACTGTAAGTGTGACCTGCAGTCACTAGATAGATGCCCTTGCGTTTTGCTTTATTAAACGCATGTTATCCAAGTGAGCCCACTTTACCATGTGATCCAGATCACCTGGTGAAATTGACCTGTCCTTATCATTATTTACCATTCAACTAATTTTTGTCATCTGCAAATTTTACCATCAATGATTTTACATTCTCTGAGAAACCCCAGTTAGACTTTTGCAGAGAGATTTGATTTTAGGATATATTTTCAGAGGTTCAGTGGGCGATGCATGTTTATGGGCACTGGAAAGGAAAGTTGATGGCAGAAGAACACAAGGCAGAAAAAGAAGATCTTGGCTGGACACATGGTCTCCTGGGGGGACCAAAAGGTCTATTCATCCACACAGAGATTAGCAGAGGATTGTACTGAATGGGGTACCCTGGTTGCAAACCTCCTGTGATGGAGATGCCACAAAAGAAAAAGATATTACATTTCCTTCCAGATCATTGATAAAGACATTGATTTTCATTGGGAAGAGAACAGATTCCTGCGGGACTCCACTAGAAACAGCTCTTTGGATGATGATTCCTGATTTACAAATACATTTTGAGATCTGTCAGTCAGTGTCTAATCCCTTCAATACGTGCTGCACTGACCTGGTATAATGCTATTTTCTGAGCACCAAGTCAAATGCTGAAGATGCCACTTTATTAGCCATGAGACATGGTGGTTCTGATCACACCCATCATGATGGGATGCCATTCTGCAAGATACACTCTAGCACAGCCCCAAGTAAGGATCTGGATGCAGGACTCACGGGATGAAATGCTAGGGCCTGTGCTATGCACGGGGTCGGTCTAGATGATCACAGGGATCTGGTATAGCTTTCAAGTCTCTGCATGCAAGTGTCTCTTCTGAGGTGAGCTGGCCAAGATGGGCTGTCATACTGGGGCCATTGGATGCCTTTGGGGCTTTCAGGGCTAGAGGTCAGTGCCCAACCCAGAGCAGGCTGGAGGCCGGGAGCATCTATCTATCTTCTCTGTGGATCACTGCCCCTGGCCTCATAAACAAGCTTGTCTCCTGAACCAGCCGTGAACCCATGGAACAGCACAGCTGCTGCATTATCCACATTTTTCCCTTTCAAATATTTGCCTCTGCTCCATTTTTTCCATCGTTGGCACATAAAATCCAAACACAAACAAGGACTTCTTCAGGTTACTGTGACAACAAGGGCACAGGAAACCCATAAATGCAAAGGTCACTCCGTGTGCAGGAATCCATCCCCATGGATTATGTCATGCTGCAGGCTCGCTGCGCGTGGGGCAGGACCCAGGGCACAGGCCAGTCCAACTTAACGGACTTTGCTGGTTCCGAATGACCTGTGTTCACCTCCATTGTCTCTCTCTCAGGAGCTGACATGCGGCAGGGTGCCAGGGATAGGAGCCCAATCAGAGGGGTGTCACTGTCTCCTTGTGAGCTGAGTTCTTCCAAGATGGTCTTGCCTCTTGGCTCTTTGCTTCCCCTGGCACTGCCATTTGGCCAGAGCCATGTGGGGAGGATAGGTCTTATTCTTCCAGAGCTGGAAGGACTGCCCCAGCTCCACTGCCCTGGGGAACCCAGAAGGGAGGGGAACATTGGGGGATGTCCCTGGTTAGTCTCTGCATTAGCAATAGGTCTCTCTCCGCCTGCTGCCCGTGCTCCCCTTCCCGTCTATACGGGTCTCCTTCTCTCCTGCCCACTGCTGCCCACCACTCCACCTTTGCCCTTTTAGAGTCTGAGAATGTTCCAACTCAGGATTGATACCAACAGCCTCCACCCCAACCTGGCACTGGCTGAGGGACAAGCAGGCCACAGACACGGGGTAGGACCGTGTGAGAACAGAACATGGACCTCAGCCCAGGCACCGCCCTGCTGCACAGAAAAGGCGCCTCAATGGATTGGGATCGTCCCAGATGCCTTGCAAGAGCCTGGCCCAGCCCTGGCGCAGACTGACGCCTTGCAATCAGGGGAGGCAGAT
The DNA here is from genome assembly GCF_007399415.2 of Gopherus evgoodei. NCBI lineage: Eukaryota > Metazoa > Chordata > Testudines > Testudinidae > Gopherus > Gopherus evgoodei. Next base: position 136,711,917 of record NC_044327.1, on the reverse strand, counting down.
GAGGACCCCGAGGAACTGCTGGAACTGCCAGCAGCTGAGTACCCCAAGGTTCCCACAGGGTTCCTCTACTGCCCCCTGCCACCAACCGCACCCCCGGAGTGGCAGCCTGTTCCCCTAGGCCAGAAACTCCTGTGTGTTGCTTGCTGTCTGTCCAGCCAGGCGGCTGTGGGCTAAAGCCTGATGTGCTTCACCCTGCCCAGGGGCTGGAGCTCTCCCCTATAAGACTGTTACGTGCGGTCTGCCAGGAGAGAGACAGAGTGGCCTCCCTCTCCACTCAAGTGCAAGGGACCAGTACAGGAGATTTCCATTATCCCCACATTGACTGGGTACAGGTCACCTCACTGGGATGCAGAGAGAAAATTTCCTGACCCCTAAAGTAACTGCTTCTTGGAGCAGCTAGTCCTGGAACCCATGAGGGGAGAGGCAATTCTTGATTTAGTCCTACATGGAGCACAGGATCTGATCCAAGGGATGAATGTCGTTGAACCACTCAGTCCTAGTGACCATAATGTCATTACATTTAATACCCTGGTGGAGGGGTGTGATGGGGTGTGCATACCCCACTATGGGCAGAGGAAGTCCCACCCTTCAGACTCTGCTGGGCACGCTCCAAATGCTGTGCTGGCACAAAGGAGAGCAGCCCAGCTCAGTCTGGGCTGACCACCAAGGAGGAAGGACGCTTGGCGCAGGCTCCAGCCATGGAGCCGTTACAGCCCTTGCCTGCAGGAGCCGGAGATACTGGGACCTGTTACTTACAGCTGAATGGCGGGAGTCGGAGTCCCAGGGAGTTACCGGCAGTGAGGAGCCTGGAGCCCCCGACACCATATGGATTACAGCACAGTAAGAAGTAGCCCAGGGAGGGGGAGTGAGTGGTACCTCCCATCCATGTAAGGTCAGCACATTATGGCTGGATTCTCCACCACCGTTAAGGCCTTGAGCTGGGACCCAGTGAAATCAGGTGGGCCTGGGTCCCCCTACCCCAGCCACCACCACCGTTTGGTGGTGATTCCCATGCAGACTCCCCACGAGCCCGGGGCCCAGGCCCCACACAGCCATGTGTCAGTCACACCTGGGTCTCTGCTGAGGGTGAATAACATTTTTCTGCTGCCCATTAACAATGCAGTATATAGGGGAAACTGAGGCACACACAATTTCCGTACAAAATATTAGAGAAAATTCCCATTCTGTGACACCAATTGAAATGAATAGGCAGTGGGTTTAAAACAAACCGAAGGAAGAACCTTGTCTCACAACACTCAGCAAACCTGTGGAACTCTGTTTGTTGTGAAGACCAAGACTCTAAGGGTTAAAAAAAGAATGAGATAAGTTCATAGAGGACAGGTCCATCACTGGCTGTTAGCCAGGCTGGGCAGGGACCTAATCCCACGCTCTGCGTGTCCCTTAGCCTGTTACTGCCGGAAGCTGGGACTGGACGCCGGGGGATGGATCACTTGATAATTGCCCTGTTCTGTTCCTTCCCCCGAAGCGTCTTGTACCAGCACTGTCGGCAGACCGGATACTGGGCTAGATAGACCCTTGGTCTGACCCAGTGTGGCCATTCTGATGTTCCTAAGATGTTCTTATGTTCCCAGCTGCTAGGGGGTGGGGGACAGGATTAATTGCCAGGTGTGGGGAACGGCAGACATGGAGGGGGCAGGATTAATTGCCAGGTGTGGGGAAGGGCAGACATGGAGGGGGCAGGATTAATTGCCAGGTGTGGGGAAGGGCAGACATGGAGGGGGCAGGATTAATTGCCAGGTAGGGAGGAGGGGCAGACATGGAGGGGGCAGGATTAATTGCCAGGTAGGGAGGAGGGGCAGACATGGAGGGGGCAGGATTAATTGCCAGATGGGGGGGAGGGACAGACATGGAGGGGGCAGGATTAATTGCCAGGTGTGGGGAACGGCAGACATGGAGGGGGCAGGATTAATTGCCAGGTGTGGGGAAGGGCAGACATGGAGGGGGCAGGATTAATTGCCAGGTAGGGAGGAGGGGCAGACATGGAGGGGGCAGGATTAATTGCCAGGTGTGGGGAACGGCAGACATGGAGGGGGCAGGATTAATTGCCAGGTGTGGGGAAGGGCAGACATGGAGGGGGCAGGATTAATTGCCAGGTAGGGAGGAGGGGCAGACATGGAGGGGGCAGGATTAATTGCCAGATGGGGGGGAGGGACAGACATGGAGGGGGCAGGATTAATTGCCAGGTGTGGGGAACGGCAGACATGGAGGGGGCAGGATTAATTGCCAGGTGTGGGGAAGGGCAGACATGGAGGGGGCAGGATTAATTGCCAGGTAGGGAGGAGGGGCAGACATGGAGGGGGCAGGATTAATTGCCAGATGGGGGGGAGGGACAGACATGGAGGGGGCAGGATTAATTGCCAGGAGGGGGGAAGGGACAGACATGGAGGGGGCAGGATTAATTGCCAGGTAGGGGGGAAGGGCAGACATGGAGGGGGCAGGATTAATTGCCAGGTAGGGAGGAGGGGCAGACATGGAGGGGGCAGGATTAATTGCCAGATGGGGGGGAGGGACAGACATGGAGGGGGCAGGATTAATTGCCAGGTGGGGGGAAGGACAGACATGGAGGGGGCAGGATTAATTGCCAGGTGGGGGGAAGGGACAGACATGGAGGGGGCAGGATTAATTGCCAGGTAGGGGGGAAGGGCAGACATGGAGGGGGCAGGATTAATTGCCAGGTGGGGGGAAGGGACAGACATGGAGGGGGCAGGATTAATTGCCAGGTGGGGGGAAGGGACAGACATGGAGGGGGCAGGATTAATTGCCAGGTGGGGGGAAGGGCAGACATGGAGGGGGCAGGATTAATTGCCAGGTAGGGGGGAAGGGCAGACATGGAGGGGGCAGGATTAATTGCCAGGTAGGGGGGAGGGGCAGATGTGGGTCTGGGCTGACACAGAATTAATGAGAACCTTGGGGTTTGGGGAGAAGCTGGAGGCCCCGCTCCAACCAGCAGCTGTAAGAGCCCCAGGAGTGGGGCCAGATTCCACTTGCTCTGTGGAAGTGGGGAGCTGGCAGGGCTGGGACTCCTCTGGGTCTCCTCACACACACACATACACGCACTTTTGGGGTGGAGGAAGGGGCAGCTCAAAAATCAAAAGATTGACCCAAAACCACAACATTGTTTAAAAAAACCTCATGATTTTTAGCATCTGCCTTGTGGTGTTTGACCCTGTCTCCAGTAAGGGACCCCAAAGGGTCATTGAGTCCAGCCCCCGGCCATCACTAGCAGCACCAAGCACTGATTTTGCCCCAGATTCCTAAGCGGCCCCTCAAGGGCTGAGCTCACAACCCTGGGTTTAGCAGGTCAATGCTCAAACCCCTGAGCCATTCCCTCCTCCCTGTAGGGCTGGCCAAGCTGGGGGTGATGCCACCACTCCCCACTGTCCAGCACCTTGCACCCGGAGGCCCTGTGATGGGGTGTAGCTGGCCCTTGGATGCCCCCTGCTGAATGCTCTGAGGTCCTACCACCCCCGACCCCAGGACAGGAGCAGGGCTGCCTAGAAAGGCTGCAGGGAAGCAGCCAACCAGCCCAGCAGGCTCAGTTAAAAGGCTCGGCAGGGGCCAAGTGGGGCAGTCTCTGGCTGGGACCATAAGGGTGAGGAAGGCTGGGAGAGTTGTGACTGGCTGGTGTTACAGGCTGAAGGGCTATAATGCACCCACACGCCTGCTGGAAACCTGCCCCTCCTCGTGCTCCACCTTTCCCCTTTTATAAACCCTTTTAGGGATAAGTGACATCCTTACCGTGCTCAAGCCTGCGCATGGTCCCTGTGGTAACATGGGTTCCTCGGGGGCGACCAGACCTACCTGGATCACAGAATTTCCACCCCCTCAGCCCTGTCCGCATCTGGCGAGCACTCTCCAGACTCTGCCAGCCCCGACCCTTCTTCTGCGCTTTCATTCTGGCTGGACCCTTCCAGCGTGTCTTGTGCACAGCACAGCCGGCAATGCCAAGAGCTGCCAGGGTGCTGGGCAGGACACCGGCACTCGGCCCAGCAGAGCTGGCAGTTCCGGGAGAGCCCCCTGTTTTCAGTGCTGAGCATGTCCTTTCACCAGTCGCTCTTGGTGCTGATACGTTTCCGCTCGGCTCTCAGGCCGGAGGGGAATGTGTTTGGCATGTTTCTGGCATTTGTTGGCTTGTTCTGTGGTGGTCCCAGGAGATGGAAAAGGCATTTTCACCAGTTACAGTCAGAAGCTTTTCAGTGTTTTGGCTGGTTTTGCTTTCTGAGAACCCAGAAAACAAGGTGCTTTGTTCCTATCTGCCACTTTGGGGCACATACGCAGGGTGTGTAGTTTCTCTGTCTGCATGGCTCCCATTATGCTTGGATCTTCCTGATGTGTCATAATATCTGTTATCTGTTACACATACACAGTGCTGTACAGACACACACAATTCCTGTGCATAGTACTGCATACACCTACAACTGTCACGGACCCACAGGTCAGGGCTAGGCTCCAGCTTTGGAAGGGTCTGTAGGAGGAACCCATCAGTGGGCTGGACTCCCTGTGGGCCTCGTTCTTCCTCCAGGTTCAGCCATGCGGCTTCTCTGCCTCCTGACACTGGACCTCTGGGCCTGCAGCCCCCTTGCTTCACCCCATGAGCTCTGCCCAGCAAGTCCCACTGAGACAGACCCTGGTGGAGACCTGTCCACTCCACAGGGATTAATGCACCTTCCCCAGCATCTGCAGTGACACTCACCCAGCGTTGCCAGAACAGTCGGGTGACCGGGTCTGTCTGTCACCTGGACACAGCACAGGGAGCCCTTAGGGTAGCCCAGAGAACTGACGGTTGGAGCATCCTCCAGTCTGGCCAGCCCAGAGCCCAGTCATGCTGTAGGGATCCCCTTGGGTCAAGCTCTGTCTCTCCATCTGTCTGACCTCCTTGGTCCGAATCCCAGGTCAAAGCCCTCTGATTGCCTCCAGCAGCCAATGCTTATCTCCCCCCCCCACCTTGGAGCTCCCTAGTCCTTTGATCTCAAGCTGGGGGACTGTTGTTCAGTTTCCCTAAGGAGAGGCAGGGAGTCCCTCGGGGTGTTGGTTGCTAGGTATCAACGTCCAGGTAATTGGATTTACTGTTGTCTTTCAGAGGCTCCACTGATATGGGGATCAGGCCCAGACAGCTCAGCGACACCCATATCTATGTCTCTTCACCTGCCCTGGTAGAAAACAGCCCTTTTCCACCCCAGGTAACAATGTGGCACACAGGGGAAACTGAGGCACACAGGCTTCATAAAAATATTACAAAAAGTTCCCACTTCATCACAACAATCCTGGCTCCTGCCCCAAGAAATTTACTGTTCATGGCCCCAGTCCGACAGTGAGCTCTGTACGGCCATAGCCCCATCAGTAAGTATCCACTGGGCACAGCATCTCTCATGCAGAGTCACTGAAGGAGCAGGGCTGAAGTGCAGGCATAACACAAGGAGTAAGGACAAGCAGAAGGGGCCGTGGGAGTTGCTGAATGTTTGGTTGTTTGGGCTGCTTTCATCATGGAAGAGCATTCGTTTGAGTTAGCATATTTCTGAAATCTGTGGGATGATTTGTACGGTTAGAATGTCAAAATCAATGGCTATAGCCTATTTCAGAAGGATTGAGTGGGCAAAAGGGGAGGGGGAGTGGCACTGTGTCAAAAATAGCCTAACCTACAAGGAGTCCGGTGGCACCTAACAGATTTCCTTTTCAAAGCTTATGCCCAAATAAATCTGTTAGTGTTTAAGGTGCCACCGGACTCCTTATTGTTTTTGTGGATACAGATTAACACAGCTACCTCCTGATACTTGATAGCACGACCTGCTTCCAAGTCACTGATAACTCTGAAGAAAATGATCTTGAACGCTTATGGAGCAATGTCCTAACAGATGAAGCACAAGACTGGCTACTAGTTGGTGTCTGCTACAGACCACCAAATCACACTAGGGAACAGGATGACCATCTCCTTACGCACCAATGTATAACGCATAGGTAGGGGGGAAACTGTATGACCGTGGGGACTTCAGTTTGAGAGATGTGCTGGAGGTTTCATGCTGCCAATACTAAAATATTCTTGGAATTTCTAAACATTATAGATGACAATCTGCTAACGCAAAAATTATTGCAGCCAACATGGGGGAATTCTTTATTTTCTCAATGTCCTAACATATAAAGAAGAACTGATCACAGAACTAAACATCAATGGTCGCCTAGGTACACATAATCATGACTTGATCTCTTTTATAATGTACAAGCAGAATAAAATCAAGACCAGTAATATGCATACTTGGTGCCAATTTCACAAAGCTGAAAGCAACTATGAACAAAATCAGTTGGGAGGAAGTTTAATTAGAAAAATGTGAATATTTATTGAATACTTCTGCCTTTTCTGCATTATTATTGATAACTTTACCATTTCCCTCTAGTAACAGAACAATGTCATTGTCAGGATTCTTTTTGTTCCCAATGTATTTTAAAAAAAACTTATATTGTCTTTAACTCTGCTGGTCACAATTTTCTCCTTGTGTACCTTTGCTTCCCTTATCAAGTTTCTACAATTCCTAACTTCTGATTTATATTCATCACTATACTCTTTTCCTTTCTTCCATTTGTTACATTTTTTTAATAGCGGGCATCAATTCCCCTCTAAACCAGGTCAGTTTTTTAGCCAGCACGGCCTTCTTTCTCAGTTACGTGACTGTGGCTTTTGGAGTATTTGTTGATTTTGAGTAATGTGTTCAGGAGTAATTAACAAGGTTCAAACAGGCATTGGGTATTTGTGTCTCAAAAAGCCACAGTCCTGCCATGAATGACAAGCTCTGGCAGGGACATTAACCTTCATGCTCAGGGCTGGAATCAATCTCTAGCGATTGGAGACCAGGAGAAGACCTGATGTCAAGGTAGATGATCCCACACTTGCTACTACAGGGTTCTTTCATCTCCTTCTATAGCCCCTGGTACTGGCAGTATCTGAGAGAGGACACTGGGCTAGATGGATCCTGGGGCTGATCCACTCTGGCAATTCCTGCACCCCGACACTGGCTTCTCTCTCTGCTCGGAGTTGCAGAGGGTTAGAGCCCATTGCAGGGCCTAATCCAGGGAGCAGGTTCTTGCTTCATGAGCTTGCTCTGGGCCAGGGACTGTAATAGCTTGGATGCTGCATTTCTTCAGCTCATGCCTCCAGCTGCTCCCACGAGGGAGGTGCTAATGGCTATTGAGATGTTTCTGCCCACAACCTCAGGCCAGGCCCATTCCTGACTGTCGCTGCCTCTGCATGTGGCTGAAGGAGCCGGTCGGCCCTCGCTGCCCTTGCTGCTCCCCTGGTCACACTGCTGATTAGAGATCCTCTCCCTGGCAGCAGCAGTTACTGTCACTCCAGTCGGTCGGTGAGTCTCTTGGCCTTGTTATACAAGTGTAGGCCCAGCCCCTGCGGTGTCACTAGGGCGGGTGCAGTGCACCAGGACTGGGGAATGCTGTGTTTGGGATTTGACCCTGGGTCTTTTGCCAGCAGTGCTTGTCCCCGGCCTGGCATCTCTGCTGTCTCTCACCAGGGTTGGGAGCAGTAACGCCAGAGGCACCCAAGGATCGCCCTAGTGAAGGATTAGCCTCCTTCTCCAGCACCTTCAGTTAAACTCAGCTGGGCGCTGGGCATCCCCTGGGCCCAGCCAGGCAGCCGAGTCCCAGCCGCCAGGTTTTGGTTGTGTGACTGATCAGGATGATGATGCAACCTAGGTGCGATCCCCGCCTGTGCCGCTGCCCTGAGCCACAGGCCCCAGGGCACCAGTTTTGGGGACACACGCCCTGTCTGGCATATCACAGAATAGTCTGTCTCTCTGCTGGCTGCTGAGTGCTGCCTGGGGCAGGCTGGGGGCCCCTCACACCACGTAACACCATCCCATTCCCATGCAGCCCTGTGCGGGAAGTTAGACAAACGCCAATCAAACCAGTAAGGCAGCCAGACTCTGCAGCTCCAGGATCTCAGCTTGAGAAGTGACCCCTGCAAGACCAGTCACACCCTGGAAACAGAGAGCCCCATTTTCTGGCAGCCAGGGCAAGCAGGAGGGCATGACTCCTAGGGGGCAGCAGGGCCAATCAGAGCTACCCCTGCTTGTTAACAGCAAGTGCCTTTCCCTTCTAACCTGGCTGGCTGTGCAAATGCCAGGAGAGGGGCCAGGGAAGCTGTTCTCCTGCCCCCTCCGGTGCCCCTCAGACCCCAGGAGGGACTGGCTTTGGGCACCTGGAGCTGGCATCTTAGAGCTTTACATGTAAAGGTTCCCCAGGCTGGCAGCCCCTGCATGTGCCTCTGTTCTCAGCGCCTTGAGCTCTGCCTGCCCACCAACCTCCAGCAGTTCCTTCACGTCCCATTAGCTCTGAGCTGGCTTCACTCCTCTGGCCCCATCTCCTCACTGCCAGGTCACTGCAGACTAAACAAGCCCTGTCCCCATGAGCCAGTCTGTCCTGCTGCCCCTCAATCCAGGCCCTGAGCTCTGCTCTTTCTAGTCTGGCCTGGACAATGGGCGGCGTGCTCCCAGTGTGCCATCACCCTGGGCGCAGAGCACACGCCAGGCCCTGCAGCCAGTCCATTGCCCATCCCCTTGCACAGAGGGTGTCAGCGTGACCCTTGCATGAGCTCTCGGCACAGGCAAAACACCCCACTGGGAGCACAGGGCCTGACTCTGCCCAGCAATTCATGGCGTGATCGCGCAGTGTCCCTGGAAGGAAGTGGAACCGGACCTCCTCACCAAGTGCCCTGCTGCCTAAGCCACGCATCCGTCTGCCTGTCAAGACTCTTGTGTGGTCCCCATCACTTGGGTATCTCCATGCCAACATGGCAACAGAGACAGTGTCCTGTGGTCTCCGTCATCTCCTGCTTGTGTGTGATCTCCCTGCATGGTGTGCAGCAGCCTGGGGATCACGCCCTCTGGGAGGTGAGGATCTCCTTGGGAGGAGCTGTCCGAATAGTGTGTTTGTTCCTCTGGGCGCGTGTGCAGGGAGTCCTCAAGAGCTGATGGCTCATTTCAGTTGCAGAATAGCCCAGGGTTTAGGGCAGGTCAGGTTCTGTCTTCAAGAGTCCCTAAGGTGTCAGGATTAGCCCTGCCAGCCCTGCCAGGGTCACCCGTAGACACAGCTGCAGTCAACAAACTTGTTGGAGTGAGCAGTGGCTTCTCATGCACCATGGACAGGCCTGTGGCTCAGGGCTGCTGCCCAGCTGCCCTCCCTGGAAGAGGTGCTGGTGATCTCCAGCTGTGGTGGCCCAGGTGCGTCTCGCTGGCTTGCTGCTGTATGCCTGTCCCATGGGATGGCTCACACTTCCCTGGCGCTGGAAGAGCCACGGTCTCAGTGACAGGGCCACCCTCAGGCAAGAGGAGCATCACTGTGCTCCTGCTTTGCACCAGCTGCATTTCCGCAGGCCCAGAGAGCCCAGCTCCCGTGCAGCCGGTCCATTCGGTGAAGCTGGGGCCAGAGCTGGAGGGGATGTGTGGGCGCCTCATGAACAGTGGTGGGGGGAGAACGGAGTGCGTGGCACCATTATAACAACTCAACCCACCCTCCTCACGAAGAGGTTGGATCGACCTCCCTCATCCTCAGGCACTTACAAGGGATTGTTCTGCCCTCTGGTGTCATTGTTGTACCACTGCACATCCAGTCAGTATCTAGGTCTGGGAGATTCTCTGGAAAGTCTCCGTGGAAACACCTGCACTTCTTGATCACGGATGCAGCAGGACTCTCTGATAACACAATCCCTCGGCTGGCCTCGCGTCCAGATCCACTGCAGGGGTTGGTACGCGGTCCTCAGCTGTCTCAGTATGTCTGGATGGAGTAATCGGATGGTCTAATGGCGCCATAACACCTGGTACGTCCAGCTCTGAAAGAATTCTCTGTAGGCATCTCCTCGTGGTCCTGCAGATTAACCTGACTAACGTCTACGAATGTGCCTTCCACCTGGTAACTCGGGACAGGGTCTCACCTGTGCTACGATGTGGCCTGATAACCAGCGAGGGCCATTGCAAAAATTAAGAGCATATAGTGCGTTACTTACACCTAAAGTTTGTGATGGTGCTCGTACATCGGATCCAGCCTGCTACTCTCTCAGCGGCTCCATCAGGGTGCAGAGAGCCCAGGTGAATTGCTAGGTTCCTTCCCATTAAGAGTTCTGCGGCTGGCTTTCCTAGTGTAGCTTCTGGTATCCTGCGATCGTGGAAAAGAAGCCTGGCCTGCTTGGCTTCCATGCTGCCACGTGGCATCTTCTTCATTCCCTCTCTTCTGATTCACACAGCCCACGGCACTCGGCCGCTCGAAGAAGGGTGGCAGGGCGCAGCTGGAATGTCTTGGTTGCTCTTTTGTTGTTAAATAAATTCCTGAACTACAGCACTAGTGAACTGGGTACCATTGTCGCTCCTGTCTGACTCAGGCAACCTCAACATGGCAAAGGTAAGATGCCATTTATCAGCTATAGTCTAGGCTGTGCAGTGGGGCAAGATGCTTGCCTCAATCCAGTTTGAATGAGCATAAATTATTATTAAAAACATCCCCCTCACAAACCTCCCATAAATGGACCAGCACAGGCACCAAGAGTTGCTGAGGCCATGCCCATGGGTGAATTTTTGATGAAGCTGGATTGGCAAACTGTCACGGAGTCACCGGGCAATACTCTGGAACTGCTCCCCACCAAGCCAGGCAGGACTTTGGGGAGCCTCCTCTCCCTTGGAGTAGACTGTCTGCAGGGCAAGAAGCTCACACGGCTTCACCTCCTGGGTCTCTCCTTGGAGCATTCAGCATCCTCTGCCCCTCCGTGCGCTTCCCACAGCGAGTCCACCCCAGCGGGGTCCTGGGGAAGCCACAGGGTCCTGCCCCCTCACTTCACAGTCAGATGTGACTCTCAGCCAGCCAGTAACACAGAGGTTTATTCGATGACAGGAACAGGGTCTGAAACAGAGCTTGTAGATACAGCGAACCGGACCCCTCGGCCGGGTCCATTCTGGGGGGCAGTGAGCCAGATCCCCCACATCTGCACTTCACTCCTCATCCCCAGCCAGCTCCAGACTCCAAAAACCCCTCCAGCCCCTCCTCTCTGCTTAGCCCCTTTCCCAGGCCAGGAGGTCACCTGATCTCTGTCTCCAACACCTTCAGTTGGCACCTTTGCAGGGGAGGGGCCCAGGCCATCAGCTGCCAGGAGACAGAGTGCCAGGCATTTAGGTGCACTGGCCCTGTGCTCTGCAGCAATCACACACCCTTATCCCACCACCTAGATACTTAAGAACTGCACAGGGGACACTGAGGCACCAACAAAGTATTCAGAGAAAACATTACGAACATTCCCAGTTCGCCACACAAACCACACAGTGTCACACAACACTTGTGATCTCCCAGTCCATTCCCAGCCATCACACACAATGGTGTGCAAGCCCACCATGCGTGCAGTGCCAGGATGTGCTTCGTGTAATGACTTTTTGGCACCACCAGTCTACTTACTAGTGGCATGATCACCTGAATCGCTAATCTAAGTACCCACCCTGGATACTCAGCCCCCTTTGGAGAGTATGTGAGCCAGCAGCACCAGGGCCGGGTTCCATAGCTAGAGGTTCTTTTTCAACCATACAACACAGAACCGTCTCAAGCCCCCACCCAGTGACCTGGGACAATTACACCCACCCCAGGTGCCTCTGAGAGGCAAAACTTCCCCTCGCAAGCACAGAGTGTAGGAAAGACACTTTTCATGAAAGGAGGGAAGTCACCTGATATTAACTAGGGAAAATGCCACAAGCAGGATTCATAAACAAACTGTGAGCAGGACGCCCACCCAGAGTGCATGGGGCAGAGCTTCCACCTCGTGTTCTTCCGTTCTACAGCCGACCGTTCCTTTTCTGTGCCCCCCCTGCTCCCTCACCACATCCCACTCACAGGGGGTGTCCTGGGTCAGTGAAACCCGGAGGCGCAGCTGGGTGAGTTCCCCTCCCACCTGGGGAAGAAGGCACCTGGCTTGCTCCGGCCTCTGAGCACTTGCCCTGGCGGCCACTCATGCGGCTCCTGCCTGCTGACTGTTAGTTACCTTCTGCTGCCACCAGCCTCTCTGCTGGGACCTCTGCAGATCAGTCTCCTAGTGACTGTCAGCTTTCAGCGGGCCGGGCACAAACACTGCCCCACGACAAGCTCTCATTTAAGCCCTTAGAGCTAAATAAGCTTCAGTAGGAGCCTGTTATTTTATCTTAGAAGAGTGGGGGGAACAGTTCAAAGCAGAGGGAGGAGGGATGGCTCTGTGGTTTGAGCACTGGCCTGCTAAACCCAGGGTTGTGCATTCAATCCTTGAGAGGGCCACTTAGGGATCTGGGGCCCTAACAGGGAGGTGCAACAGGGAGTTTTGCAAGGGAGTTCTCCAGGTGAAGGAGGAGCACATACAGCATCTGTGGGGTAAGTGACTGTCTGCAGTGTTTGGGTTTGTGTGTGTGTTTGGGGGTTACTTGCTGTGTGCTGAGCTTGTGTTTGTCAGTCTGTTTGGTTTGTTTGTTTGAAGGACCGTGTGCTGTAGCTGGCAGTTGGAGGTGGAGCTACTAGGAAGGTTTGAAAGCTAGAAGCCTCTGGTAATTGGCTGAACCTTAACCAGTGGGCGGGGCATTCACTCAGGCCAGGGCTTTATAAAGCTGTGCACAAGCGACCAGGGAGCTTAGCTAACAGGGAGATTTGCAAGGGAGTTTGGAAGGGGGGGTCCCTTGTCAGTCTCATCTGTGACCCATTGGTCCCCTGAACCCATAACCTGAGCCACATCGAAAACCTTTCTGTTTACAGCAGAGAGGAGCGGATAGGGAGCTGTAGACAGGAATTTGAGAGCGTTTGACAGAGGGAGGCTTACAATGGTGAGGAGGACCCGCAACACCTGTGCCAGCACTGCTTCTGTCTCCTCCACCTGCGCCTGTAGCCAGACAGAGCACCAAAGCATGGATGCTTTTACCCAGATTCTGGTGTGGGCTTGCGAAGACACTAATTTGCAATTTCCACTTACTGATATCCAGGCTGGGGGTGGCATCCAATGTGAAAGGTGTCTACTAGTGGAATCTCTCAGGCAGCAGGTGGGAGAGCTACAGGAGGAGGTGGCCAGGCTGAGGAACATCCATGTCCATGAGCAATTCCTGGACAGTATCCATGTGGAGACAGCTGACGGTGCTGTCCCAGTTGACAGGACTATTGACACTCCAGTGGAGGAGGAGATGCCTCAGGGTGTATCTGACACACCTGTGGAGGAGGAGGCTCAGGGTGGACACAGCCAGCTGGTTACTTCTAGCAGCAGGCAGTGCTCCACCCCTGCTGCGAACCCTCCTGCTGTGGTAAAAGATAACCGTTATGCTCTTCTTGATACAGGAGAGAAGAAATCACCCCCAACAGTTAAGGGGGTGAAGCCTCGTACCCCTAAGGCTGGGAGGTCTGCTGCCACCACTGATAAGAAACGTAGGGTAGTGGTGGTTGGAGACTCTCTGCTGAGGGGGACGGAGACACCCATCTGTCGCCCTGACCGTTCATCCCGGGAGGTATGCTGCCTGCCAGGGGCCCGTATCCGAGATGTTACAGAGGCATTGTCGAGGATTATCCGGCCTTCTGACTACTATCCCATGCTACTCATCCATGTGGGCACAAATGATACTGTGAGGTGTGACGCTGAGCAGATCAAGAGTGACTACAGGGCTTTGGGAGTACGGGTTAAGGAGTTTGGAGCGCAGGTGGTATTCTCTTCGATTCTTCCTGTTGAAGGTAGGGGTCCGGGCAGAAACAGATGCATCATGGAGGTGAATGCCTGGCTGCGAAGATGGTGTCGCCAGGAGGGCTTTGGCTTCCTCGACCACGGGATGCTATTTGAGGAAGGACTGCTAGGAACAGATGGCGTTCACCTTTCGAAGCGGGGAGAGGCCTTATTTGCGCACAGACTGGCTAACCTAGTAAGGAGGGCTTTAAACTAGGTTCGACGGGGACAGGTGAGCAAACCCACAGGTAAGTGGGGAACAAGACCTGGGAGATGGGTTGGAAACAGGAGGGAGCACGGGCTATAATGGCAGAGAGGAAGCAGGGTCAGGGCAAAGCTGGGAGGCAAGATCAAACCAGTATCTTAGATGCCTTTATACAAATGCAAGAAGTATGGGTAATAAGCAGGAAGAACTGGAAGTGCTAATAAATAAATACAACTATGACATTATTGGCATTACTGAAACTTGGTGGGATAATACACACGACTGGAATGTTGGTGTGGATGGGTATAGTTTGCTCAGGAAGGATAGACAGGGGAAAAAGGGAGGAGGTGTTGCCTTATATATTAAAAATGTACACACTTGGACTGAGGTGGAGATGGACATAGGAGACGGAAGGGTGGAGAGTCTCTGGGTTAGGCTAAAAGGGGTAAAAAACACAGGTGATGTCGTGCTGGGAGTCTACTACAGGCCACCTAATCAGGCGGAAGAGGTGGATGAGGCTTTTTTCAAACAACTAACAAAATCATCCAAAGCCCAAGATTTGGTGGTGATGGGGGACTTCAACTATCCAGATATATGTTGGGAAAATAACACCGCGGGGCACAGACTATCCAATAAGTTCCTGGACTGCATTGCAGACAACTTTTTATTTCAGAAAGTTGAAAAAGCTACTAGGGGGGAAGCTGTTCTAGACTTGATTTTAACCAATAGGGAGGAACTTGTTGAGAATTTAAAAGTAGAAGGAAGCTTGGGTGAAAGTGATCATGAAATCATAGAATTTGCAATTCTAAGGAAGGGTAGAAAGGAGTACAGCAGAATAGAGACAATGGATTTCAGGAAGGTGGATTTTGGTAAGCTCAGAGAGCTGATAGGCAAGGTCCCATGGGAATTAAGACTGAGGGGAAAAACAACTGAGGAAAGTTGGCAGTTTTTCAAAGGGACGCTATTAAGGGCCCAAAAGCAAGTTATTCCGATGGTTAGGAAAGATAGAAAATGTGGCAAAAGACCAGCTTGGCTTACCCTTGAGATCTTGCGTGACCTACAAAATAAAAAGGCGTCATATAAAAAATGGAAACTAGGACAGATCACGAAGGATGAATATAGGCAAATAACACAGGAATGCAGAGGCAAGATTAGAAAAGCAAAGGCACAAAATGAACTCAAACTAGCTATGGGAATAAAGGGAAACAAGAAGGCTTTTTATCAATACATTAGAAGCAAGAGGAAGACTAAGGACAGGGTAGGCCCACTGCTCAATGAGGAGGGGGTAACAGTAACGGGAGACTTGGAAATGGCAGAGATGCTTAATGACTTCTTTGTTTCGGTCTTCACTGAGAAGTCTGAAGGAATGTCTAGTATAGTGAATGCTTACGGGAAGAGGGTAGGTTTAGAAGAGAAAATAAGGAAAGAGCAAGTAAAAAATCACTTAGAAAAGTTAGATGCCTGCAAGTCACCAGGGCCTGATGAAATGCATCCTAGAATACTCAAGGAGTTAATAGAGGAGGTATCTGAGCCTCTAGCTATTATCTTTGGGAAATCATGGGAGACGGGGGAGATTCCAGAAGACTGGAAGGGGGCAAATATAGTGCTCATCTATAAAAAGGGAAATAAAAACAACCCAGGAAACTACAGACCAGTTAGTTTAACTTCTGTGCCAGGGAAGATAATGGAGCAAGTAATTAAATAAATCATCTGCAAACACTTGGAAGGTGGTAAGGTGATAGGGAATAGCCAGCATGGATTTGTAAAGAACAAATCGTGTCAAACTAATCTGATAACGTTCTTTGATAGGATAACGAGCCTTGTGGATAAGGGAGAAGCGGTGGATGTGATATACCTAGACTTTAGTAAGGCATTTGATACAGTTTCACATGATATTCTTATAGATAAGCTAGGAAAGTACAATTTAGATGGGGCTACTATAAGGTGGGTGCATAACTGGCTGGATAACCGTACTCAGAGAGTAGTTGTTAATGGCTCCCAATCCTGCTGGAAAGGTATAACAAGTGGGGTTCCGCAGGGGTCTGTTTTGGGACCGGTTCTGTTCAATATCTTCATCAACGATTTAGATGTTGGCATAGAAAGTACGCTTATTAAGTTTGCGGACGATACCAAACTGGGAGGGATTGCAACTGCTCTGGAGGACAGGGTCAAAATTCAAAATGATCTGGACAAATTGGAGAAATGGTCTGAGGTAAACAGGATGAAGTTCAATAAAGATAAATGCAAAGTGCTCCACTTAGGAAGGAACAATCAGTTTCACACATACAGAATGGGAAGAGACTGTCTAGGAAGGAGTACGGCAGAAAGAGATCTAGGGGTCATAGTGGACCACAAGCTTAATATGAGTGAACAGTGTGATACTGTTGCAAAAAAAGCAAACGTGATTCTGGGATGCATTAACAGGTGTGTTGTAAACAAGACACGAGAAGTCATTCTTCCGCTTTACTCTGCGCTGGTTAGGCCTCAACTGTAGTATTGTGTCCAGTTCTGGGAACCGCATTTCAAGAAAGATGTGGAGAAATTGGAGAGGGTCCAGAGAAGAGCAACAAGAATGATTAAAGGTCTTGAGAACATGACCTATGAAGGAAGGCTGAAAGAATTGGGTTTGTTTAGTTTGGAAAAGAGAAGACTGAGAGGGGACATGATAGCAGTTTTCAGGTATATAAAAGGGTGTCATCAGGAGGAGGGAGACAGCTTGTTCACCTTAGCCTCTAATGATAGAACAAGAAGCAATGGGCTTAAACTGCAGCAAGGGAGATTTAGGTTGGACATTAGGAAAAAGTTCCTAACTGTCAGGGTAGTTAAACACTGGAATAAATTGCCTAGGGAAGTTGTGGAATCTCCATCTCTGGAGATATTTAAGAGTAGGTTAGATAAATGTCTATCAGGGATGGTCTAGACAGTATTTGGTCCTGCCATGAGGGCAGGGGACTGGACTCGATGACCTCTCGAGGTCCCTTCCAGTCCTAGAGTCTATGAATCTATGGGGCAAAAATCAGTACTTGGTCCTGCTAGTGAAGGCAGGGGGCTGGACTCGATGACCCTTCCCTTCCTGTTCTGAGACTGGGGACTGTTAGGGTAGGAGTGACCAAACAGCAAGTGTGGAAAAATTGAGGGGGGTGGGTGGGTGGGTAATAGGCACCTATATAAGAAAAAGACCCAAAAATCAGGACTGTCCCTATAAAACCAGGGCACCTGGTCACCCTACTTTAGGGAGAATCCACACCTGTCTCCACCCCTCTTACTTTCATGGGGCTCTGGCTTACTGAGGTCCTTTCAGCTGAGGACAGCCCCTCATTTGGGGCAGGGTAAGCACAGCCCTGTCCCCCTTTTACTCCTACAATTAAAAACATGGATAACAGCATTTCACCCCACTGCAGTCAGTACTAAAATGATTTGTATCCCAACACCAGCCAACATTGGCCAGCACGGCTCTGTCTGCTGGATACCGACACAGAGGGGGTGTTCATGTCAATACAATCTGGTCCTGAAGTCTCCCCACCTCCCTGCCAGCTGTCAGGGGAGAGCTCCTTCAGACCCTGCTTCCAAGTAATAAGGTTGGAGTTCTGTGCTTGCCTCTCTGTCCAGCCACCTGTACCTACCCTCTGCCCTCCAGCCAGCAAGGGGTCAGGGTCTGGGTCTCTCTGTGCAGTTGATTAGAGATGTAGTTCAATAAGGAGGAGGGTTTCTGTAGGCTCAGCCCAGGCTGGCTTGTGTTCCCTGCTGCAGCCCAGAGATAGGACTGCAGGGTGGGGCGGGGCTGGGGGGTGTTCAGATATTTCGCTTTGCTGCAGAGAAGTGGAGCTGCGCAGGCTGCCTAGCCCTCAGGTGAGGCTGAGCCTGCACCCTCCTGTTACAGACTGGCCACCCCCACCTTCCTCAGCTGGGGGCTAGGGTGGGGCAGCCTGCTCCCTGCCTCGCTTCTCAAGTTCCCAGCAGCTCCCTGTGTCCCAAGCCTGCCTGGAGCCAGCACCGCTCTGTGGGTGGCGAGCACCCTGTGCTGGTGCAGTGTATGCTCTCACCACTCTGTTTGCTGCTCGTCCCTGAACCCCTTCGTCCCGCAGGAAGGTGGTGGCCACGAGGTGAGGGCAAAGCACGGCCCTGGGTTTGAACCTGGCGAAGAGAAGGAATGGACCCTTCCCAGCACAGCAGAAGTGTCCCAAGGACCGGGCCGCTCCAGGCTGGTTTGTGCTGCTCTGGAAAGGGAGGGAGCAGGGTGGGGGCGACGCTGGCTGGTAACACTGACTTGGGGCAAAGCATCCTGGAGGAGAACCCCAGAGCACCAGGTTGGCAGCGGGTTCCATGCTGAGAAATGCCCAGGGAAGCACACTGGAGGGATCAATTGGACTTTATTACCTGGGTCTGTGCAGGAAAAGGCCCAGCAGCCAGCATGGGCATCTCAGGCCAGGCTTGGCTCGAGGCCTAGTGGGGGCCGTGGCGTTCGGGTGAGCGAAGAGAGGGACACGCAGTGACCCTACAGTAGGGCGATAATATTGTCTAACCCCTGGGCCGGCCTCCCCTGGAACGCTGGCTCCAGCTGTGGCCAGGCATGCAGTACCCCCGCAGTGCCTGCATCGAGCTGGCCCCCTTGGGCGACCCTGACTCAGGGACACCTGACCTGGGGCCACAACAGGGGCCGTCCGTTCATGCAGCCCCACTCTGCCTCAGGCTCTGAGCACCTTTCTGCAGCAGGCACGGCCCCTGGGGGTTAGGGAGAGGCAGCGCCCCAGGTGTTCCACACTCCATGGGGCTCCAACACACCTGGCCGAAACCCTGGGCTGCACCCCTGGGCACTGCTCTGCTGCTTTACGGCTGCTTTAAATGGGCTGCTGAGATGTTCTCTACTGAGTGAGGGGGACCCCCAGCTGCCACCAAGCCCCGTCTGGCCCTGGCGTAGGGTGTGTGCCAGGGTGGAGGTGCTGAGTGGGGCGGGGCCAGCGTGAGCTGCCCTCCAGTGCTCGCGGGGGACCATTATGGCACAGCTTAGAAGAGGGAACAGCTGAGTTTGTGCTAAGTCCCACTGGGGGTGGAATTGCCCTAGGACTGGGGGCAGGGGTGGCATTAAGCAATGCTGCCTCTATACCCCACACACGCTAAAACTGCAGCCTCGTATCCCCTCCACTGTGACCCTCGTCTCCTGCCACCTCCTCCTCTCCACCCTCCCATGTCTCTGCTACTAACCTGTACCTTCTCTGGGGCAGCGCCTGTCCGAACAGATGCCAGCACCGGCTCCCAGCAGGTCCTCGGGGGTTACTGGGGGGCCAATAATCTCTCAGAATAGCAAAGCCACCCTGTGGTGTCCTCCCAGCAGTGCTGGGGCACTGAGCAATGACCCCTCGGTCTCGACAGCCTACGCTCTCCACAGCACCCGCATCTCAGTGCCTGGCCGTCCGGTCGCTCTCAGGCCACATGGGCTCCTAAAGGAAGCGCCTGTGAGCAAAGGGCAGTGGCTGGAGCCTGGTAGGTACAGGAGAGCTGGCGGGGCAGGCTGGGTGCTACGTCCCCCCAGGCAGAACTGGGCTGGTTACTGCCTAGAACAGGCACACTTCACTGCAGTGCTGGGTTTCGATGGGAACCTCACTGAGCTAAGGACGTGTAAATGAGAACCTCCAGGAGTAGCACTGAGGTTCTTGGGCACTGGTGCGACGGCTGCTGGAATACAGTCTGGTGCCCACAGTTCACAAAGGACGTTGATAAAATGGAGAGGGGTCAGAGAAGCGCCACAAGAATGATTTAAGGCTTAGAAACCTGCCTTGTAGTGACAGCCTCAAAGAGCTCAATCTTACCTTAACAAAGGGAAGGTGAAGGGGTGACTTGATTACAGTCTGTAAGCACCTGTCTGGGGAACAAATGTTTAACAATGGGCTTTCCAGTCTAGCAGCGAAAGGTCTAAACATGATCCAATGGCTGGAAGTTGAAGCTAGACAAATTCAGACTCAAAATAAGGCACATTTTTAACACTGGAACAGTTTACCAAGGCTCATTGGGGATTCTCCGTCCCTGACAACTTTTAAATCAAGATGGGATGTTTTTCTAACAGATCTGCTCTGGGAATTGTTTTGAGGAAGTTCTCTGGCCCATCCTGTGCTGGGGGTCAGACTAGTCCCACAGTCTGTGCTGTGCAGGGAGTCAGACGGATGATCACAGTGGTCCCTTCTGCCCTAGGACTCTAGGAATTTGTGAGCCCAGGCAAACCTGCAGCCTGGCTCGGGCAGTCAGCACGGGAGCCTGTGAACTGAGTCCAGGGTGAAGACAGTGAGAGAGCGAGTGACTGTGAGGGCTGTGCCAGCCCAGGGAGCCCTGAATGGCACATTGCGCATTCCCTGGCACAGCCGCCCCCTCAGCCTGGCGGTGCCAGAAGAGAGAAAGCAGACTCAGGCCGGGGCAACAGGTGGCCTGCTGGGAACCTGGGAACAGGGCCTGTGTAGGAGCCATCACAGCTGGAGTGTGTGTGATAGCCCATGCGAGGGTGCGGGGGAAATACCAGCTCCAATCTGGGCACATGGCAGGAGGAATGGCTAGTCCAGTGGGTAGGGAGTGGCACATGGGGCCTTTCTGCAGTAGCAGGTGCTGGCGCTCACCTGGCCCCAGGCAGGGGAGACTGGCTGGCTTGGGGGGTTCCAGTCTGCCCCAGGTCCATTGTTGGGGTTGCCAGGTGTCCAGTTTTTGACTGGAACACCTGGTCAAAAAGGGACACTGGCGGCTCTGGTCAGCACTGCTGACCAGGCTGCTAAAAGTCCGGTCAGCTCCTGGAAGCAGCTAGCATGTCCAGCTCCTAGGCAGAGGGGTAGCCAAGGGGTTCCACATGCTGCTCCTGCCATGAGTGCTGGCTCCGCAGCTCCCATTGGTCGGGAACTGCAGCCACTGGGGGGGGGGGCAGGAGCAGAGCTTGTCATGGGGGGCTACTATAAACCACTGAATCAGGAGCAGGAGGAGACAAAGGAGGCATTTCTAGAACAAATAAGAGAAATATTCAAAACACAGGACCTGGCAATAGTGCGGGGCTTTAACTACCCAAGCCAGGGGCGCTGGAACTCTTTTTATAGTAGGGGTGCTGAAAGCCAAAGAAACTGTACAGCAACGGTTCCCAAACTTTTTACCTTGTGTTCCCCCCCGTCCCCGTCCATGTCCCCCACTGCCCGCCAGAGCTGGGGCTTGGAGCAGTGCCATGTCTCCAGGAGGGAGGACCTGGACAAGGGTAAGGGGGCCGAGGCTAGGGGCAAGTGAGGGGCCAGGAGTGGAGCCCCATGTAAAACCTGGGGGACCCCCTGCACCCTAGTTCCCACACTTATGACCTAGACATCTGTGGAAAAAGTCATACGGCAAAACACAAAATTTCTGGTAAGTTCTTGGAATGTGTCAGGGTCAACTTTTTGTTTCAGGAAGTGGAGGAGGTAACCAGGGGACCAGTCATTTTCTACGTGATTCTGGCCATCAGGGAGGAATTGGTAGTGACCCTGAAGGAGGAAGGGAATTCGGGTGACAGTGATTGTGAAGTGATGATTTCATGGTTCTAAGGAAAGGAAGGAGTGAAAGCAGCAGAATAAGGCCAATGAACTTCAGAAAAGTCGACTTTAACAGACTCAGAGAACTGGTAGGTCCGGTCCATGGGAAGAAAATCTAAGGAACAAAGTTGCTCGGGAGAGCTGGCTGTTTCTCAAGGAGATAAAATGAAAGGCATAACTGCCACCTATCCCAATGCGAAGAGAATAGTAAGAGACCAATATGGCTCCATCAGGAGCTCTTTCATGATCTGAAAATCAAAAATGAATCCAACACAAAGTGGAAAGATGGATGAACAGCTAAAGAGGGGTACACAGGATCAGCACAAGCTTCCAAGGACAAAATGAGAGAGGCTGAGGCACAAAAGGATTTACACTTAGCAAGGGACAGAAAGGACTCTGAGAGAAGAGGTTCAAATACATTAGGAGCAAGAGAAAGATGAATGGAAGTGGAAGTCCACTGCTCAGCAAGGAAGCAGAGATAGTAACTAATGACATCACACGGCTCAGAGGTTTAATGCCTATTTGGCTTCAGTCTTCACTAAAAAGGTTAATGGTGACCAGATACTCAACCCAATTAACAAGTGGGGAGGAACATAAGCTAAAGTAGGGAAGGAACAAGTTAAAGAATATTTAGATCAGTTAGATGCAGGGCCTGATGAAATTCCTCCCAGGGTACTGAAGGAAGTAGCTGAAGCAATCTCAGAGCCATTAGCAATTATATTTGAGAATTCCTGGAGGACAGAGGAACTCCTAAGGTCACAGAGGACTGGAGAAGTGCAAACATAGTGCCTCTCTTTAAAAGGGGGAACAAAGAGGACCTGGGGATGTATAGATGTATAGACAGCTGCAGCGGCACAGGAGCCAGCACACAGAGCTGTAAACAGGGGAGTTTCAGAGGGAGTTTGCAGGGGAGTCTAAGACAGAGGAACCGACAAGCTAGTTAAGGGATAGGGTGGTGGTCTGGTGCCTGCTGGGGGCTTGTGTTGTGTTGACTACCAGGCGTCAGGTGGGAAGGCCATGACTGATACAGAGGTAGCAGTGAAAGACACAATGAGGATGACTGGATGTGGAAGCTGCGTCATGTACATGATCCTGGAGGGAGCACCTGAGAAGAGCTTTGGCTGCATGAAGTGCCGCCTGATAGAGCTGATGGAAGAGAAGATCCGAGGACTGGAGATGCAGGTGCAAACTCTGGTTGAGTTCAGAAGGGGGTTTGAGCAGAGGATGGAGCACAGACATGAGGGGGCTGAAGTGATAAGCTCAGACGTGCAGATGGAAGCAGGACCGAAGAATTCAGAGGAGAGACTGCTGGGGGAGGACAGTGGAGGGTGGAAGCATGTGACTAGGAGAACCAGGCAGAGGAAAAGACGGGCCAGCGAAGGAGAAACAGAACTCAGGAACAGGTTTGCAGAGTTGGAAAATGAAGAAGGGGCACAGCAGGTGGTCGCTGAAGGAGAGAGGGCAAGGAAAAAGAGAAGAGCTGTTAGTCCTACAAGAGGAGAGGAGGAGTCAATCGGCGCCACACCAAATATGAGCCCCAAGAGGATTGCAAGGGTGAATAGAAATCGAGAGGACTTGCAGCCAGTGGGAGCAGAGGAT
This sequence comes from Gopherus evgoodei, assembly GCF_007399415.2. Lineage (NCBI taxonomy): Eukaryota > Metazoa > Chordata > Testudines > Testudinidae > Gopherus > Gopherus evgoodei. Next base: position 136,688,873 of record NC_044327.1, on the reverse strand, counting down.
AGACCGGAGAATCTCACTGTCGCCAGGAAAAGGCAGATCTACCTGATTGGAGACTCCTTACTGAGAAGAGTAGACAGGCCTGTGACTAGAGCTGATCGGGAGAACAGAAGGGTGTGCTATCTGCCGGGTGCTAAGATACAGGATGTGGACCTGCAGCTGAAAAGGATCCTAGCGGGAGCAGGGAAGAATCCATTGATTGTCCTTCATGTGGGAACGAATGATACGGCTAGATACTCTCTGGAATGTATCAAGGGAGACTATGCCAGACTGGGGAAGACGCTTAAGGAAATCGAGGCTCAGGTGATCTTCAGTGGGATTCTGCCGGTTCCTAGAGAAGGGCAACAAAGGTGTGACAAGATTACGGCGATCAACAGATGGCTCAGGCAGTAGTGCTATAAGGAGGGCTTTGGGATGTACGGCCATTGGGAAGTATTTACGGACAGAAGACTGTTCTCTCGGGATGGACTTCACCTGAGCAAGGAGGGAAATAGACTTCTAGGATGGAGGCTCGCCGAACTGATTAAGAGAGCTTTAAACTAGGAATTTGGGGGAGATGGTTGGGAGATGTCCGGGAGATCTCCATGCCAGAATTTAACCTTGAGAGGGAAGTAAACAAAGTAAGCGGGGATACAGCCGTGGACAGAAGAATTGGCATAAGGAGGAAGGGTAGTGTAGATAGCAGACTAACAGGTGATGCTGGTGGTAGAATGTCTGTGCCTAACAGGGTAAAGAATGTCAGTGAAGCCAAATGGCAAAAATTAAGATGTCTGTACACTAATGCGAGGAGCCTAGGGAACAAAATGGAGGAACTAGAGCTACTGGTGCAGGAAGTGAAACCGGATATTATAGGGATAACAGAAACATGGTGGAATAGTAGTCATGACTGGAGTACGGGTATTGAAGGCTATGTGCTGTTTAGGAAAGATAGAAATAAAGGCAAAGGTGGTGGAGTAGCATTGTACATCAATGAGGAGGTTAACTGTAAAGAAATAAGAAGTGATGGAATGGACAAGACAGAGTCTGTCTGGGCAAAAATCACACTAGGAAAGAAAGCTACTAGAGCCTCCCCTGAGATAGTGCTTGGGGTGTGCTACAGACCGCCGGGATCTGATTTGGATATGGATAGAGACTCCTTTAATGTTTTTAAGGAAGTAAACACTAATGGGAAATGTGTGATCATGGGAGACTTTAACTTCCCAGATATAGACTAGAGGACAAGTGCTAGCAAGAATAGTAGGGCTCAGATTTTTCTGGATGTGATAGCTGATGGATTCCTTCACCAAGTAGTTGAAGAACCAGCAAGCGGGGATGCCATTTTAGATTTGGTTTTGGTGAGTAGTGAGGACCTCATAGAAGAAATGGTTGTAGGGGACAACCTTGGTTCGAGTGATCATGAGCTAATTCAGTTCAAACTAGATGGAAGGATAAACAAAAATAGATCTGGGACTAGGGTTTTTGATTTCAAAAGGGCTAACTTTAAAGAATTAAAGAAATTAGGGAAGTGGATTGGACTGAAGAACTTGTGGATCTAAATGCGGAGGAGGCCTGGAATTACTTTAAGTCGCAGCTGCAGAAACTATTGGAAGCCTGCATCCCAAGAAACGGGAAAAAAAACATAGGCAGGAGTTGTAGACCAAGCTGGATGAGCAAGCATCTTAGAGAGGTGATTAAGAAAAAGCAGAAAGCCTACAAGGAGTGGAAGAAGGGTGGGATTAGCAAAGAAAGCTACCTTAGTGAGGTCAGAACATGTAGGGATAAAGTGAGAAAGGCTAAAAGCCAAGTAGAGTTGGACCTTGCAAAGGGAATTAAAACCAATAGTAAAAGATTCTATAATCATATAAATAAGAAGAAAACAAAGAAAGAAGAAGTGGGACCACTGCACACTGAGGATGGAAAGGAGGTTAAGGATAACCAAGGCATGGCCCAATATCTAAATAAGTACTTTGCCTCAGTCTTTAATAAGGCTAATGAGGAGCTTAAGGGTAATGGAAGGATGACAAATGGGAATGAGGATATGGAGGTGGATATTACCACATCTGAGGCAGAAGCCAAACTTGAACAGCTTAATGGGACAAAATTGGAGGGCCCAGATAATTTTCATCCGAGAATATTAAAGGAACTGGTGCATGAAATTGCAAGCCCGTTAGCGAGAATTTTTAATGAATCAGTAAACTCAGGGGTTGTACTGTACGACTGGAGAATTGCTAACGTAGTTCCTATCTTTAAGAAAGGGAGAAAGAGTGATCCGAGTAACTATAGGCCTGTTAGTTTGACATCTGTAGTATGTAAGGTCTTGGAAAAAATTTTGAAGGAGAAAGTAGTTAAGGACATTGAGGTCAATGGTAATTGGGACAAAGTACAACATGGTTTTACTAAAGGTAGATCGTGCCAAACCAATCTGATCTCCTTCTTTGAGAAGGTGACAGACTATTTAGACAAAGGATATGCGGTAGACCTAATTTACCTCGATTTCAGTAAGGCATTTGACACGGTTCCACATACGGAATTATTAGTCAAATTGGAAAAGATGGGGATCAATATGAGAATTGAAAGGTGGATAAGGAACTGGTTAAAGGTGAGACTACAACGGGTCGTACTGAAGGGTGAACTGTCAGGCTGGAAGGAGGTTACTAGTGGAGTTCCTCAAGGATCAGTTTTGGGACCAATCTTATTTAACCTTTTTATTACTGACCTTGGCACAAAAAGCAGGAATGTGCTAATAAAGTTTGCGGATGACACAAAGCTGGGGGGTATTGCTAACACGGAGAAGGACCGGGATATCATACAGGAAGATCTGGATGACCTTGTAAACTGGAGTAATAGCAATAGGATGAAATTTAATAGTGAAAAGTGCAAGGTCATGCACTTAGGGATTAATAATAAGAACTTTAGATATAGATTGGGGACACATCAATTGGAAGCAACAGAGGAGGAGAAGGACCTTGGGGTATTAGTAGATCACAGGATGACTATGAGCCTCCAATGTGATATGGCCGTTAAAAAAGCTAATGCGGTTTTAGGATGCATCAGGTGAGGTATTTCCAGTAGAGATAAGGAGGTGTTAGTACCGTTATACAAGGCACTGGTGAAACTTCATTTGGAATACTGTGTGCAGTTCTGGTCTCCCATGTTTAAGAAGGATGAATTCAAACTGGAACAGGTACAGAGAAAGGCTACTAGGATGATCTGAGGAATGGAAAACGTGTCTTATGAAAGGAGACTCAAAGAGCTTGGCTTGTTTAGCCTAGCCAAAAGAAGGCTGAGGGGGGATATGATGGCTCTTTATAAATATATCAGAGAGATTAATATTAGGGAGGGAGAGGAATTATTTAAGCTTAGTACGAATGTAGACACAAGAACAAATGGGTATAAACTGGACACTAGGAAGTTTAGACTTGAAATTAGACGAAGGTTTCTAACCATTAGAGGAGTGAAGTTCTGGAACAGCCTTCCAAGGGGAGTAGTGGGGGCAAAAGACATATCTGACTTCAAGGCTAATATTGATACGTTTATGGAAGGGATGGTATGATGGGAGAGCCTAATTTTGGCAATTGATCTTTGATTATCAGCAGATAAGTATGCCCAGTGGTCGGTGATGGGATGTTGGATGGGATGGGATCTGAGTTACTGCAGAGAATTCTTTTCTGAGTGCTGGCTGGTGAGTCTTGCTCACATGCTCAGGGTTTAGCTGATCGCCATATTTGGGGTTGGGAAGGAATTTTCCTCCGGGGCAGATTGGCAGAGACCCTGGAGGTTTTTCGCCTTCCTCTGCAGCGTGGGACATGGGTCACTTGCTGGAGGATTCTCTGCAGCTTGAGGTCTTCAAACCACAATTTGAAGACTTCAATAACTCAGACATAGGTTAGGGGTTTGTTATACAAGTGGATGGGTAGGGCTCTGTGGCCTGCTTTGTGCAGGGGGTCGGACTAGATGATCACATTGGTCCCTTCTGACCCTGGAGTCTGAGTCTATGAGATATGTCAACCTAATTTGAATACCTGGAAAGATACTGGAACAAATTCTTAAACAATCAATGTGTAAGTACCTAGAGGATTCTTTGGGATTGGAAGAACATTTTCTTTTATATGATGAGATAAGATTTTCAGTAATTATCATCATATTTGACAAGTGTGTTTGGACGAACAGCAAAGAGTCCTGTGGCACCTTATTGACTAACAGACGTTTTGGAGCATGAGCTTTCGTGGGTGAATACCCACTTCATCAGATGTGTGTGGATGGAGGCCTGAGGCTGGGCACTTTAAGGGAACTGTGTTGTTTGGACTTCTGAGTAACCAGAGAGGTGCTGTAGAAGCTGTTCTGTGCTGGCTGGTAAATCTACGTATTGGAATAACCACCAGCTCCTGGAGTTGGTCTGCCCCGTTTTGTTTGCAGTTCACCTTAATTGAGTGACCTCAGCTGGCTCCCATGGGCAGCACCGTCACAGTGGCATAGTCAGCAGGACCCACAGAACCAGGTCAATTAAGCTTTGGGTCAGAACCCCACGCTATCCAAATTCGAATTTTGGTATTGAGAGTTTGGTTGGTTAAAGAGCAGTTGCAATGGATGAGCAAAGAGCATATGAGGGTCTTGACAAAAAACTGAATTAGAAAGAGAAGCTGCTGAGATAGAGAAAGAAGCTGATAAAAGAAAGAAGGAGGCTGATCAGAGAGAAGAAAGAGCTCGTAAGGGGCGCATGGAGCTGCTGGCTGCTGAGGAAGGTTCGCCACATGTGACAAGAAACTGCCAGACTTCAGCTCCAAGTCAAAGAAGCAAGGGAACAACAGCAGAAATTGTATCCTCTTGAAAGTCCAGTTTGTAACAATGTTGGTATGTTGTGTAACTCTGAGCAGTTGTCTCGGTGTAACTGTCACCGAGTCCCTGGGTGATGCTCTGGAACTGCTCCCCACAAAGCCAGGCAGGACTTTGGGGAGCCTCCTCTCCCTTGGAGCAGACAGTCTCCAGGGCAAGAAGCTCACATGTCTTCACCTCCTGGGTCTCTCCTTGGAGCATTCAGCATCCTCTGCCCCTCCGTGCGCTTCCCACAGCGAGCCTGCCCCAGCTGGAGGAGCCAGAGGGTCCTGTACCCCCACTTTGCAGTCAGACATGACTCTCAGCCAGCTAGTAAAACAGAGGTTTATTCAATGACAGGAACAGGGTCTAAAACAGAGATTGTAGGTACAGAGACCCGGACCCCTCAGCCGGGTCCATTCTGGGGGGCAATGAGCCAGACCCCCACATCTGCACTTCACTCCTCATCCCCAGCCAGCTCCAGACTAACAACCCCCTCCAGCCCCTCCTCTCTGCTCAGCCCCTTTCCCAGACCAGAAAGTCACCTGATCCCTTTGTCTCCAACACCTTCAGCTGGCACCTTTGCAGGGGAGGGGCCCAGGCCATCAGGTGCCAGGAGACAGAGTGCCAGGCATTTAGGTGCACTGGCCCTTTGCTCCGCAGCAATCACACACCCTTATTTCAGCACCTAGATATTAAGAACTGAATAGGGGACACTGAGGCACCAACACAGTATTCAGAGGCCTCGGCTACACTGGCACTTTACAGCGCTGCAACTTTCGCGCTCAGGGGTGTGAAAAAACATCCCCCTGATTGCTGCAAGATACAGCGCTGTAAAGCACCAGTGTAAACAGTGCCGCAGCGCTGGGAGCGCAGCTCCCAGCGCTGGGAGCTACACCCATAGAGGATATGGAGTACGTGCAGCTCTCTCCCGGCGCTGGCGCTGCGACCACACTCACACTTCAAAGCGCTGCCATGGGCGCACTACCGCAGCAGCTCTTTGAAGTTTCAGGTATAGCCATACCCAGAGAAAACATTACAAACATTCCCAGTTCGTCACAGTAACCCAATGTACCCCAACACTGCCACCTGTTATGTCAATGATGTTACTGTGAGGTCAGTAGAGGGTGACCCCACAAGTTGTGCCAGTGCTGTGTACAGGAGTGGTAATGGAAAATTCATAGAGACTGTAAAAGTCAATGGTAAAAGCTGTTTAGGGCAAGTTATGGCTTCTAACATCGCTCTTGTTAAAGCAGATCTGGTCAAAGAGGAAGATTATTTACCAAATCAGAGTGTGAATGTTGTAGTCCTCTAGGAGTTTACTGTCCGTGTGCCTTTAGCCAGAATCCACCTCGAATGGAATGGGGCTAAACATGATGTTGTAGCTGGGGTAAGAAAGTTGTTGCCTAAGGATCTTTTGATTGGGGAAGATGTTAAAGCTTTGTTCAGTCCAGGTAGCCAGTCACAGGACAGGAATGATCTTAAACCTATGTCTGTTATGGGCAATGATTTGAGTGGGAGGCTTTCTCCAAATGTTTATCTGTGCAAAAAAGCAGTTTATCTGTGAATGAAGTTTCTGAATGTCTGTCTAATGTCTCAGAAGTGAATCTGGAATTAGATCAAGACAAGGGGGAGGAGGACAAGATTTTGGGAGGACCCTAGGCAGCCTTGTAAGGTGATGGCTTTGTCTAGTCAGCAGTTTGGGAAGACAAGGATAGTGGAAGATGAGTGTCCCTGTCCCTTACCTGTTTCCTGTGTGGAGAAATGTGACAGTGAAGGGAATGTGCCTGTGTCTGTCGGGGATATTGACTTGCCTATGGAGGAAGCTACCCCGGTCTCCAAGCAGTTGTCTGTGAACAGCCTGGTGTGCTGGGACAAGGGAAGTGAGATCCCAGGCTGTGTGTCTGGTGAAGGAGAATGTGTCTCCGGCTCTTCTGTGTCTGTGGAGAAGACAGAAGCTGCCTTTCAGCCTGTGAGGGTTGAGAATAGTGCAGTTGTCTCAAAGTTGGTTGTGAACACAGCTAAAGCCCAGGAAGGGAATGGTCCTAAGTTCATGTCTGCTGGGGAGAATGGCACTGTGACTAGGTTGCATCCAGTTAGTGTCGTAGCAAAATCCCAGAGACCAGCCAATTCTGGTGCTTGTATTTTGCCTGTTGCTAATGTGTGGTTGGAAAAGGGTGTAGCAACTCTGTCTGACCAGGGTGATATCCTAGCCAGGGCACAAGGAGAGCATGAAGGTGATCTGATTGTGGTACCTACTGACAGTTGGGAAACTTCTAGCAAGAAGAACAAGATTCCTGAAAGTGTATGTGGCAAAGGGAAGGAGAAGGCTTCTAACCTTTTTTCTAGTGAGTCTATACATTTGCCTGAAAGGGGATTGTGTAGGAATCTGCCTGATGGGCCAAAGGTGATCATGGATGTAAGTGAGACCCAGAAAGAGTCTGTGGCGGCTCAGGGAAGTGTTCCTTTAGAACAAGCCCTAGGTGAAGAGGGTAAGGGCAGAACTTCTGAGAGGGGTGAATTGTTGCTTAGAACAGCTTTTAGGGAAAGGAATCCTCATGATAATCTGTGCAAGCAGTTTACTGCAACTGAAGGGTTTGAAAGTGAGTTAATCTAGTGTTTGTGTTGATGCAAATTTCCTGGCTGGCAGGGAGAAGACAGACTTGCTAATAGCAGTTAGCACAGAGAGCCCACCCCATGAGCCAGTGAATTCTGTTAAGCAAGAGAAATCAGGGTTTGATCCTTCAAGACAAGGAGGAAAGAAAGAACTTAATTTTGCAAAGGGAAGCCACAGGTTAACCCTAAAAGGTCCAACCCCCAGTGGTACTGATCCAAAGGTGTGGCAGACAAACATGATTGTAGATGGACATGTGCAATGGGTTTGTTGTTATTGCTAATGGTGATTTTTGTAACCATTGTGTCGCTATTATCAAAAATTGTAAAAATGTACAATGTGCCTATTCTTTTGAAAAAACCCTTGAACATGTTAAGGGGAATACATGGGGACACACTCTATGTTAAAAGGCCTTGTAATGCTAATGTTGCACAGTTAATGCCTGTAAACAGGAGGAAAGACATTCCAGACCTGATGTGCTAGATCACATGACAAAGGGCCCTTCTGCCACAAGCTCCATGCCCAAAACTGCACGTGCAGTCACCTGCCTGATCAGCCAGTGCAATGCTGGGACGTGCACACACCTGTGATCAGAGAGGGGCACACCAGGTGTGAGCGTGTACCCATGTGTTCATGCATGGAACTGTGCACCCCGTAGGCCCTGGGCGAAAGGCCAGCTCTGGCATTCTGCGGGAAGTGTCTTTCTCCCTTGGCGTTTGCTCTCTACAGAGACAGGCTGGGGTCTTGCCCTCTGTGCAGCTCCAAGGCTGTGCGAAGAGCTGCGGTGGCCTGTCTGCACAGCTCTCCGAGTGGGAGGGAAGTTTGGGGCTGGTGCGAGCTTCGGGGGCAGGTGCAACGTGCTGCTGCAGAACAGCCCAGCCCCAGCAGGGCTGTACCACAACTGCGTGGGGCCAGACCCAGAATGATCCCCAGCACTGAGTGCCTGGGCTGTGTGACGGACCGGGGGCAGGCACGGGGTGGGGTGGGGCAGCCGGCTCACGGACAGGAGTCTGGTGCTAGCTCAGGAATGGGGCCGGGTCTCTGGTCCCAGCTCCCCCAGCTCTAGGTGCTGGCACTGCCAACTCCCCTGCCGCAGGGCATCAGGGGGGGCTGGAGCCCAGCCGGGCATTGGCAGCCTCAGCCCCCTCTCTTTGGAGGCTTCCCTGCTGCTCCCTTTCCTGGGGGGAAACATCTGCACCCACCCCCCACCCCGGAACCAGAGGAGTTTATGGGGGAGGGAGGAAGGAGCGGCTCACAGGGGGGGAGGGGGAACAGAAAGAGCCCTGGATGTTCCCTGCAGCCCCCGCCTGAGAAGAGGCCGAGTAGGGGAGGGGCCCCTGGAGGCGCAGGCCTGGGTGCGGGTAGAACTGATGTAGAAGCAGAACAGGGCAGAACTAATTGCTAGGAGGGGACGCAGAGCGGGGTTTTGGGGGAGTGGGACTGGGAGCCCAGTGCTGAATCCAGCTCCCTATAACTTGATCTCAGTCACCTCATTCCATCTCCAGAAATGTGGGTCGCTGGCAGGAGCATGGAGGCTGTGAGGCGCTGTGGGAGCTCAACAGCCAGAGGCCAGGCCAAAAGCCACACGCTCATGTGAAGATCTGTGGGGCTGGCTCGTGCGGTGTGACCTTGGGGGCCACATCCCGCAGGCTTGGCTCCTTGGCCGGCTGCCCCGGGAGCTGGAGGGAGCCTGGATTTCCCCTGCTGGCCACCAGGTGTCACCTCATGTCAGTAAAGCCACCCCATAGCTGGCCGGGGGCACGGAGGCAGCCCCCAGGGAGGGAGAGCAGGCCCCAGCCCCCGGGTGCGGCTCTGGGGCAGGGCTGGGGGCTCTGCGTGTGGGCCCACGAGTGATGGCCAGGGGCGTGCAGGAAACACCGTTTGACGTCCACAGTAGAACTCGTAACGACCCCCCGGGGATGGAGGGTCCGTAACCCTGAAACGGGCGTAACTCGGACAAAACCTCCTGGTTCCTTCCAAAGTTACAGCTGAACAGTGACTTCCTGCAGCTTCGAAACGTTGCTGTGCAGAAGGAAAATGCTGCTTTTACCCAGGTGAATTTAAATGAAAGTCTCACAGAAAGTTTCCTTCCCCATCAAAACTTTTTTAAACTTGCCCTTTATTTTGTAGTGGTTTACGTTTAACACAGAACAGTGCGGGATTCACTTCAGCGAGTTTATTTCTTTATTGGTCTCTGCTGCTGCCTGACTGTACTTCCGGTTCCAATGGGTGCGTGGCTGACCGGCCAGTTTGTAACTCCGAGGTTCTGCTGTGTATTTGGGTGGGGCAGCTAAAGTCAGGCCAATGGGGCCCTGCATGTGTGTGTGTGGGGATTCTGCACCTGCCCCAAGCTTGCAGGCGGGGGAGACTATGCCGCCTCACCCTCCCCTAACTACGCCCATGCTTGGAATGTGCCCACTGGGGCCGGGGCCTCACCCCATGGAGGGCCCTGCCACCTCCCTCACACCTAGTGTCTGTGCCTGGGGGCAGGGATGGGGGGGAATTACCCCCACCCCACAAACCACTGCCCACCCTCCCCTACTGGGCCCTGTCCCGTCCTCCCCACTAGGCCTTGCCCCCCACCACCACAGGCCACTGCCGCCACCTCCACTGGGCCCCACACACCACTGGGCCCTGCCTTTCCACTCCACCACCACTGGGCCTTGTCCTCCCCCATATCACAGGCCACTGCCCCCTCCCTCACTGGGTCCTGCCCTGCCCCCCACACCACAGCCACTGCCCCCTCCCCCAGTAGGTCCTGCCCTACCCCCCACACCATAGGGCACTGCCCCCTCCCTCACTGGCTCCTGCCCCACCTCCCCAACCACAGGCCACTTCCCCCTCCCCCACTGGGTCCTGCCTTGCCCCCCCACACCACAGGACACTGCCCTCTGATGGGCATTGCCCCTGCCAGGTCTCACCTCTGCCTCTGAGCCCTTTTCTTTCCCTGTTTGCCCAGCTCATCCTCGGCCCTTTGTACTTCTGTCTGCTTCCCCTCTCCCCGGGTCCCCTCTGCTCCTAGGAGCTCCAAACCCCTCCCCAGCACCGCTGCCAGCTCCCTGTGCATGGATCAGTGGGCACCGGCCAGGGGATTGGTGCCCCCACACCTCAGGCCAGGCTCTTTCCCCCAGCCTTGCTCCAGGCTGCAGCCCGGGCCGCAGGGGAAGCTTCCTCTGTGGCTGGGTGGGGAGCGGCTCTCACATCTGCTGCCGAGTTTACGAGGGCTGGCGTTGGCGTTGCGTGCAGCAGGCCCTGCTCCAGGGCCGGCCCCGTAGGACCATGGGTCCTGCCCAGGAATGAGAGGAATGCTGCGTGCAGCCCCAGACAGACACATGCAAACCTGCTCTGTGCTGTGCGGCCCAGGCCGGGCATTGGCCACTGGCCCCGGCTCCGGGGCCCCAGCCAGACGCTTCTGCTCCCCCGGCCCAGCACTTCCTCTCACAACAGCAGCCTGGAGAAAATAGGAGGCAGCAGCCAGACAGGAGGGTGGCCACAGGCACCCTGGGCCCTGGCTGGGGGGGCCAGCAGCAGTGCTGCCCATAGGGCATTTGGTTGTAACCCCCATGGGAGGGCCATTCCAGCCCTTTGCCACTGGGCGACTCTGACTGAGCGCCCTTCTCTCAGAGCCTGCTGGGCCTCGTCAGCCTAAGAGCCTCTCCCTGTACCCCCATGGCATTTGCCTGGGGAGGGGTGATGCCAGTGGGCTGGGGCAGGGCCGCGGAGGGGGGGTGGGATACACAGTACATCTTGCTGATCTGGGGTTCCCTGGCTCTGTGAGGGAGGCAGCGGGGGGCTCGCAGGGTGCTGTGTCTAGGTGCACACATTTGTACAGCGTGGGGGCTATTGGTGATCGCTGGCTTCTTGTGCTGGCCTCAGGGCAGAGCCGGTCAGGCAGCCTCAGAGACCGTGGCAAGTAGCGACCTCAGCCCCACAGGGCACTTGGCAAGAGCACAGCTCAGCTCCCAACAGGCAACTCGCCAGGGATGAGGCTGGGAGGGGATTTGGGGGGCAGAAGGGCGGCTCTGAGGTGGCTGAAGGCAGCTTGTCTGAGGGGGGGTCAGGGACGAGGCTGGGAGGGCATGGGGGGCAGGCTCTGAGGTGGCTGAAGGCAGCGTGTCCAAGGGGGAAGCCAGGGACAAGGCTGGGATTTGGGGGGCACGAGGGCAGGCTCCGAGGTGTCTGAAGGCAGCGTGTGTGTGTGTGGGGGGATCAGGGATGAGCCTTGGGAGGGGGCAGGCTCCAAGGCAGGTGAAGGCAGCGTGTCTGAGGGGGGAGCCAGGGACAAGGCTGAGATGGGGGGGCAGGAGGGCAGGCTCCGAGGTGTCTGAAGGCAGGGTGTCTAAGGGGGGAGTCAGGGACAAGGCTGGGAGGGGATGGGGGGGCAGGCTCCAAGGCGGCTGAAGGCAGCGTGTCTGAGGGGGGAGCCAGGGACAAGGCTGAGATGGGGGGGCAGAAGGGCAGGCTTGAGGCGTCCAAGGGGGGCAGGAGTGGCGCGAGGGTTTTTGGCACCCTAGGCGCAGGGCCGGCTTGCCAGTCCCAGGGCTCCGGTGGACCTGCCGCAGGCGTGTCTGCGGATGCTTCACCGGAGCCGCGGGACCAGCGGACCGTCTGCAGGAACGCCTGCGGGAGGTCCACCGGAGCAGTCTGCCGCCCTCCCAAATCCTGGCGCCCTAGTCACCTAAATGGAAGCGCTGGCCCTGGAGGGGGGAGCCAGGGACGAGGCTGCGAGGGGGTTGGGGTGGGACGGGGCAGGCTCTGAAGCAGCTCCAGTTGTTTGGAACCTCAGATCCTTCATTTTACAGAGCTCATAAAACACTTCCCATGGAGACGTCTGGCACTAAGCAGTGCTCAGCTCGGCCGAGACCAGTGGGGCACCCACAAGCTGCTCAGACGGGTGTAAGAGCCCTGCCTGGCATGTCAGAAGAGCCACTGCAGCCGCGGCCACCTTCCCACTCTACAGCTGCTGTGTAAGGAGACTGGAGCCACAGCTGCGGTTCCCAGGCTGCCAGATGTTGCTCACACTGGCGCTACGGAGGACACCCGGTGCACTGTCTGGAGTTGCCCGGGGGAGCTGTGCTGAGCCCGGGCTCCCAGCTCGCTCTGCGCCATGGTGCCGACTGAATTCCTGCCAGCAGCACACGCGTGGGATTGTGCCACATTGCCAGGGCAGAGGCTGCAGCCTGCTGAGAAAACCGCCTTGGTTGGCCCTGGGCGTGTAAGCCTAGGCCAGTCCCAGGGAGGGCAGCAGGGTGCGGGACCCCGTCCCATCCATACCCCCAACGCTCTCAGTGGCTTGCACAGATGGTACGACGAGGCCCCCTGCTCCACTCCCACAGCCGAGTATGCCAGCTGAGAGCCCCCTGCCCCTCCCATATGCTCTGGCTGCAGTCCTGTGCCGGGGCCCTGTACAGCTACCTGGCACGGGGACTCCCCCACCTGGGGGCAGCGCTAGAGGGGGCACGGGGAGCGCAGGGGCCAGCAGCTGGTTTGACAGCTGGGGGGCTGCAGTTCTCCTGTGGAAGTACCATCCAAGGGCCTGGTGAAGGTCTGGGGAGCTGCTCAGCTGGGCCTGCGGAGGGCAGGGAGGTGGGCATGACTGGACGCTGGGGGAGGAAGATATGGAGGGGGGTATGGTCCTGTTGCCAGCTGCCTCTTTCACCTCCGCAGGGCGTTAACTCGTGTCACTAAGGATGGGGGAGCACTGTGAGCTTTCAGCGCCGAGCCTGTGGTGAATGGCTTCCTCCCCTGTGACTGCTGCCCGGCTGCAGCCCTGGAGCGTCCCGGCCGCGCTCCAGGATTTGGCACCGGGATCGTGGGGCCAGCGCGCGAGGCGCCCACGGGCTGCAGCTGGCGGCCCCGATCCCCGCAGCCCCCAGCTCAGCGCTGGCCGAGGGGCGCCGAGCTCCAGCGGGCAGGAGCAGCCGGCCCGCAGCTCGGGCCGCGGATCCGCTTCCAGGCCCCCGTGCCGAGCCCCGCGGGAGCCCCCCGGCCCTGGCCCGCGCGCAGCCCGGGGACCGGCGGAGGCGGCAGGGGGCGCTGGGCGGCTCCGCAGCGGCGGGCTCTGTACAGTCACGTCCGGAGGGAGGCGCAGGGCAGCGGGGGCCGGGGCCGGGGCCGGGCCGGGCCGGGGGAGGAGGCGCCTCTCCTGGGGAGCTCGGCGCATTCGGAGCGAGCGGCGGGCGAGGGAGCAGGAGCCGCGCGGGCCGGAGCGTGGCAGGGCCAGCGCCGGGCGGCTCCCGGGCCGGGGCCGGGCCCCCCATGGCGCCGCCGCCGCCGCTGCTGCTCCTGGCCGCGCTCTGGGCCACCGGGCGTGCCGAGCCCGAGGGCGCGAACCGCAGCCTGAGCCTGGCCGTGGTGCTCCCCGAGCGGAACGTGAGCTACCCGTGGGCCTGGCCGCGCGTGGGCCCCGCCATCCGCCTGGCGCTCGAGGCGCTGGAGCGCGGCGACCCCCCGCTGCTGCCCGGCCCGCTGGCCGTGCGCCTCCACTTCAGGAGCTCGGAGCTGGAGGGCGCCTGCTCCGAGTACGTGGCGCCCCTCAACGCCGTGGACCTGAAGCTCTACCACGACCCCGACGTGCTCTTCGGGCCGGGCTGCGTCTACCCGGCCGCCTCGGTGGGGCGCTTCGCCTCGCACTGGCGCCTGCCGCTCATCACGGCCGGGGCCGTGGCCACGGGCTTCAGCCACAAGCAGGAGCACTACGGCACCACGGTGCGCACCGGGCCCTCCGCGCCCAAGCTGGGCGCCTTCGTCTCGCAGCTCCACGCGCACTTCAACTGGAGCGCCCGCGCCGCGCTGCTCTACGCCGACCACAAGACCGACGACCGGCCCTACTACTTCACCATCGAGGGCGTGTACCAGGAGCTGCAGGAGGCGCTCAACCTCAGCGTGCGCTACCACATCTACGCGCCCGAGGAGGGCGGCGCCGACGCGGCCCTGCACTTCCTGCGGGCCAGCGCGCGCGGTGAGTGCGCGGGGGCTGGGGGTGCGCGCGGGGCCTCTGCGCGGTGAGTGCGCGGGGGCTGGGGGTGCGCGCGGGGCCTCTGCGCGGTGAGTGCGCGGGGGCTCTGCGCGGGCGGTGCGCACGAGGTCTCTGCGCGGCGCAGGGCGCGCAGCGGCAGAGGTGTCCCGGGATGCAGCGGGACGGCCGGGCGCACTCATGGGTCGGTTCCCGAGGGGTCCGCACCCCCGTTTTGCTCCCTGGGTGGGAATTTAGGGCGAGCGCAGCCCTTTGGAAATTGGGCTGAGTGTCCGCGCAGGAGGTTTCGCCGGGCGGGCTGGGACTTAGGCGGAGCAGGGGGCATCGCCGCGCCCGGAGGAGTCTCGGTACTAGCCCAGCGTTCCGCCCGGTGTCCAGCCACGCCTTGGTCTCCTCCGCTCCATGGCACCTGCCACTGCGCCCCACAGCCCCTGCCCGGGCCCCTGCGTGGGGCAGCCCACGCCGCCCACCAGCCGCCCAGCTCTCCTCGGCCCAGGCGCGGACTCAGCCTCCCCGGCGCTCTGGCCGTCCAGCGGTCCGGGGCGCGGCAGGGACCGTGCGTCAGGGCGACTTAGCTCGGGAGGGGGGGAGACGGGACGCAGCGGATCCGGCCGAAGAGTAAATGGACCTGGCGAGGTGGGGCGGGGCCAGCAGAGACCCCAGCCGGTCCCAGGCTGAGTTCTGTGCCCTGGCAGGGGGCTGAGACCGGCCAGAGGGGAACGAAATAGCCCGTGACTGAGCTGCAGGAGTCCCCAGCCCCAGGGCTGCGCCCTACAGGAACTGCACCCTCAGGCACAGCCTGCCCCCCACAGGCTTTGTAGGCCTGGCTCTGGTGTGGGTTCCCGGCTGTTCCAGGGCACCCCTGGTCCCATCCCGGCAATGTGGCTCAGGGGCGCTGCGTGAGACTTTATTATTATTATTTGTGATAGCAGCACTTACACCCTGGCTGAGATCGGGGCCCCGTCGGGCCGGGCGCTGCCCAGACGCCGGCCGAGATTGGGGGGGCCCCGTCGGGCCGGGCGCTGCCCAGACCCCGGCCGAGATTGGGGGCCTGCCGGGCTGGGTGCTGCCCAGACCCCGGCTGAGATTGGGGGGCCCCGTCGGTGCCCAGACCCTGGCCGAGATCGAGGGCCCACCGGGCCAGGCACTGCCCCGACCCCAGCCGAGATCGGGGTCCCGTTGAGCTGGGCGCCGCCCAGACCCCGGCCGAGATCAGGGTCCCGTCGGGCCGGGCGCTGCCCAGACCCCGGCCGAGATCAGGGGGGGCCCCGTTGGGCCAGGCGCTGCCCAGACCCCGGCCGAGATTGGGGGGGCCCCGTTGGGCCGGGCACTGCCCGGACCCCTGCCGAGATCGGGAGGCCCTGTTGGGCCGGGCGCTGCCCGGACCCCGGCTGAGATCGGGGCCCCGTCGGGCCCAGTGCTGCCCAGACCCCGGCCGAGGTCGGGGGCCTGGTCGGGCCGGGCACTGCCCAGATCCCGACCGAGATTGGGGGCCTGCCGGGCCGGGTGCTGCCCAGACCCCGGCCGAGATTGGGGGGGCCCGTCGGGCTGGGCGGTGCCCAGACCCTGGCCGAGATCAGGGGGTCCTGTCGGGCTGGGCGCCGCCCAGACCCCGGCCGAGATTGAGGGCCCGCCGGGCCGAGTGTCGACCAGACCTCGGCCGAGATCGGGGGGCCCTGTCGGGCCGGCTGCTGCCCAGACCTCAGCCAAGATCGAGGGCCCCATCGGGCCAGGCACTGCCCCGACCCCAGCCGAGATCGGGGTCCTGTTGAGCTGGGCGCTGCCCAGACTGATACAGGGAGAGACAAGGCAGGATGAGGGGAACAGCACGGTAGTGGCGAAGGACATGCTAGTGCCATGATGAGGGCGGGGTTTGGCCTGGGCAGAGCCTGGGGAAGGCACCATGGGCTAAACGCCCTTGTAGGGAGTGGCAGAGCAGTGCCAATCTCCGAGCTGGCATGCACCCTTTTGGCCAGGCTGGGCAGTGTCACCCTCTCCGGCCCCAGCACGGTCCCCAGGAGGGTAGCTGCAAGGGAGCAGAGCACAGAGCTGGAAACAAGTGCGTGACTTTTCCCGGCAGCTGGCCGGGAGCTGGGATTCCAGGCCCCGGGGAAGGGGGGGGCGGGCTGGGGGCTGCGCCAGCCTGCTGATGGATTGATAAAGCTGCTGGCCCGCTGGGGAGGTGGCCCTGGGAGAGTGGCTATATCGGGAGCAGGAGGAAATGGAGAGGATTACGGAGCAGCTGGAGCCCAAGGGCAGCCTGAGGCTGTTTCATTATTGATGAGAAGGGGTTATTGATTCCGGAGGCAGCTGCTCGGCTGCTGGCTAATGGATCCTAAGATGCTGTGTCATTAAGAAGGGCAGGGAGTCTGGGATGCTGGAGCCGGCATGGCTGGTGGATGCTCCGCTCTGATCCCATGCAAGCCTGGCCACAGCAGGAGCAGGGCATGGGGCAGTTGGTGCTTCGTGCTGGCTCCTGCCTCAGGTGCTGGGCCTGGGGTGCCCTCTGTGCTGCCCCACACTCATGCTGGGAGCAGGCAGGTGCAGGCCCAGGCTGGAGACGCATTGTTTGCTGCTGAAAGTTAGGAGCTGCAGTGACCTGGCCCTTGGGGGGCTGAGAGCATGAGCCCAGCGGAGGGTCTGAATTCTGGGCCCTCAGGGCCCCATGCCCAGCTCAGGGAGGGGTCAGTGCCAGGGCTCTGTGACTGATGGTGGGTAGTCGTTGGGCTAGGGCAGAGGAAGGGCACAGGGGGTGGTCCAGTGGCCAGGGCAGTCGGTAGGTGCTGGAGACCCAGGCTAAGTCCCTGCTCCAGGGATGGTTTAATTATTTACACGGTGGCAGCGAGTGCTCAGGGTGGGGAGACACCCCCAGCCAGGGCTTCTCTGTTCATTGTGCTGTGGGTGCCCAGCATCTCCCATGCCCCAAGTGAATGTCCTGAGCGCTGTGCTCGGGCCCAGCAGGCCTCAGCTTGGGCTAAAGGGCCTGAGATCAATCGGAGAAGTGCTGGGCTGAGACAGATCATGGGCTTGAGGTCAGAAGTAGCGGATCCCTCCTGGGAGTGATACTGGCACCGGGGCCCTGCGCCCTCCTGGCTCCTTCCAGCGCCCAGGCCTGTCCCAGAGCCTGGCGTCTCCCCCGTCCCGCTGCGCCTGGCCTTTGCTGCCCTGCTCACCCCACAGCAGGGCGTGGGCATGCCTGTGTGCAAGGGGTTGGCCTGCAGCACCGTGTGACATTCCTGCTGCAGCCTCCTCCCCCGGCTTGCTCAATCCTACGGCCTGCTAGCTGCTGGGGGAGGCCCGGGCTGCTCCCCGGCCTCTGTGCCCCTGCTGGGGCAAGGAGCCCCCTTGGGGAGGGGATTTCAGCTGGCAGGCTGGGGGCACCCTGGGGCAGTGCTGGCGGCTGGGGTGCTGAGCAGGGCTTTGGCCTGGCCGGGGAGACAGCCTGGGCGTCCCGTTCCTCTCCGTGGAGGTGCCGGCAGGGCAGCTGCTCTGTTTCCAATTAGTGCCGGGGCGGTGCTAGGGGCAGGAATCCAGGGACCTGCACATTCCTGCTGCCGCCTCAAACCCAAACATGTTTTCACCCTGCTTGGAGCCTGGTGGCTTTGGCCAAGGATTTCCCGGCTGTGCCAGACTCACCCCCATGTGTGTCAGGGGCTCCTGGACCCAGGGCCGGGGATGAGCAAGGGGGGTGGCTCAGAGCAGGCTCCCCCAGCACTTTTCTGCCCCACACAGCTGGGGCCTGTTTTGAAGCCCGTCCCTCGGTGCCCCGCTCGGGGGCTGCTCATGCTGTGGGTCCCCGGACTGTTCCAAGGGCAGAGACCCGGGCTTCGTCAGGGGCGAAGGGCTAGGCTGGGAGATAGAGAGGAATGGGGGCAGGGCTCTGGGGGGCTGAGTTCTGGAGATGCCAGAGCATGAGATGGGGGTCAGGAGGGGCAGGTGCGAGACTGGAGCAATGAGAAAGGGCAGGTCCCCACTTTGCTACTGGAGTACTTGCTGGGGTTGGCCTGGTTCATGGGGCTGGCTGGAGGCCTGCAAGGGGGGGGGATGCCCAGCATGTGGGGGGGGCTGGCGAAGGCGTTTGGCTGGAGGTCTGCGTGGGGTGAGGCTGGCACAGGGGTCTCTCTGAGAATGTCTGTGGGGCTGGCTAGGATTCTGTGGGAGCTAGCTAGAAGAGTGGGGGGTGGAGGCTGGCTTGGGACATGTGTGTGGGGGACCTGGCTGTGGGCATATGGGGGGGGGAGGGGCTGGCTGGCCAGGGGTGCACAAGGGGTCTGGCTTGAGGCATGAGTAGGAGTGCTGGCAAGCTGTGGGGGGGGGGGGGGGGGGGTGGCTGGCTGGCTGGGGGTCACTTTGATGTATGCATTTTTTTTGCCTGCAAGATCACACAAGTCTCTGCAGGGGGTCCCCCTCGCCCCCCCACCCTGGGGATCAAGCCCCCTGCTGGCCACCCTAGAAATGGCACTTTCCTTCTCCATGGGCACTTTGCAAAGAGGGGACAGGCAGGGCCATAAGCTCTGGTCCTGGTGTGCTGAGAGAGAGGAGGTGGGCGGGGGGAGGGGAACGAACTGCGGGGACAAGTGTCCGAGGTGGGTTCTCCCCCAGTGACCGTTTTTCACTCAGGATGGGATGGGTTGCTAAGAGATCTGCTCCTGGTGTCCTACCAGGGTCAGACTGGGTGGGCACAGGAGTCCCGCTGTCCTTGGAGTCATTGGACTCTGTCCCGGACTGCCCTGAATGTAGCGTGGGGGTGGGCGTGGGGGTCACTGGAGCCAGCATCCTAGGAACCAGTCTGACCATCTGGGGCTGCCCGAGCTCCAGGATCACCTGGCCAGAGACCGCCCCCCCAAGCCATGGGGAGCCAGAGCCCGGCTGCAGGAAGAGATGCCCCATCTGGGTGCAAGGGCCCAAGTGATGGAGAATCCCCCCATCTCCAGGGCAGCTCTGCCCAGGCATCGTGCCCCTCACTAGCAAGCGTCTGGCTGGGTTTGCCCAGTGCCAGCTGCCCGCTCACTGCCCTGAGTGCGCTCCCCCGCCGAGGGCTGACAGGTCGGGGGACATTGCCGCTGAGCCATCCCTTCAGCGCTCTCACCAACAGGCTGAGTTCTCCAGTGTCTCCATCCTCAGGGGAGCGGGATCCCCGAGCTGGGCCCATCCCGGCACCGCGTGCAGGGCCGCCCCTGCCGAGCTGGGACGCAATCTGGGGAGCAGGGGACAGAAGTGGGTCTATCTCTACAGGGAGGTTCCCTGGCAGGCAGTGGGGGCTGCTGAGCACAGCAGGGTAGGGGCAGCGCTGTTTTGGCTGGGGGAAGGGTCTTGCCTCGCCCAGGAAGGGCAGCGGTGCTGACCAGGCAGCAGCCCCTTCGCCTCCACTAGTCTTGGCAGTGCAGTAACGCGCCCGGCATCAGCCACGCAGCACTGGGGCAGGCGGGCAGGGGTGGGGAGTTGTGCGTTCCTCTGGAGCAGCAGTTCTTGACCTGAGGTGCAGGGCCGCCGGGGGGCTGCCCAGAGAAACCAGAGAGCAGAGCCCGTGTTAGACTCACTGGGGCTCAGGCAGGGCTGCTATAACCACCAGGCTAACTAGGCGGCTGCCTGAGGCGCCAAGATTTGGGGGTGCCAGAAAGGTTGCCCCCAATTTGTTTTTATACTATTGCTTAGGGGCAGGTACCTGTCAGTCTCCAGCGCTGGGGCCGCGCCAGCAGCCTGTTCACCTTGGAGTCTCCCCCACTTACCCCGGGGCCGCTGGCTGCCATGTAGCGCGAAGGACGGCTGTAGGTGGGAAACAGCAGCAGCAGCAGCGTGACCTCTCCTGCCCCATGGCGGCTATGCTCCCCGCCTGCCCCTGCTGCCGTGGAGGCTGCTGCTGCCCTGGGCTCAGGCCGCCTGGCTCCCCCCGAGCAGCACCCTGCTCCTGCTGCTCTCGGCTGGCAGTTGCCGGGCCCCAGCTGAGCCCCTTGCGTCTCCTCCGCGGCGGCACCTCCCGCTGTGTCCTCCCGGGCGGCCGTGGCCAGGGTGCTTGAGGGGAGGAGCGGCCCCCAGGCAAGCAGGGGAGACTCCGAGGTGAAGAGGCTGCTGGTGTGGCCCGAGCACTGGAGACTGACAGATCCCGATCCCTGCCCCTGCCCGGCACCACCTGCCCCCCAGCCCAGTGAGTGTGCCCTGCCCCATACTGTCAGCCACCCCAAGCTCACTGTGACACCAGCACCCCTTGGCAAAGGGCCCCCTGATCTTCACAAACAGCCGTCACCACAGGCCTGACAAACTCACTCACCCCACACGTGTCTTACAGGGCACTTACCCACAACGTGGAAGGGATCTACACAAGGCTGGTACCTTGTCAAGAGTGAGACTCTTTGTGAGATGTCTGCATGGGTAATACTGAAGGAATAATGGATTTACCTTAGAAGTGCTTTATAGACTTGGCGTAGAAATCAGTCACCAGGGGATAATGGCCCTTTGGGGCAAGGGGGATTTGTCACCCTGGCTGGTGATGCAATGCCAGGCTCAGTTGTTTAGCTTTGCACAATAGTAAGACTCTGACTGGGACACATCAGAGGCAACGGCAAACCACTGAAACGCCTTAAAGGTAAAAAGACACATTACAAAGCCTTTCCCCCTTCTGACAGGCTGTTTATAAAGCCAAGTTTACTAGTTTTGAGGTGGTGGCAGCAGTCAGGGTGCGTGCAAGGTGGAAGTTTCGCCTAGGGCGCAAAATATCCTTGCACCAGCTTAGGACAGAAAGCCAAAGCCCGAGCCCTGCCACCCAGGGCTAAAGCCGAAGGCCGAGCATCTTAGCTTTGCAGCGGCCCCAGGCAATCGCTCTGCTTGGTAGCCCCTAATGCTGGCCCTGGCATTTAGCAGTTGTGCCATAGGCGGGCCGGGCAGTTCGTATTGCATGTTGGGGGACCTCAGAAAAAAACAGGTTGCAAACCCCTGGGCTAGAGCGTCAGGCACTGGCTGGCTGAGGAGTCCCAGGCCTGGCACAGCCTGTGTTCCCGAGCGTCCGGGGCCCCTGTGCTGCCCAGCTCGGTGCTTGCACCGAATACAGTGAACGAGCACTGGGAGCACCGAGCATTAGGGGTCGAGGGAGGTGCCTCCAGCTCCTGGCTGCAGACAGCCCTGAAGAGCTGCAGAGATCTGGCCCTGGGGCGCCCTAGGCTCTTCAGAAGTTAATATGCGGCACGCGTATAGGCACCGACTCCGGGGCTGGAGCTACAGGCGCCAACTTTCCAATGTGCTGGGGGGTGCTCACTGCTCAACCCCTGGCTCTGCCACAGGCCCTGCCCCCTCCCCTGAGCCTGCTGAGCCCTCGCTCCTCCCTCGCCAGAGCCTCCTGCACGCCGTGAAACAGCTGATCTGGAGGTGCGGGGAGGGTTGGGGAGGTGCTGATCAGTGGGGCTGCTTGTGGGTGGGAGGATCTGGAAGCAGGGTGTGGGGAGCTGATGGGGGGCTGCTGAGGTATTACTGTGGCTCTTTGGCAATGTACATTGGTAAATTCTGGCTTCTTCTCAGCTCTCATTGGCCACCCCTGTCCTAGGCTGTCAGTGCCAGGTGACGGGCTGGGCTGGGCAGGAGATGACAAGCCAGTGCTCTCGTCAGGGCTCAGTTTGCTCCCCCTGAACAGTCGCTGACCCTAAGTCCAAACCCTAGGCCCAGGCGGCAGCATCTGGGAGCCAGTAAAGCCCCCTTGGCTGCCTCTGTCTGTGTGCCCTGCACAGGCAGCTGCCAGGGCAGGCAGCTGGGAGCCACCGGCTCTCTGGGGAACCAGCTAATGGGGCCAGGCTGAAGCCCGCTAGTCCCTGTGCGCTGAGTGGATTAGCCGGGGAAGGCCTGGCTCAGCAGTCAGAGGCTGCTGGGAAGGCATTGGCAACGACCCCCAGCTGGAGCGGTGACTCCTGGGTGGGGGGGGGGGGAGAGGAGGGGGAGGCGGAGGGGCTGTCCCCACGGGGTGATGATCGTTGGGGGAGTTGGGGCGGAAGGGCCATCTGGGGGAGTGACTCTCCTAGGGGGGAGGGTCCGTCCCAGGAGGGTGACTCTTGGTGGAGGGGTAGAAGGGGATGATTCAGGGGGGGACTGTCCCGGGGGGTGACTGTCCCAGAGTCACAGCGGGAACGGCTCCGAATGAAGCTCAGCCAGGACTCTGGGGCAGCGTCTCCCCTCAGGGCACCTGTCACCAGGGCAAGGAGCCTGCTCGGCTTCGGCACCTCCTGGATCTGATCTCGGAGCGTTCAGCCCCCTGATCACCCCGGGAGCTCCCCACAGCCAGTCCCCCTGGGCAGGACCCCTGGGGAGCCTCACGTCCCCACAGGGCCCTGCCCCCCACTCCGCAGCCAGCATTGACCCAGCCAGCGTGTGACACAGACGCGTTATTAGTCGTCGGGACCCCAGCGTAGAGCAAAGCTTGTTAGCTCAGGAACATTCAGCAAAGTCCATCTTGGGGGGGACCTAGGGCCCCCTCCCCGTATCCCCACCTCCGAGTCCCAAAACAGGAGACTGGCAGGCCCAGCCTCTGTCAGGCCCAGCCGCTCCCCTCTGGCCTTTGTCTCTTTCCCAGGCAAACAGCAGGTCACCTCACCTGGCCTCCACTTCTCTTTGTTCTCCAACATCTCCAGCTGATTCTTGCAGGGGCTGGCTCCCGCCATCAGTTGCCAGGCTACCGAGTGTTGGCCATTCTCTGTCTATGGCAGCCATCTGGTGTCACGCTTGCCCTCTAGGGGCCTCTGCAATGATATCACACTCTTGTCCCACCAAGGTACTTGAGTAACACATGGGGGAAACTGAGGCACACCCTAGTCAGAGAAAACATTAAGAACATTCCTACTTCATCACAGACTCATTGGGGGGTTGGGGTGTGACTCAGTTGCCAACTTTCCAGTTTCTGAAAACCAGACACCCTGCTCTGGCCCCTCTCCCTGAGGTCCTGCCCCCACTCACTCCTCTCCCCTCCAATCCAAACAAAAACACCTAAACCCCAAAGCAGGAATTATTGCAGGAAATTGCATGTTTCCTACCCCCTTTCAATCTTAACCCTTATCATGTGTTCTGAGGAAAGGGGGCGGTGAAGCTTTGCTGCAATACTTCTCTTGTATTTGTCAGGGACTCTGGAAAGTGTCAAGGAGTTGCTCACTCCTACTGCAATAAGTACCATTACCTGTATCCCTGCCGCGCCGAGCCAGAGATGCTGTGGAAAAGAGGGATGAGACTGCTGCCATAACAACCCGTCAGCAGAGAGCCATTGGGATACAGATAGTTACTACACAAGTACTCTGCACCATAAAATATAAACACAGAAAATGCATTTCAGCAGCAGAACCCTGCTCTGATTCACCCTCTGTACAAAACATGGACTTTTGCTGGCAGCATTTTCATTTTGGCTGAGAAGTTCATTCTTGCCCCTCCTCTATCGGAAGAGCCAGTACTCGAGCCCCATCTTTGCCAAGATCACATTGAGATCAGGTGACACATTCCTCTCCCCAGAGATTGGAGGGGGAGGAGAGCTCAGGGGGTTGAGCATTGGCCTGCTAAACCCAGGGTTGTGAGTTCAGCCCTTGAGGGGCCACTTAGGGATCTGGGACAAACTCAGCACTTGGTCCTGCTAATGAAGGCGGGGGCTGGACTCAATGACCCTTCGGGATCCCTTCCAGCTCTATGCGATAGGTGTAGCTCCATGTATTATCTCTGCGCTGCACAGAGAAAAGGTCCACAGCTCAATGAGGCAGGTCCTGGAATAATCCCAACGAGGTAGTGGGTATTTAGGACCCTCTTAGAGACACAGCATTGAGGGAAGCATGTGGGGAGGAGGAGGAGAGATACCGACTCTGCTGAGCTAAACCTCCAGCGCCCTCCCCAAAAAAGGTTCCTAAAAAGTCAAAGACCTTTAAATAAACTCCAATACTGACACAATGACCACCCCCCATACACACCAGAGGCGAGGCTGCAGCATGGAGTAATTCCGGGGGGTTGGGATCAGGGGGTCCATTGTGGTATCTCTGTTCCTCCTGCAGAATGCGTGGCAGGGGAGCTGGCTCTAGTCCAGTGCAGGGAGGGGGGAGGACTGCATGGGCAGGGTGCATGCCTGGGAGGGGGGATGAGGCTCAGAGCCAAGGTGGCCCCATTGGGGGAGTGGGGCACACAGGGGTTTTGCAGCCTCGGGCTGGCTGGGGACACAGCAGCTCCAGGCTGTGTGTGCAGAGGAGTTGGCAGTGACGTGACACACTGCCAAGGGGCAAGTGGGCTGCCCTGGGCAGGGGGCACAGCAGGTGCACAGATGGGGGCACCCTGCCCTGGCTACTCACCTATGCCAGGGGGAAGCTGGCCGTGGTGCAGCAGAGGCACAGATGTGGGGGGGTTGAGGGAGGGCAGCTGGGCAGGAGCAGGGGGGAGGGCCTGGGCTCCCATCCCTGGCGCTGCTGCTGGAGCGGAGGAAACGGCAATGGAGACTCTGGCGCAGGCACACACTGAGAGAAGCAAAGTGGGGGGGGGCAGCCACTTGCTGCCCACTCGCTGCCCAATCCCCTCACAGCACGTCCCTGCCCAGGTACCTGCTTGGCCCCAACTGTTCAGTGCTCCTGCAGGCAGCAACCAGACGTTGGGTGTCCAGACAGTGTTTCTGACTGGAAGCTGTCAGGTGCCCTTTTCAACCAAACTTTCCAGTTGAAAAAAGGGGCACCTGGCAACCCTAGGCCATGTAGAGGGGCCGTCCCAGAGGGGTGATTCTGTTGTGGGGGAATGGGGCATGGAGGAGCTGTCACAGGGGGAACACTCGTGGGTTTGGGATTTAGAGGGGCCATCTCGGGAAGGTGACGGGGGGGGATATTGAGGTGCTGTTCCAGGGGGGTGACTTGTTGGCGGGGAGAGTTGGAGCACAGAAGTGTCATCCAGATGGAGATGATGGAGCATTGAGGAGTTTTTGTTGGGGATTTAGTCACCTTAAATGGAAAGGTAGATTGGGAACTTTCCTTGTCCCCATTCCCCCCACAAGGAGAAAAGGGGAACATCCAGTGAGACTGAAAGGAGGAAAATTGAAAATGGATCAAATGAAACTCTTTTTCACATGGTGTGTAATTGGCCTGTGGAACACACTGCAACAGGATTTCATTGAGGCCAAACTTTTAACAAGTTTCAAAGGGGATTGGCCCTTCCTGAGCATTACAGCAATATTCAGGGTGCACTTAATGCTAACAGTTCTGGCAGGGAGATTAAACTTTGCTTCAAGCCCAGAGAACAATCTCTAACTATTAGAGACCAGGATGGGACCTGATGTGGGGTACTGCCACGGTGCAAGTCTCCCCCCTGCGGCACCTCCTGCTGGTCATCCAGGGAATTAGTGTTTCCAACTTCAGAGCACCCTCTGCAGGCCAGTGTCCCCCTGCCTCTGTGCCTGAGTCCCTCCTGGACCCCAGTACCCCTTTCAGGCCAGGGTGCTTCCCCCTGGCAGTACACCCCCACCACAGATCTGGATCTCCCCTCCCCAGGGAACCCCCACCCCATTCTCACCTCACCTCAGTATCAGGCTACTGCCAGTCATCACCTAGCCCCCATTCCCTGGGGCAGACTGCAGTGTCAGCCACACATCACCAGCAAGGGGGTTGGACCTGCTGCCTCTGCAACCCTAGTACCTGTTCTTGGCCTTTAACAAAGCCTCAGCGGGGGGGGGGGGGTTCCAGGCCAGAGCTCCTCTGGCCTTCCCCCAGCCCTGCTCACTCCCAGGCAGCCAGACCCTTCTCTCTCAAGAGCTAGAGGGAGAGACCTGCTCTGGCTTCTGGCCCCAGCCCTCTTATAAGGGCCAGCGGGGCCCTCATTAAGCCAGCCACGGCCTGACTGGGGCATGGCCCCCAGCTGAGGCTGCTTTCCCTGTCAGCCCCGCTTTTCCCTCTCTGCCACAGCCTCTCCCCGGGCTGCTGTATGCCTTTGTAGGCAAGAGCAGGTAACCACCCCGCTACAGGTCCATAATCCCACACTTGCTCCTGTGGGTCACTGTGCCGTCCTCTGGAGTATCTAGCACTGCCCATGGGCGGGGCCCTGGGCTGATGGGTGCCGGGTCAATCCTGTCTGGCAGTGCCTGCGAACCCATCCAGGTGGTGGGGGTGGGCTCTGAGTACATTCCTCGGCTGGTGTGGTGTGAGTCCTGCATCGGCCTCGTGCGCTGCCATGCCGTTGGGGCTGGGCCAGCGGGGCTCTGGGCCCTGCATCACACTTGGACCGGTCCCCCCAGTTCTGTGCAGACTCTGAGCTATTCCTGCCTGGGACAGCTCGGTGTGTTCCCAGGGGGCCCACAGCCCTCAGCCGCCTGGCAGATCCCAGCTGGCCAGTCATGGCAGAGCCCAGGCTAGAGCTCTGCCAGGTGGGGGTGAGCAGGGGCACATGTTTGTGCAGTGAGATGTGACTGATGCTTACACTCGCCACCTGTCTCTGCCCTGCAGCGATTCACACCACATCACCCCTATTCTCTGCCTGTCTCTGCCCTGCAGCATCTGACACTGCATGTCCCCCCGCCTCTCTTCTCTGCAGTGACTGATACCACATCACCCCTATTCTCTGCCTGTCTCTGCTCTGCAGCGTCTGACACTGCATGTCCCCCCCGCCTCTCTTCTCTGCAGTGACTGATACCACATCACCCCTATTCTCTGCCTGTCTCTGCTCTGCAGCGTCTGACACTGCATGTCCCCCCCGCCTCTCTTCTCTGCCGTGACTGATACCACATCACCCCTATTCTCTGCCTGTCTCTGCCCTGCAGCATCTGACACTGCATGTCCCCCCCGCCTCTCTTCTCTGCAGTGACTGATACCACATCACCCCTATTCTCTGCCTGTCTCTGCTCTGCAGCGTCTGACACTGCATGTCCCCCCCGCCTGTCTCTGCTCTGCAGTGATTGATACCACATCACCCTCATTCTCTGCCTGTCTCTGCTCTGCAGTGTCTGACACTGCATGTCCCCCCGCCTCTCTTCTCTGCAGTGACTGATACCACATCACCCCTATTCTCTGCCTGTCTCTGCTCTGCAGCGTCTGACACTGCATGTCCCCCCCGCCTCTCTTCTCTGCAGCGATTCACACCACATCACCCCTATTCTCTGTCTGTCTCTGCCCTGCAGCATCTGACACTGCATGTCCCCCCCGCCTGTCTCTGCTCTTCAGTGACTGATACCACATCACCCTCATTCTCTGCCTGTCTCTGCTCTGCAGCGTCTGACACTGCATGTCCCCCCCGCCTGTCTCTGCTCTGCAGCGATTCACACCACATCACCCCTATTCTCTGTCTGTCTCTGCCCTGCAGCATCTGACACTGCATGTCCCCCCCGCCTGTCTCTGCTCTTCAGTGACTGATACCACATCACCCCTATTCTCTGCCTGTCTCTGCTCTGCAGCGTCTGACACTGCATGTCCCCCCCGCCTCTCTGCAGCGATTCACACCACATCACCCCTATTCTCTGCCTGTCTCTGCCCTGCAGCATCTGACACTGCATGTCCCCCCCGCCTGTCTCTGCTCTGCAGTGACTGATACCACATCACCCTCATTCTCTGCCTGTCTCTGCTCTGCAGTGTCTGACACTGCATGTCCCCCCGCCTCTCTTCTCTGCAGTGACTGATACCACATCACCCCTATTCTCTGCCTGTCTCTGCTCTGCAGCGTCTGACACTGCATGTCCCCCCCGCCTGTCTCTGCTCTGCAGTGACTGATACCACATAACCCCTATTCTCTGCCTGTCTCTGCCCTGCAGCATCTGACACTGCATGTCCCCCCGCCTCTCTTCTCTGCAGTGACTGATACCACATCACCCCTATTCTCTGCCTGTCTCTGCTCTGCAGTGTCTGACACTGCATGTCCCCCCCGCCTGTCTCTGCTCTGCAGTGACTGATACCACATCACCCCTATTCTCTGTCTGTCTCTGCCCTGCAGCATCTGACACTGCATGTCCCCCCCGCCTGTCTCTGCTCTGCAGTGACTGATACCACATCACCCTCATTCTCTGCCTGTCTCTGCTCTTCAGCGTCTGACACTGCATGTCCCCCCCGCCTGTCTCTGCTCTGCAGTGACTGATACCACATCACCCCTATTCTCTGCCTGTCTCTGCTCTGCAGCGTCTGACACTGCATGTCCCCCCTGCCTGTCTCTGCTCTGCAGTGATTGATACCACATCACCCTCATTCTCTGCCTGTCTCTGCTCTGCAGTGTCTGACACTGCATGTCCCCCCCGCCTGTCTCTGCTCTGCAGTGACTGATACCACATCACCCTCTTCTTCTTCGAGTGATTGCTCACATCCATTCCAGGTAGGTGTGCGCGCCGCGCGTGCACGTTCGTCGGAAACTTTTTTACCCTAGCAACTCCAGTGGGCCGGCAGGTCGCCCCCTAGAGTGGCGCCGCCATGGCGCTCTATATATACCCCTGCCGGCCCGCCCGCTCCTCAGTTCCTTCTTACCGCCGTGTCGGTCGTTGGAACTGTGGAGCGCGGCTTAGCTGTCCTCCACGTCCCTAGCTCTCCTAGTTCTCTATCGTTTATCTATCGTTCATCTCTAGTTCCATTATAGTTGTTAATTAGTTTGTTAAGTACATAGTTTAGTTAAATAGTTGTTAAGTAGTTCTTCGCCGGGGGCTTAGCCCTTCCTGGCACCCGGCGCCAGGCTCATGCCTGTTTCGCCGGGCTTCAAGCAGTGTGCGGCCTGCAAGAAGCCCATGCCTACCAGCGATCCCCACGAAGCGTGCCTGAAGTGCCTCGGGGAATCGCACAGATCCGACAAGTGCCGCATCTGTAAGGCTTTTAAGCCGAGGACAAAGAAGGAGAGGGATCAGAGGCTCCGAACTCTCCTAATGGAGGCGGCACTTGACCCGTCGGCTTCGCAGGCCGTGGTATCGGCACCGGCACCGGATCGCTCCGGCACCGAGAAGACTCCTCGGCACCGACCCTCTCCGGCACTGGAATCAGAGCCAAGGCCGTCGAAGTCTGATACTCCGGCCAGGCAGACCCGGCTTGAGCGCCCGGCCACGACATCGGCCGCGGCGCCGCCGGCACCGTCAGCACCGTTGACTCCGGGCCCGGCGGGTCCGTTGAGTCCGGTGCCGCCGAGCTCCCCCATGAGATCTGGGGTTGAGGTAGTGGTCCCATCCACACCGGAGACCTTCGCCTCGGCTCGGGACCTTATTGCCCTGACTGAGCCCACTCGGCTGCCACCCCCGGTACCTCCGGTGCGGGTTGTGTCCAGAGGCAAGCCCATGATATCGGCACCGCCCAGAGACAGTCGTTCACGATCCAGGTCCCGACGTCTTGGGCGCTCCAGATCCCGACGCCGCTCGCAGTCCCGGCACCGCTCCCCTCAGCGGTACCGGTCGCACTCGCGGCAACGGTCGGCATCGAGACGGTCACGGTCAGGCTCCAGTCGGCGACACCGGCACCGCGACTCCAGGAGCAGGTCCCGACGCTACTCGCCGCACCGGTCGACCTCCCGGCACCGAGCTGGTGGCAGGTCCCGGTCTCGGTCGACCTCCCGGCACCGAGCTGGTGGCAGGTCCCGGTACCGAAGCGGCACCAGGTACCGATCAGGATCCCGGCACCGTGACAGATCCCGGTCCCGATCCCGGTCCCGGCACCGATATGACTCCCGGCACCGGTCCCCGGCACCGAGACGATCCTCCGTGCCGGCCCACGCAGACCCTTACCATCCGGGGTCGGCCCCACCGTGGCCCTCGAGACAGCCGTCCGTATCCTCCCAGACGGACAGCGGGTATGCGCTGGGCACCGACCGGCAGGCGGCGCTGTTTGGTGATCCGCCGCTGCAGGACCAAGGCCCACAACAGTGGGGATTCTGGACACCCTGGGCGTACCATCAGGCCCAGGGCCCCCAGCAGCTCCCTGCTAGACCGGCGACTGCGGAGCGTAGGGCCCCTGAAGCCTCCTTGTCTCGCCCCCCTCCCTCCCCGGAAGGGGAGGAAGGGTCCAAACAGCAGGACTCCGCTGTGGCTCCGGAGGCAGAGGCGAGGGCTGAGGAAGACCCTCAGTTGGACACTCTCGTGCCTGGGGTCTCATCATCCTCCTCCCCGGATGAGGCGGTGGCGGGTACCTCCTCCAACAGTCCCCCCCCGCTGGATCTCAGGGCGCACCAGGACCTCCTCAGGCGATTGGCTCAAAACCTGAGTCTGCAGGCAGAGGAGGTCTCGGAGATAGAGGATCCAATTGTCACCATCCTCTCTTCTGATGCTCCCACCAGGGTCGCCCTGCCCTTCATACGGACCATCCAGGCCAACGCCAATACTATCTGGCAGTCCCCGGCCTCCATCCCTCCGACAGCGAAAGGAGTCGAGAGAAAGTACATGGCCCCTTCTAGGGGATACGAATATTTACATGTTCACCCGACTCCCGGTTCACTGGTGGTGCAATCGGTGAACGATAGGGAGCGTCACGGCCAGGAGGCTCCGGCCCCCAAATCCAGAGAGGCCAGGCGGATGGACCTCCTTGGCCGTAAGGTGTATTCGGCTGGGGCGCTGCAGCTCAGGGTCTCTAACCAGCAGGCCCTGCTGAGCAGATACACCTTTAACTCCTGGGTGGCAGTGGACAAATTTAAGGAGCTGCTGCCACAGGATGCTCGCCAAGAGTTTACGGCCATCTTGGACGAAGGCAAGAAGGTCGCACGCACGGCCTTACAAGCCTCCTTGGACGCTGCGGACTCGGCTGCCCGTACCCTCGCGTCAGGAGTTACGATGCGTTGCATCTCCTGGCTGCAGGTTTCCGGCCTTCCGCCGGAGCTCCAGCACACTATACAGGACCTTCCTTTCGAAGGCCAGGGCCTGTTTTCCGATAAGACAGACCCCAGACTCAAGAGTCTAAAAGACAACCGGGTCATCATGCGGTCCCTCGGGATGCACACCCCCGTGACGCAGCGTAGACCCTTTAGGCCGCAACAACAGCAACAACGTAGGCCGTTTTCCCAGTTCCGCCAGCGGCAGGACCTTTACAGGCGCCGCGGCAGGAACGGCAGGCGCAGGCAGTCTGGGAACCAAGGGGGGCAGAACCAAGGATCCTCAAAACCCCCACCTGGTCCTAAGCCTTCATTTTGAAGGTGCGCCCGAGGGCGCGGTAACACTTTCCCCTATGGATCCTTCCCCCCCATTTTCCAACCGCCTTTCGTTTTTCCTCCCGGCGTGGTCCCAAATAACATCGGACCGCTGGGTCTTAAGCATGGTGCAGACGGGATACCGCCTGCAGTTTGTTTCGTTTCCTCCTTCCCGCCCTCCTTCCTCGTCCCTCTTCAGGGACCCCTCTCACGAGCAATTCCTTCGGCAGGAGGTGCAGACGCTCCTCAGCAAAGGAGCTATAGAGGCGGTTCCGGAAAACGAGAAAGGCAAGGGGTTTTATTCCCGCTACTTTCTGATCCCCAAGGCCAAGGGGGGCCTCAGGCCTATCCTCGACCTGCGAGAACTCAACAAATACCTCGTGAAGTTGAAGTTCCGCATGGTATCCCTGGGGACCATTATTCCATCCCTGGATCCGGGAGACTGGTACGCCGCCCTCGACATGCAGGACGCGTATTTCCACATTGCCATTTGGCCGCGCCACAGACGCTTTCTCCGCTTCGTTGTGGGGGCTCTTCATTATCAATTTGCAGTCCTCCCATTCGGCCTGTCCACGGCCCCGAGGGTGTTTACAAAATGCATGGCAGTTGTCGTGGCGCATCTTCGGCGCAACCGTGTCCACGTGTTCCCTTATCTGGACGACTGGTTGATTCGGGGCACGTCGGAACAGCAGGTCAACAGCCATGTCCGCATGATCACCGCCATATTTGCAAGTCTGGGCCTCTTGATAAACACAGACAAGTCCACTCTGAGGCCCACGCAGAAGGTGGAATTTATCGGGGCCGTTCTGGATGCCACTGTGGGCAGGGCCTCGCTGCCTCTGCAACGGTTCCAGACCATGGCGGCGATCATTCAACGTTTGCGGTCAGCCCCATTGACGTCAGTGAGGACATGTCTAACCCTGTTAGGCCACATGGCGGCGTGCACTTTTGTGACCGACTACGCTCGGCTCCACATGAGGCCTCTCCAGCTGTGGCTTATCAGTCATTACAGGCCGGCAAGGCAACCTTTAGACATGTTAGTCACAATCCCCCAGAAGGTCTTAGATTCTCTCGGCTGGTGGTTAGACCAGTCCGTATTATGTGCGGGTCTTCCCTTTCACCCCTCTCAGCCCTCGGTATCACTGACAACGGATGCCTCAGATCTAGGCTGGGGGGCCCACGTAGGGACCCTGCGGACACAGGGCCTGTGGTCCCAGGAGGAGGTGGGGCTCCACATCAACATGCGGGAGTTGAGAGCGGTCCGCCTTGCTTGTCAAGCGTTTTGTCATCAGCTTCAGGGTCGTTGTGTCGCCGTGTTCACGGACAACACGACGACCATGTACTATATCAACAAGCAGGGAGGCACCAGGTCCTCCTCCCTGTGCCACGAGGCGATATGACTCTGGGACTTTTGCGTAGCCCACTCCATTCACCTCAGGGCTTCCTTCCTCCCTGGAGTACGGAACACTCTGGCAGATCGATTGAGCAGATCCTTCCTGTCACACGAGTGGTCCCTTCGCCCGGACGTCGCTCTCTCCATTTTCCAGAGGTGGGGTTATCCCCGGGTGGACCTCTTCGCGTCCAAAGGGAACAGGAAGTGCCAAGCGTTCTGCTCCTTTCAGGGCAGGGAGCCGGGGTCGATAGCGGATGCCTTCCTCATCCAGTGGTCAACCCACCTGTACTATGCATTTCCCCCGTTCCCTCTGGTACACAAGGTCCTCCTGAAGGTGCGCAGGGACAGGGCTCTCGTGATCATGGTGGCCCCGGCATGGCCCAGGCAGCACTGGTACACCATGCTGCTGGACTTGGCCTTAGCCGACCCAGTTCCCCTGCCCCTTCATCCGGACCTGATTACCCAGGACCACGGGACCCTCTGTCACCCAGACCTGCAGTCGCTGCACCTAGCGGCGTGGCTCCTGCGTGGCTGACTGGTTCCGAGCTGCGCTGCTCCACGCCTGTGAGAGAGGTGCTCTTGAGCAGCAGGAAACCGTCCACAAGAGCCACATATTCGGCGAAATGGAAGCGCTTCTCCTGTTGGTGCGTAGAGAGAAATCTCCGCCCTATGGAAGTTTCGGTAACCGAAATCTTAGACTACGTTTGGTCCCTCAAAGGGCAAGGTCTGGCCTTATCGTCGTTGCGAGTCCACCTAGCAGCTATCTCCACCTTTCACCCGGGTGCGGACGGTCGCTCCGTTTTTTCTCACCCGACGGTGTCGAGATTCCTTAAAGGGCTGGAATGTTTATTCCCTAACGTCCGTCCCCCTGCTCCAACCTGGGATCTTAACCTGGTGTTGTCCCGGCTCATGGGGCCCCCCTTTGAGCCGTTAGCTACTTGCTCCCTGCTCTACCTCTCTTGGAAAACTGCCTTTCTAGTGGCTATCACCTCAGCTAGACGGGTGTCGGAGCTCCGAGCTCTTGTGGTAGACCCCCCATATACGGTCTTCCACAAGGACAAGGTGCAGCTGAGACCACACCCTGCTTTTCTGCCCAAGGTGGTCTCAGCCTTCCACGTCAACCAAGAGATTTTCCTTCCGGTTTTTTTCCCAAAACCTCACTCCTCAGGCAGGGAGCAGCAGCTCCACTCGCTGGATGTCCGTAGGGCTCTCGCGTTCTACATAGAGAGGACTAAGCCCTTCCAAAAATCCCCCCAACTTTTCGTGGCGGTAGCGGACCGTATGAAAGGGCTTCCTATCTCCTCCCAGAGGTTATCCTCGTGGGTAACGTCCTGTATCAGGACCTGCTATGACTTGGCTCACGTTCCTACGGGCCGTGTCACTGCGCACTCTACCAGGGCGCAGTCGTCGTCGCTGGCTTTCCTCGCCCCTGTGCCCATCCAGGAAATCTGTCGGGCAGCGACCTGGTCATCGGTCCACACCTTTGCTTCCCATTACGCCCTGGTCCAGCAGTCCAGAGAGGACGCGGCCTTCGGATCCGCAGTGCTCCATGCCGCTACTTCTCACTCCGACCCCACCGCCTAGGTAAGGCTTGGGAATCACCTACCTGGAATGGATGTGAGCAATCACTCGAAGAAGAAAAGACGGTTACTCACCTTTGTAACTGTTGTTCTTTGAGATGTGTTGCTCACATCCATTCCACACCCGCCCTCCTTCCGCTCTGTCGGAGTAGCCGGCAAGAAGGAACTGAGGAGCGGGTGGGCCGGCAGGGGTATATATAGAGCGCCATGGCGGCGCCACTCTAGGGGGCGACCTGCCGGCCCACTGGAGTTGCTAGGGTAAAAAAGTTTCCGACGAACGTGCACGCGCGGCGCGCACACCTACCTGGAATGGATGTGAGCAACACATCTCGAAGAACAACAGTTACAAAGGTGAGTAACCGTCTTATTCTCTGCCTGTCTCTGCTCTGCAGTGTCTGACACTGCATGTCCCCCCCGCCTCTCTTCTCTGCAGTGACTGATACCACATCACCCCTATTCTCTGCCTGTCTCTGCCCTGCAGCATCTGACACTGCATGTCCCCCCGCCTCTCTTCTCTGCAGTGACTGATACCACATCACCCTCATTCTCTGCCTGTCTCTGCTCTGCAGTGTCTGACACTGCATGTCCCCCCTCCTCTCTTCTCTGCAGTGACTGATACCACATCACCCTCATTCTCTGCCTGTCTCTGCCTGCAGTTGACTGCATGTCGCCCCTGTCTCTGCTCTGCAGTGACTGATACCACATCACCCTCATTCTCTGCCTGTCTCTGCCCTGCAGCGTTGACACTGCATGTCCCCCCGCCTCTCTTCTCTGCAGTGACTGATACCACATCACCCTCATTCTCTGCCTGTCTCTGCCCTGCAGCGTCTGACACTGCATGTCCCCCCCGCCTGTCTCTGCTCTGCAGTGACTGATACCACATCACCCTCATTCTCTGCCTGTCTCTGCCCTGCAGCGTCTGACGCTGCATGTCCCCCCTCCTCTGTCTGTCTCTGCTCTGTAGTGACTGACACCACAACACCCCCATTCTCTGCCTGTCTCTGCCCTGCAGCGATTGACACCACAACACCCCCTGTGACAACTGGTTTTAATGTTTCCTCTGAATACTGTGTGGGTGCCTAAGTTATGGCCGACACTCTATCACCTG
This sequence comes from Gopherus evgoodei, assembly GCF_007399415.2. Classification (NCBI taxonomy): domain Eukaryota; kingdom Metazoa; phylum Chordata; order Testudines; family Testudinidae; genus Gopherus; species Gopherus evgoodei. The sequence goes on along the minus strand of NC_044327.1, from coordinate 136,653,371 downwards.
GCAACTAATGGCCCGGCCCGGTCCCCCTTTCAGGGGGATGCTAAAGGTGTGGGAGAACAAAGAGATCAGGTGACCTCCGGGCCTGGAAAGAGATACAGCCCAGAGAGGAGGGGCTGGAGGGAGTTTGGCAGTTTTGGAAGCTGGCTGGGAAATGGAGGGGAGTCCCGACGGGGCTTGGGCCTCCCAACAGGGCCGTGGCCTCCCTGGGTAAAGGGGGTCCTGTTGTCTGTACCAGCAAGACCTGTTTTAGACTGTGTTCCTGTCATCTAAATAAATCCTTCTGCTTTACTGGCTGGCTGAGAGTCATGTCTGACTGCAAAGTGGGGGTGCAGGACCCTGTGGCTTCCCCAGGACCCCGCTGGGGCGACTCGCTGTGGGAAGTGCACGGAGGGGCAGAGGATGCTGAATGCTCCTAGGAGAGACCCAGGAGGTGAAGCCGTGTGAGCTTCTTGCCCTGGAGCCAGTCTGCTCTGAGGGAGAAGAGGATCCCCAAAGTCCTGCCTGGCTTTGTGGGGAGCAGTTCCAGAGCATCGCCTGGGGACTCTGTAACACCCCCATTCTCTGCCTGTCTCTGGCCCGCAGTGACTGACACTGTCTGTCCCCACCCCCGCCTGCCTCTGCTCTGCGGTGACTGACACCTCATCATCCCCATTCTGTGCCTGTCTCTGCCCCGCGACTGACGCCATTCTGTCCCCGTCAGCTCTTCGCCTTTCTCTGCCCCCAATGACTAATACCTCCCGTCCCCCCTCCTCTGCCTGTCTCTGCTCTGCAGCAAACTGACACCACCCCTTCCCTCCCATCTCTTGCCCACAGTGACTGATGCCTCCCCTGTGTTTCCCCTCACAGTCATCTACGTCTGCGGCCCCCTGGAGATGCTGCACCAGATTATGAGGCTGGCCCAGCAGGAGAGCCTCACCAATGGCGACTACGTCTTCTTCTATGTGGACGTGTTTGGGGAGAGCCTGCGTGCCAGTGCCACCCGCGATGCCTTGAAACCCTGGCAGAACAAACAGAGTCAGGACGTGGGCCTGCGTCAGGCCTTCCAGGTACCCTCCGGGACTGGGGCTCAGGGCTTGGGCCTGTCCTGCGCCAGTCCCGTGTCAGCCCCCAGGCAGCCTCCAAGAGTCCAAAGCAGGGCCTTTGAGTGCACACGATCCCTGTCTCGCTCTGAGGCTCTGTAATAGTCAGCAGCCTCCAGAGCATCTCCTGGTGCCCAGGGGCACCTCTGCAGTGGTCAGCTTCTGCTTTCCCCTTTTCAGGGCTTCCAGCGCCACCCAGTCCAGAGAAAATGAAGCATTCCCTGCCTGGGATCCAATTGCCCCTGCCCCTCTAGCCCCAGCTAAGTGTCTCTCTCATGATAAACTCAAATAGCAGTTGCCCACTCAGGCAGCCCACCTCCCAGCTGCAGCCAGGCACAGTCCTGCCCCCCTGCACCTCCCACGTGGAGTGGGTCCTTCCCCCAACTGCTAACTCAGGGCCCTGCAGGAACCTCCTCAGGCCGTGTCTATGCTACAGACCTCGGCTGGCGCACAAGACGCTGGCATGAAGCCACTGCAGTTAATACATCGCTTGTGCACATGCTTGCTGGGGTCCTCGCACTGTGCTTGTGGCCATGATCAGGGCGGCGCTCCATGGGTAGGTGTCCCAGCGTGAACTCACATCAGCCGGCACGTTGGCTTTTGGCAAATGCTGGTGATGCGACATGGGGCAGAGATTAATTGTACAGGGGTGACAGGGAGTGAGGCAGCAAGTCCCCAGCACGCAACAGCCTCCCAAATGCCATGCCTAGGCTGTAAGTTTTGCACCTTTTTCAAAAGTCCTGCAGACTCACCCAGCACTTCCCAGTCTGCTGGATCTGACAGGAGCATGGAGCCTGCACCGCTCTGCGCTCTTGTCAGATGCGTTGCGAACATGGGACGTACGAGCCTCTGGTGTTTGCAGAGCTGCAGGAAGAACTGCATCAACAGGGAATGTGACGATTTCTTGGAGGACAGATTGCCATGGGACGTCCGAAAACCAATTCAAGGTTGTTGGTGGTCTCACAGGGCAGCTGCAGATGGTGGAACGCCACTCCTGGGCTGAGAAATGAGCAGTGACCAGTGGGATCGCACTGCGGTGCAGATTTGGGACGACAAGCATTGGCGCAGTCCTGGATCTGTGTGCCGAGCTCTCCCCAGGCTGCCAGCACAGAGACACCAGAGCAAGAGCTGCACTGACGACAGAGAAGTGAGTGGCAATTGCACTGTGGAAGCTTGCAATGCCCCACTCCTACTGGTCGTGGGAAATCAGTTTGCAACTGGAAAATGCACAGCACAGGCCGTTACTATTCAAGCCTGCAGGGCCATTAATCATCTCCTGTTATGCAGGACTGTGACTCTCGGCGGCGTGTAGGACATAGTGGATGGATTTGCAGCTGTGGGGTTCCCGAACAGCGGTGGAGCAATAGACAGCACGTATAGCTCTATTTTAGCCCCAGACCACCTTGCCACAGAGCGCATCAGCAGAATGGGCTTTTCTGTGTTTATGCAACGCTGGTGCATCACTGTGGATGCTTCACTGATGTCAGTGTTCGCTGGTCCGGACGCTCCCATCTTTAGAACATAAGACTGCTCCGAAAGCTGCAAGCAGGGACTTTATTTCCTGATCCTCATTGGCAATGCTGAAATGCCAGGAGGGATCCTGGGGGCTCCCCCACCCCTTACTCCTGTGGCTCACGAAGCTGTACACCAGCCACCTGGACAGCACCAAGGAGAGATGTGCCCGTGGAATGTGCTTTTGGTCAAGTGAAGAGACGCTGGTGGTGGTTGTTCACAGGATTAGATCTCAGTGAGAAAAACATCCCCTGTTGTGTCCTGCAGAATACCGGTGAGGCACGGGAGGAGAAGCTGCTGTTAGCGTGGAGAGGGAGTGGCTGTCTCCTGAGTTTGACCAGACAGACAGAAGGACTGTGAGAAGAGCTCGTGTGGTTGTGAGAGGCCTTGAAAGAGCCCTTTACCCGTGATCCCGACAGTGTGGTGTGGGGGCCAGTGCTCCACTTGGCCCTTACGCATTGGGACTGTTAGGAATTGTGTGGGGGCTGGGGACCATTTCTAATAAGAACAGCTTGTCCGTGGACCTGTGAATTGGGCGCTGCGTGCTGTACCTTTATCATTATCCCACTGTGCGTTGCTGAGCCCAAGAATTCTGCTGCCCAGGACGAGAACAAGTCAGGGGCATTTCAGTAGCGCTGGCCTTCTGTAGCATGTGTGGCTAAATAAAGATAAACGATGGTCCCAAGCCAGGTTCTATTGGTGCCCAAAGTGGTGCATGGCAATGGTGTGCAATTAAAAACCGATACGCTAGAAAGTTCGGAAAGAAAGGAACAGAACGAAACAAGGAGAAAGAACATTCTTGTCCACTTCAGCCCATTTTGGCTGCCCATACCACAGCCGAGGCTCTCTCCTGTCAGCGTACAGGAAGCTGGGCTGCTCCTGGCTGCCCCTCTGGGTGTAGGGGTGCAGGCAGGGATGCGCCCCCATGCGACATGGACTGTTAAGAGGGCTATAGGGAGGTGCTGCAGTGGAGTTCTCCATGGACTGCAAAGGGAGGCGAGCCCGGGCTTATTGAACCTGTAGGTCCACGAGAGTCTGCAGCATCTGTGTTTGCTGCCGGAGAAGCCCCATCATGGCCTGGTGCACCTCCCTCTCCTTGGTCTGCCGGGACCCTGGGGCCTTTCTCTTGTCTGCTCTTTCCCTCTCCATACAGTCTGCAGTATTCTCACTCTGGGCACTCTGCTCACAGTCTGATGCAGCGCTGGCTTGCAGGATCTCACTGGACATGGGGTGTGGGGGTGCATGTCCTCTTAAATCCCGAGTCCTCCTCTGGCTCAGGAGGGGGAAACCCCTGAAGCCGCAGTGGCAGAGCTAGAGGTGGCGCACACAGCGAGACCCTTGCAGAGTCTCTCGGTGAACGTTTCACAGAGAGCTCATGGGAAGAGGCAAGGAACATCCCTCAGCATATGAATAAGCTGCTCCGCCTGCCACCCTGGCCTAACTCAAACAGGGCAGATACCACCTCGTCTCGTCGGTGTGCTTCTACCTCTTCTTGTACGAGTACATGAGCGAGAAGTCGATGGCTGTGTCCTTTCACAGTGCGCTCCATCACCACCACTGCATTTAGACTGTCGTGAGAAGGGCATTCACGTTCCTTCCAGGTGGGACTGGCTGGCCTGGGGGAGTCTCAGACGGGTCCTGGCTCGTGGCGTAGCAGGACCCCCTCTCCTTGTCCTCACTGTTCACAGCAATGATCTGGCTCTGGCTCTTGGAGGCATCCGTGGAGGTGTGGGGGTGTCTCTGCTGAGGGTGGCATGCAGCTCTTTGTATAAGCAGCAAGTCTGTGGCTTGGTGCCAGATCGGTTGTTGGCCTCCCTAGCTTCCTGTTACACCCACCACAGCTCCTCTGCTTTCATGCCACACTGCCGCTACTCCCTGCCACACCCCTTCTCCTGGATCCCCCAAGCAATTGGCTCACGGCTGTCCACGTTTCTATGGTCGGTCCGTAGTGGTGCTCCCCACAGGCTCGGGAGATCTGGTACCTGTCTGCTCCAGGAAGGAGCGTGTTGCTGGCTGGGCGGTTGCACATGACGGTGGAGGGCTGCTAGGCTAGATGGACATTTCAGAAATGTCTGGTGGTTTTTAAATAGGGTGCTGGGTTCCGGTCTTCGTGCCCCTGGGCAGCCAAGTTCACAATTGTGACCAGAGTGGTTGTACTGGGCATTGTGGGACAGCAGCCAGAGGACCGGTGGTGTTACTGCGTCGCCGTAACAGGGCGCATGCATGGGCGGGAGACGAATGGAAGCATAGAGACATGCACAGCTAGTTCCACACGAGCCTGACTCTGAGTGTAGACAGGCCTGGAGCCCTGCAGACATAACTACAACTTTCTGGACTTACCCTTCTCCGCGGCCTCCTGCTGCTTCTCTCCTGGCATCACCTGATTCCTCTTTGGGGGGCTCAGTCTGCAACCAGGGTGGGCCAGCCTCAGCTTTCCAGCTGCTAAGGGGTGAGCCACCCTGTTATTGGTTCCCTGCAGAAAATCCTGCAGAGCCAGAGCCCCGAGGGAGCTCCCCCAGGGCCCAAGGCAGCAGTTTACTACTCACCTGGCGCAGTGTGTGAAGGTCCCGAGGTCGGCAGACAGATGCAGAGGTTCAGACGGGTCAGTCTAGCCAACACCCAGCCAAGCCCTGTCTCACCCTTTGTCGTTTGTCCCAGGTGTGTGATCAGTGTCTCTGCGCACTCAGCTCCTGGCACCGCCACCTGGCACCGGTCCCCTGTGCTCTCCGCTCCGGGCTTTGCTCTGCTTCACTGCAGAGAGGCAGGGAACCTCCCTCCTTGGCTGTTGTCACTCGATGCGACTGTCTCGCCATTGGGGCCCCCCTGGCTCGCCGGAGCCTCCATTCACACACCTGTGGATGTCATTCATGTTAATAACTCTGGTTCCCAGCCGGGCTGCTGAGTCAGCACCTCCTCCCTTCCCTTCCACGCAGTGCCTGGCCTTGCCAAGTCCAGAGGGAAACAGGCTGGGGCTGGGGGTCGGGGGTCAGGCCTATGCCAGGCTGGAGTTGGGGGTTGGGCATTGGGCCTATGCCAGGCTGGGGGTCAGGGGTGGAGGCTACAACAGGCTGGGGTTGGGGGTCAGGGGTCGGGCCTACGCCAAGCCATGACTAGAGTTCGGGGGTCGGGCCTGTGCCAGGCTGGGGCTAGAGTCAGGGATAATGCCTATGCCAGGCCAGGGCTGAGGTCAGGGGTCGGGACTAGGACTGGGGTCAGGCCTACGTCAGGCCGGGGCTAGGGGTTGGGGGTTGGGCCTACACCAGGCTGGGAGTCAGGGGTCATAGCTGCAACAGGCTGGGGCTGGTGGTTAGGGGTCAGGCCTATCCCAGGTCAGGGCTAGAGGTTGGGGGTCGGACCTGTGCCAGGCCGGGTCTGGAGTCAGGGGTCAGGCCTATGCCAGGCTGGGGATCAGGATGTGATGAAGTGAGAATGTTCATAATGTTTTCTCTGAATAATGTGTGGGTGCCTCAGTTTCCCCTTTGCATTTCTTAAGTATCTAGTATCAGAGGGGTAGCCGTGTTAGTCTGGATCTGTAAAAGCAGCAAAGAATCCTGTGGCACCTTATAGACTAACAGACATTTTGGATAATGAGCTTTCGTGGGTGGGTATTCACTCACGAAAGCTCATGCTCCAAAATGTCTGTTAGTCTATAAGGTGCCACAGGATTCTTTGCTGCTTTTAAGTATCTAGCTCAGGGGTCGGCAACCTTTCAGGAGTGCTGTGCTGAGTCTTCAGTTATTCACTCTAATTTAAGGTTCTGCGTGCCATGTCACGGAGTCCCCGGGCGATGATCTGGAACAGCTTCCCACCAAGCCAGTCAGGACTTTGGGGAGCCTCCTCTCCCTTGGAGCAGACTGTCTCCAGGGCAAGAAACTCACACGGCTTCACCTCCTGGGTCTCTCCTTGGAGCATTCAGCATCCTCTGCCCCTCCGTGCGCTTCCCACAGTGAGCCTGCCCAGTGGGGTCCTGGGGAAGCCACCGGGTCCTGCCCCCCCACTTTGCAGTCAGACGTGACTCTCAGCCAGCCAGTAACACAGAGGTTTATTCGATGACAGGAACAGGGTCTAAAACAGAGCTTGTAGGTACAGCGAACCGGACCCCTCAGCCGGGTCCATTCTGGGGGGCAGTGAGCCAGACCCCCACATCTGCACTTCACTTCTCGTCCTCAGCCAGCTCCAGACTAACAGCCCCTCCAGCCCCTCCTCTCTGCTCAGCTCCTTTCCCCGGGCCAGGAGGTCACCTGATCCCTTTGTCTCCAACACCTTCAGCTGGCACCTTTGCAGAGGAGGGGCCCAGGCCATCAGTTGCCAGGAGACAGAGTGTCAGGCATTTAGGTGCACTGGCCCTTTGCTCTGCCACATACTTAAGAACTGCCATGGGGACACTGAGGCACCAATACAGTATTCAGAGAAAACATTTAAGAACATTTCTAGTTCATCACATGCCAGTAATACATTTTAACGTTTTTAGAAGGTCTCTTTCTATAAGTCTATAATATACAACTAAACTACTGTTGTATGTAAAGTAAATAAGATTTTTAAAATGTTTAAGAAGCTTCATTTAAAATTAAATTAAAATGCAGAGCCCCCGGACTGGTGGCCAGGATCTGGCCAGTGTGAGTGCCACTGAAAATCAGATTGTGTGCCACCTTTTCACACGTGCCATAGGTTGCCTACCCTGATCTAGGTGGTGGGAGAAGAGGGTGTGATTGTTGCAGAGCCCTAGAGGGCAGATGTGATGCTGGCTGGACAGAAAATGGCTGACACCCTGTCTTCTGTCTACAAAGTTGCCAGCTGACGGTGTTGGAGAACAAAGAGATCAGGTGACCTTCTGGCCCGGGAAAGAGACAAAGGCCAGAAAGGAGGGGCCGGAGAGTTTTTAAGTTTGCATCTGGCTGGGGATGTGGAGTGAGGGGCAGACGTGGGAGTCTGGCTCACTGCCCCCTAGAATGGACCCAGCCGAGGGGTCCGGTTCGCTGTATCTACAAGCTCTGTTTTAGACCCTGTTCCTGTCATCGAATAAACCTCTGTGTTACTGGCTGGCTGAGAGTCACGTCTGACTGCGAAGTGGGAGTGCAGGACCCTCTGGTCCCCCCGTACCCCGCCTGGGCGGGCTCGCTGTGGGAAGCGCACGGAGGGGCAGAGGATGCTGAATGCTCCAAGGAGAGACCCAGGAGGTGAAGCCGTGTGAGCTTCTTGCCCTGCAGACAGTCTGCTCCAAGGGAGAGGAGGCTCCCCAAAGTCCTGCCTGGCTTTGTGGGGAGCAGTTCCAGAGCATCGCCCGGGGACTCGGTGACACGGGGGTTGGGCCTGTGCCAGGCCAGGGCTGGAGTCGGGTCAGGCCTATGTTAGCCTGGGGGTCAGGGGTCGGGACTGCACCAGGGCTTCCAGGTCCATGCCTGGGGTGGGGTTTGGGGGCCCCCACAAAAGCCATTCCCTCTTCAGTGATTGTCAGGAGCCTCACCTAGTGCCCTCTCCCTCAGGAGCAGGACACAGGTGGTGGACTCCACCCCTGGGGGGGATTCTGGGAGACTCCAGGGGGACACATGGTGTCACACAGGACCGGTGCTATGACCCCAACTTTGGAACAGCTTCTACAAGGATCCCATCATGTGCCAGACACCCTAGGGTGTCACTTCTCCTCCAGGGTGAGCCACGCGGCCTCTCCACCTCCTTAGGCTGGACCCCCTGCTCCACCCTGTGAGCTCCACCCCGCGAGTCCAAGGCAGACCTGTCCAACCTTGGGGAGCAACGCTCCCTTCCGCCGGCGTCTGCAGGGACACTCAGCCAGTGGGGACAGACAGTCGGGATTATTAGTCGACAAGCCGCACAGCATAGGAAGTCCTTGGTTAGCCCAGAGAAAAGAAAGTCACAGCTGGTCAGGTCCGCCCAGAGCCCCAAGCCTTGGCCCCTGACCACCTTGCAGGGTGTCCAGACAGCAAATGTGAAAAATCAGGATGGGGGTGGGGGGTAATAGGAGCCTATATAAGAAAAAGACCCCAAAATTGGGACTGTCCCTATAAAATTGGGACATCTTGTCACCCTACTGCTGTGTCCCCGTTGGGTGTGCCCTAAGCGCTCAGCAGCCAGCCCTTAACCACCCCTGGCACCTCCCCAGCCCTTTGTTCTCCAGCTGGGCAAATGCTACTTGGCTTCTTGGTGAGAGGGAGCCGCCCATAGCCGCTGGTTGCTAGGTATCAATGTCCCAGTGACTGGGTTTGCCATTGTCTTCTCACAAACTCTCTGGATATGGGGCCCAAGCCCCAGACTGAAGAGAGCCATCCACGCCCGAGTCTCTGAGCCACTGCAGAGAGCACCAAGCCTTTCTACTCACTAGGTAACACTGCAGCACACTGGGGAAACTGAGGCACACATAGACTGCATAAAAATGTTACAGAAAATTCCCATCTGGTCACCCGAGGCCCAGAGACAGAATACCCCTCTCTGAGGGGCGCTGTCATCCTCCTCTCCCTGGCCCCAGCAGGATGGGCTCGCCGCTGGGTATGAGGCTGTGGCCTGTGCTTTGCCTTGCAGACGGTGCTGGTGATCACCTACCATGAACCCCAGAACCCCGAGTACCAGCACTTCCAGACCCAGCTGATCCTGCGAGCCAAGGAGGAGTTCAAGGTGGAGCTCGGCTACTCGCTGGTAAGTGGGCTGGGCCTGCCGGAGCATTGCCAGGGCTTCTGTCTGCCTGGCACCTTCCCTGCTGGGCTGTGGGCAGGGGGTGCCATGGCACGACCCAAGAGGCCTACGGGGATGGGGCCCGGCCCGAGCATCCTTAGCAAGGCCTGTAAAATATTGGTCCTGGTCTCAGCTGCCTGGTCCCAGGGCTGGGCCAGGCCAGCCTGCCCCATGTGTGCCAGTGGCATAGAGCAGCCTGGGAGCGGGTGTGCGGGCTGGCTCCCCTCCCCAGGGCAGGGATGGGCTGGGCGAGCCAGCAGGAGATGAAGGGCGCAGGGTGGGATGGAGAAAACGAAAACGTGAGAGAGGAGGAGGGACCCAGCACAGGAGTGTGGAGGGTGAGCGCCCCCCACCCCGTATGGAGCTCTTGACACTCTCCCCACCCACAGGCCCTGAGGATTCCCCACACAGGAGTGCTGGCAGCTGGGAAGCAGGTGGATCCTGGCCAGTCCCCATCCCGCCCACCTGCCCCGCTCTGGGAAACCTCTCCCAGGGCTCCGAGCAGGAAGGGAACAGGCTGGTAGACACAAAGGGCCCTTCTGGCTGTGCCACGGGTCGGCAGGGGCCCCGTCTGGCTCGGTTAGGCCGGAGGATCTAGGGGCCTGCCCAACCCCCGTTCCTGACAGTGCTGCTCTGTGAGCCCCAGCCATTGAGGTCTGTGCTGTGGGGCTGCAGGGTCCTGTTCACACGTGCATGGCACTGGCTGAACTTGCAGGAAAGCCCTTACACACACAAGCACACACTGCCCTTACACATGTGCACACTGCCCATACGCACACACACTGCCTTTACATGTGTGCACGCTTCCCTGACACACATGGGCCACCCTTACATGTGTGCATGCTGCCCTTACACACATGCCACCCTTACATGTGTGCACACTTCCCTTACACACATGTTGCCCTTACATGTGTGCATGCTGCCCTGACACACACTCTGCCCTTACACGTGTGCATGCTGCCCTGACACACACGCACTGCCCTTAGACGTGTGTATGCTGCCTTGACGCACACTCTGCCCTTACATGTGTGCACGCTACCCTGACACACATGCGCTGCCCTTAGACGTGTGTATGCTGCCTTGACACACACTCTGCCCTTACATGTGTGCATGCTGCCCTGACACCACCCTTACACATGTGCGTGCTGCCCTGACACACATGCACTGCCCTTACAAGTGTGCACGCTGCCCTGACACACATGCTGCCTCTGTCTCTGGCACGTCAACCCCCTGCAGCAGCGGCAGTGGGAGCTCCCTCTCAAGCTCTGTCACTCGCTGAGGACTGGCCCTGGGGATGGTTCCCGTTGAACAGTGCCCCTCCAAGAACAGCAGGTCTCTGTCACGGTGGCAGCGTGGGCTGGGCCTTGCCCGCATGACTCACAGAGTTACGGCCGCTGCAGTGCCCTGCTCAGTGACAACAACCCCTGATTGCGGTGCAGGCAGGTGGAGGCTGAGGGCATCCTTGACCTATCGTTTCTGTGCTACTAAGGGCCCGGGTTTCTGAATACTCTGAGAGTGTCGCTTAGCAACCTCCTGGATTCGGAAGGGGCGACGCGTGCGGTCGAATCTGGCACGCTGCAGCGGGAGTCGCCTGGGCTGTTGCTGTCGGCGGTGTCTGCTGTGCACGTGGGGTGGGAGTGGCTGTTCGTGAGAGCCTCTCGCTCCTCTCACATGCCACAAGGACAAGGAAGTTCCAGGGAAACCAAGGGGCAGCAGCGTTACAGCTGATGAAAGGAAATGCACAATGTGTGATCGGCCTGCGGAACTGTCCGCCACAAGGTGTCGCTGAGGCTGCAAGCCCAGGGAAGGCTCAGCTATTTCTGTGGTGAATGAGACCAGCCAGACTCACAATACTAAGGATTAAAGACAGTTTGGGAGGGACCCGTACCTCACAGTGGGAGAGCCCGGAGGGATGGGGCTGCCATCCCATCCTTGGGGTGTGGGGCTGCGGCAGGTTCAGCTCCTCTAGTGCTGCAGCTGGCGGGTGTTGACTTCTGTGGCTCAGGTAGCTCCATGAGTTGCTTAACTTCTCTGTATCTTTATGAACAAAGGGAATTGCCCTGGTTATGCCGTATGCTGGGATCCCTCCTATGAGGGTAGAGTGGCTGTTGTGGGGTGTCAGGGAGTCACCGGGCGATGCTCTGGAACTGCTCCCCACAAAGCCAGGCAGGACTTTGGGGAGCCTCCTCTCCCTAGGAGCAGACTTGTTCAGGGCAAGAAGCTCACACAGCTTCACCTCCTGGGTCTCTCCTTGGAGCATTCAGCATCCTCTGCCCCTCCGTGCGCTTCCCACAGCGAGCCCGCCCCAGCGGGGTCCTGGGGAAGCCAGAGGGTCCTGCCCCCTCATTTCGCAGTCAGACATGACTCTCAGCCAGCCAGTAACACAGAGGTTTATTCGATGACAGGAACAGGGTCTAAAACAGAGCTTGTAGATACAGCGAACCGGACCCCTCGGCTGGGTCCATTCTGGGGGGCAGTGAGCCAGACCCCCACATCTGCACTTCACTCCTCGTCCCCAGCCAGCTCCAGACTAACAACCCCCTCCAGCCCCTCCTCTCTGCTGAGCCCCTTTCCCGGACCAGGAGATCAGCTGATGTCTGTCTCCAACACCTTCAGTTGGCACCTTTGCAGAGGGGGGGGCCCAGGCCATCAGGTGCCAGGAGACAGAGTGCCAGGCATTTAGGTGCACTAGCCCTTTGCTCTGTAGCAATCACACACCCTTATCCCACCACCTAGATATTAAGAACTGCACAGGGGACCCTGGACACCAACACAGTATTCAGAACAAACATTAAGACCATTCCCAGTTTGTCACATGAGGATACTCTCGGGGTTCAGCCCCATTATGTGAAGGTCTTGGTTAGAGCTGGAGCCCAGACTTCACTGCCCTATGGCCTGGTGGCTGGGAGCCACTCCTCAGCCAGGAAGCTGGAGTCTGTAGTCGTCTCAGGGTCTGTCTACACAGCAAAGCAAAACCCCCGCTGGCCCGTGCCAGCCGACTTGGGCCGTGGGGCTCGTCCCTGCTGTGTGGATTCTGCAGCCTGAGCGCTGGGATCCTCCCACCCCGAAGGGTCCTGGAACCCAGGGCTCCAGCCACAGCAATGAAACAGCCCTGCAGCTGAAGTCAACTGGCAGGGGCCAGCCATGGGGTTTTCTTTGCTTTGCAGACAGACGTTTAGGAGCTTCCCCGTGGGGCTGGGCTGGTGGGTGGCCGAGGGCCCCAGGATGGGGCTGAAAGCTGCTGTGGAATTAATGGAGCTGGGAGTCACTCTCGCTGTTGGGGAGTCTCTGGAGCATGTCTGGGTTGGCGACACTCCCAGTTTGGCTGGGCTGGGCTGGGCTGGGCTGGGAGCCCAGCCAGCTGCTGTTGGGCGACGCTCAGGCTGCAGCACTGCCTGGCTCCCTGTGTCAGGCAGCACCAGGGGAGCGGGAAGCTCCAGGGCTTGGTGCCTGAGAGCAGATCCTCTCTGCTAAGCAACCTCTGGAGTGACATTTGGGAAGCTGCCCTCACCCAACCCGCACTGTCCCCAAGGGCCCCGCGCTGCCCCTGAGGTGTGACCCCACGGAGGTGGAGTGGGTTCTCCTGCTGCCTGCCAGTGCGGTCCAGGACAAGCCAGTGGATCTGATGGTGCCCTGGAGAACGTGTGGGGAGCCCACCTGCTTTGTGCAGGCCCCAGCACCTCCCACTAGGAGCTTGGACAGAGAGATGCCAGCTGCTTAGCTGGAAGGTCACCTGCCCCACGGAGCTGGGAGGTCTTGCTGCAGGTGAGAGAAACTGGCAGGTGCTCACACAGCCCCTAGAACAGCAGCACATGCACACAACAGCCTCCTGAGGCTTTCCCCTGCACCCCACAGCCTGGACCTCTGAAGGGAGCAGCAGCGCCCCAGCCCCGTTCCCTCACCTGTCACCGTGGGTCCCTCCTGTACAGCCCCAATCTTTGCACTCTCCCCCTATACCGGGCGTCTCCCCAGTCCCTGCTCATTCCGTGCCCTGCTCAGAAGCCCTGCATTCCTGCTGCACCCTTGCCAGGTGGGGCACGGGGGCCTGTGGGGTCGTGTCAGGGATAGGGACCACATTGGGTGCGGGGCCGTGGCAGGCATGGGCAGCTGTATGGGCTGTACTGTGGATCAGAGCCAGGGAGCTGGGGGGCTGTGCTGGGGATTGGCTCTGTGCTGGGTGCAGGGCTGTCTGGCACAGGGCACGGGGGGCTGTACGGGCCATGTTGGGGATCAGGACTGGGGAGCTGTACTGGGGATTGGCGTTGTGCTGGGTGTGGGGCTGTCTCTGGCGCAGGGCAGCGTGGAGAAGGTACAGGGGAGCTGTACGGGCCATGTCAGGCATCAGGGCTGGGGAGCCATACTGGGGATTGACGCTGTGCCGAGTACAGGGCTGTCTCTGGCGCAGGGCACGGAAGGGCTGTACGGGCCATGTCAGGGATCAGGGCTGGGGAGTCGTGTTGGGGATCGACATTGTGCCGGGTGCGGGGCTGTCTCTGGCGCAGGGCACCGTGGAGGAGGTACAGGGGGACTGTACGGGCCGTGTCAGGGATCAGGACTGGGGTGCTGTACTGGGGATTGGCGCTGTGCTGGGTGTGGGGCTGTCTCTGGCGCAGGGCACCGTAGAGGAGATACAGGGGAGCTGTACAGGCCATGTCAGGCATCAGGGCTGGGGAGCCGTCCTGGGGATTGACACTGTGCTGGGTGCAGGGCTGTTTCTGGTGCAGGGCATGGCGGGGCTGTACGAGCCGTGTCGGGGATCAGGGCTGGGGAGCTGTGCTGGGGATTGATGCTGTGCTGGGTGCAGGGCTGTCTCCGGTGCAGGCACCAGGACGGGCGCAGGGCTCTGATGTCTCTCTCCCGCGGGCAGATGAACCTGGTGGCTGGCTGCTTCTACGACGGCGTGCTGCTCTACGCCATGGCACTGAACGAGACGTTGGCTGAGGGCGGCTCCAAGAAGGATGGCACCCGCATCGTGCAGAAGATGCGGGACCGGAAGTTCCAGGGTACCGGCCTGGGGAGCCCGTGAGGCGAGGGGAGATACCAGGCCAGGCACCCTGGCTGCCACAGGCTGTGTCCCCGTCACTATCCCAGCAACTTTTGCCAGGGCAGCCATGGCCTGTGCTGGTCCCACTGGATGTGCTCAGGCTCAGCGCCTGGCCAGGCACACAAGTTACCAGGGGGAGGGGGACAAGCAGCCCCAGGCTCAGCTACTGCTCGTCGGTGTTTCGGGAGAGAAGCTGGTGCCGAGTGCTCACTGGTCAGGAAGGGACCCCCACCCCCTCTCTTTGCCTCCCCTGCCCCAGGGCGCTCACCCCTGCCCCTCCCTTCCAGGGGTCACCGGACTGGTGAGCATGGACAGCAACAACGACCGGGACACGGACTTCAGTCTGTGGGTGATGGGTGACCCCGAGAACGGGGAATACGAGGTGGGTGCAGCCCTGAGCCGGGGGGCTCCAGTGTCCTCAGGACTGTCCCAGCTGCCGAGCCACCTCCCAGGGCAGGGCAGTGCTGGGAGCAGGAGCTGAGCCTGCCGTGGGGGTTAGGGGAGGGAGATGCAGCAGGGTCAGTGCCCCCAGCAGGGGTTGGGGGGATTTTGGGGGACAAAGCGGGTAGGTGGGGGGAGGGGGAGGCTTTGTGATGCCTGTGCTCTGGGCTGTTGGGGGGCTGTTTGTCAAGGAAGGGGATGCATGGAGGGATGGGGGAACTGCTGGTCTGGCTGTGGAGGGATCGCTGTGGCCCAGCTGTGCTCTCTCTCCATGCAGGTGGCAGGGCACTACGCCGGGGCAGAGAAGAAGCTGAACTGGCTGGGGAGGCCCATTCAGTGGGTGAAGGGGGCGCCCCCCCCTGACAACCCCCCCTGCGTCTTCGATGTGGATGACCCCTCCTGTGATAAAAGTGGGTGTGATGGGCCTGCACCCCTGCCCTGGGCAGCCTGCATCCTGTTGGGCCTGTCTCCTGAGCTCCCGGCATCCTTGCCTCCCATTCAGCCTGCCCTGGGGATGGGGTCAGGGGGCCCGGCATCCCTCTGTCCCAGCAGCGTCTGGACTGGAAGGCGCCTGCCCCATATGCAGAAAAATGCCCAACTGAGCCAGGAGCCTTGGGACTGCAGGACGCCTGCTCCCCTGAGCCCCACCCCCCGGATCCATCCCCGGATCTCTGAGCATGGGGAGCTCTGTCAGGTCTCTGGCTGCTGCCCTCAGTACTAGGCTTGGGGCCCGTCTGGGCACCGAGCAGCACATGCTGGGTGCCCCGAGGGAAGGGCTGAACATTCAACAGGGAGCAGGACACGGCTTGGGGGCTGTGTGGGGAGCCCTGCCCTGCTAACGAGCTCTCCACTCGTCTCTCCAGCCCCACTCTCCACGCTGGCCATCGTGGCGCTGGGCACCGGCCTCACCCTTGTCATGTTTGGAATCTCCAGCTTCCTGATTTTCAGGTGAGACGGCTGTGCCCAGTCCTGGCACCCTGCCTCCGGGGCCCTGCCCTGCACCCTGCTTCCGGGGCCCCACCACGACACCCTGCTTCCGGGGCCCCACCCTGGACCCTGCTTCTGGGGCCCCGCTGCAGCATCTTGCTTCCAGGGCCCCGCCCTGGACCCTGCTTCCGGGGCCCTGCCCTGGCACCCTGCCTCTGGGGCCCTGCCTTGGACCCTGCTCCTGGGGGCCCACCCTGGCACCCTCCTCCCGGGGCCTGGCCACAGCACCCTGCTCCTGGGGCCCGGCCCTGGACCCTGCTCCCAGGACCTGTCCTTGGCACCCTGCTCCCGGAGCCCCGCCCTGGACCCTGCTCCCGGAGCCCCGCCATGGCTCCCTGGTCCCAGGTCGGATCACAGCCACTGCATGTGCACTGCAGGGTGCGTGTGCAGGGTGGGGTGGGGTGAATCCTCAGCAGTCCCCTTCCCACTGGCACCCAGCAGCCCCTCAGCAGAGGCCAAAGGCAGAGGGGCCTGTTCAATGGAGCCCCCAGGAGGGGGGCCAGCTGAGGGCCGGGAGTGGGGGGCGGCTCTGCCACTGCCCGGGGTGCTCTGTGCCTGGCCCAGCCAGTCCCATTTGCAGAGTGCCAAGGCGCAGGGCCTGGTTGGTGGCCACCCCGGCAGAGACGTCCTGTCCTGGGGGCTCCTGGGCAAATGTCCCACCCTGTGATCACAGCCGGCCAGTCTGCCCAGGCAGCCCCAATGGGGAGGGAGCTGTGAAGGGGAGTAGCCATACACAGCACAGCCAGATCCCTCGATACCAGCTGCCCTTCGGAGGGCACAGCTCTGGGTCCTCTGCCCAGCCGGCTCCAGCCTCACGCTGCCCAGCCTGGGGCCACCCCCACATCTCAGAGCAGCAGGCCCACCGGCAGCTGGGTTCCTCTGGGAATCGCTCTGCTCAGAGCTTCTGTATTAACCCCAGAGCCTCCTGGGGAGCTCAGCCCCATGGCACCATCCTGCTCCGTGTCAGCTGGGAAACCATTAGCCTGGCCCACCGGCACGGTATCTGAGCTGCCGGCCTGCTCCCCGCCCCACAGTATCCAAAGGCGTTGGCTGGCGTCACAGCACCAGTGCAGGGGTCGGGAGGCTGCGGCCAGGGCTTTCCAGGGCCCCTCCAGCAGCGAGCCTGCGACGTGCACCATCCTGGGGAGTGTGTGCTGCCCCTGCTCCCGCCTGATCTGCACGGAGTCCCTGAGCGGTGCCACGTCCGGCACAGGGGAACTGGGTGCCCCACAGGGATCCCACAGGAGGCTTTGGAGGATGCTGCTCCCAGGGGACAGCACCCCATTCCCTCAGCCACCCCAGTGCAGTGGCTAATGGGTACAGCCCCCACCCCATGCTGTATGTGCACAGGCTTGTGCTCCGCTGCACACACACAGCATAGCACGCTGCACATGCCTGGTGAATCTCCTGCGTGCACACCCAGTGTGACTGGGCTCTGAGAGCAGACATGGGGGGGCTGCGTGGCACTAGGGTCTGACTCCACCCTGGGCACAGGGTGGTGGGGACAAGCCTGGGGGCTGGACGCTCTGGGACACTCCAGATGTATCACCTGTGCGCACGGTGCCCCTGGGGGTCCAGGGGCTCCCCTGACACCCTGTGCTCCCCAGGAAGCTGATGCTTGAGAAGGAGCTGGCCAGTATGTTGTGGCGGATCCGCTGGGATGAGCTGCAGTTTGGGAACGCCGAGCGCTACTACAAGGGGGCGGGCAGCCGGCTCACCCTGTCGCTGGTGAGAACTCCCATCCCCGTACATCCCGCGCCTCCAGAGCGCCCGCGCCTGTGGCCATCCCTGTGCCTGTACCCCTCGTCCCCTCCCCAGGAGAGCGCTTACCCCTCGGCCCCTCCCCGAAGGAGCCCGTACACCCCGCGCCTCCAGAGTGCCTGCGCCTGTGGCCATCCCGGCGCCCATACACCTCGGCCCCTCCCCTATAGAGCACTTACCCCTCGGCCCCTCCCCGACAGCCCCTGCGCCTCGGCCCCTCCCCTATAGAGCCTGTACACCTCGGCCCCTCCCCTATAGAGCCCGTACGCCTCGTGCCTCCAGGGCGCCCGCGCCTGTACCCCTCAGCCCCTCCCCGACAGGGCTCCTGTGCCTTGGCCCCTCCCCGACAGCCCCCGCGCCTCAGCCCCTCCCCGACGGAGCCCCTGAACCTCGGCCCCTCCCCGACAGCCCCCGCGCCTCAGCCCCTCCCCGACGGAGCCCCTATGCCTCGGCCCCTCCCCGACAGAGCCCCTGCACCTTGATCCCTCCCCGACAGCCCCTTCGCCTCGGCCCCTCCATAACAGCCCCTGCTCCTCGGCCCCTCCCCAACAGATCCCCTGAACCTCGGCCCCTCCCTAACAGCCCCTGGCCTCGGCCCCTCCCCAATGGGGCTCCTGCGCCTCGGCCCCTCCCCGAGGGGGCTCCTGCACCTCAGCCCCTCCCCGACAGCCCCTGCGCCTCGGCCCCTCCCTGACTGGGCTCCTGCACCTTGTCCCCTCCCCGACAGCCCCTGCGCCTTGCCCCCTCCCTGACAGCCCCTGCGCCTCGGCCCCTCCCCAACAGCCCCTGCGCCTCGGTCCCTCCCCAATGGGGCTCCTGCGCCTCGGCCCCTCCCTGACAGCCCCTGCGCCTCGGCCCCTCCCCAACAGCCCCTGCGCCTCGGTCCCTCCCCAATGGGGCTCCTGCGCCTCGGCCCCTCCCCGAGGGGGCTCCTGCGCCTCGGCCCCTCCCCGACAGAGCCCCTGCGCCTCGGCCCCTCCCCAACCGGGCTCCTGCGCCTCGGCCCCTCCCCAACAGAGCCCCTGCGCCTCGGCCCCTCCCCGACCGGGCTCCTGCGCCTCGGCCCCTCCCCGACGGGGCTCCTGCGCCTTGGCTCCTCCCAGATGGGGCTCCTGCACCTCTGCCCCTCCCCGACAGCCCCTGCGCCTCGGCCCCTCCCTGACAGCCCCTGCGCCTCGGCCCCTCCTCGACGGGGCTCCTGCGCCTCGGCCCCTCCCCGACGACAGAGCCCCTGCACCTCGGCCCCTCTCCTGTGGGGCCCTGCCCTGTGTACCGTGCCCTATACACTCCCTCAGGCACCCCCACAGAGCCTTTCTCTGCACTGTCCCCTGTCACCTCCCCAGCCATCCCCACGTAGCTCTTATAACCCACCCCTCACCTCGAGGCACCCGCCATGCCAGCCCCTGGTCCTCCTGCCACCTCGTAGGCTAGAGCGCCCCCCAGGCCACATCCTGCCCCCCACTGTCCCTATCACGCTCTCCTAACTGCCTTGTTCCCTCCCAGCGTGGCTCCAGCTACGGCTCCCTGATGACGGCCCAGGGCAAGTACCAGATCTTCGCCAACACTGGCCACTTCAAGGTGAGTCCCTGGCATTCGCCTGCCCCGTCCCCTTGCATTGCGCCCTGCCCCATGTGGCGCTGAACCTGTCCCTGTCCCTACCCCCCAGGGGAACATGGTGTTCAAAAGGCATCTGCACCTGCCCCGTCCCCTTGCACTGCCCTCCCGCCCGTGCGGCGCTGACCCTGTCCCTGTCCCTGTCCCTGGCCCCCAGGGGAACGTGGTGGCTGTCAAGCATGTGAATAAGAAGCGGATTGAGCTGACGAGGCAGGTGCTCTTCGAACTCAAACACGTATGTACTGGGGAGCTGGGCAGGTTGGGCTCGCGGCCGGGGAGGTGATTGGGGGCCCAGGGGTCTGTGCTGGAGCAGGAGTGATTGACGCAGGGTGGGGTTTCCAGCCTACCCCAGCACTGGCTGAGTGCGGCATGGTTCAGAGCCCTGGCTGTGCTCAGCTCACATCGAGGTGCCTTGTGGAGCCTGGGGGGTCCTACGTGACGCCAGGTGCCCGAGACATGTCAGGGACACGTGTGTCCATGGGGGTGGGCGCACACAGGCAGCAATGCACAAACGCAGATGCACCCTCCGCCCTGCTCTGCCCAGGACCCCACAAGCCCCATTTTATCATCCAGCCCGAATCTGGCTCTCAGGGCCTGAGCCGAGGCCCAGGAACAGCTGTCGCTGTGCTAGCATCGAGTGTGTTGTGTGGCTCTGATTCCAGAGTGCCTGCGCTGGTCACCAGACACTCAGGCCGGCCCCATCCCCTCCCAGACCTGGGTGGTGTGGGGTTACCCAGCCAGAGCTCTGATGGGTCCCTGCTTCTGTTTCCGGCCCTAGATGAGGGACATCCAGTTCAACCACCTGACCAGGTTCATCGGTGCCTGCATCGACCCGCCCAACGTGTGTATCGTGACGGAGTACTGCCCGCGGGGCAGCCTGCAGGTGAGGGGGCTGGGGCATGCCGCCGGCTTGCTTGCCGCTGGGCGGTGACCCATGGAGAGGCTGCGGCAGCCAACAGAGGCCCGGAAAGGGGCTGGCAGGGTCTGTTACAGCGCACTGGCCCAACAAGAGAGCAGGACGAGCTCCTCCTTCGGCACCTCTCCGCAATGTGTGGAAAGAAAAATGGCGTTGTTGTGGGTGACGTCAGTCAGGAGGTCTCCTGCTGCCCGTGGTACAAGATCAGCAGTTTCTAGACATTATAACTGATGCTTTTCTAACACGAAAGGTGTTACACCCAGCGCGGGAGCAGATGAATTAATCGCTGGTGTGGAGGCTGGTGATTGCCCAAGGACCAGTGATTGAGACCTGACCACATCCAGTACGAGCAAGCGGACAGCTCCAAGCAGGGAAATCAGTACTTACTGCTTCAGAAGGGCCTCTCCCAACCCAGAGGAAAATTATGAGTAAAATTTATTGGGAGGGAAAATTTAGACAGAAGAATTTGAATGAAAAGTGGGAATTTTGAAAGCAGAGTTTATTGGCTGGCCAAAAATGATCCCACAATTGTGCAAGCGAGGAACTCTGGTGAAGAGCCCATCATGGCTGTCCGTACCCATACACAGAGTACGCTGCTGTGTAGGGCACCAGGAAATTTGGGGCACCGCATATCCTGGTACCCTGCGCAGCTGTGTGCTGCTCCAGCCCCTGCTCCACCTCTTCCGCAGGGCCCCTCCCCCTGCTCCGGCCCCGCTCCTTCCCTCCCCCACCACGCCCCTTCCCAGCTCCGCCCCACCTCGCCCCTGCCCCGGCTCTTCCCCATGGCCCCTGCCCCTGCCCCTTCTCTCCCCCAGCCCCGCCCCACTTGCCCCTGCTCCACCCCCACCTCACCCCTGCCCCAGCTCTTCCCCATGGCCACTGCCCCTGCCCCTTCCCTCCCCCAGCCCCGCCCCACTTGCCCCTGCTCCACCCCCACCTCACCCCTGCCCCAGCTCTTCCCCATGGCCACTGCCCCTGCCCCTTCCCTCCCCCAGCCCCGCCCCACTCGCCCCTGCTCCACCCCCACCTCACCCCTGCCCCGGCTCTTCCCCATGGCCCCTGCCCCTGCCCCTTCCCTCCCCCAGCCCCGCCCCACTTGCCCCTGCTCCACCCCCACCTCACCCCTGCCCCAGCTCTTCCCCATGGCCACTGCCCCTGCCCCTTCCCTCCCCCAGCCCCGCCCCACTCGCCCCTGTTCCACCCCCACCTCGCCCCTGCCCCGGCTCTTCCCCATGGCCCCTGCCCCTGCCCCTTCCCTCCCCCAGCCCCGCCCCACTCGCCCCTGCTCCACCCCCACCTCGCCCCTGCCCCGGCTCTTCCCCATGGCCCCTGCCCCTCCTCCAGCCCCTCCCCTCCCCCATCCCCGCCTCTTCTCACCCCTGCCCCGCCCCCACCACACCCGTTCCCTCCCCCAGTCTGACCCCACTCGCCCCTGCTCTGCCCCAACCACGCCCCTTCCCAGCCCTGCCCCACCTCGCCCCTGCTCCTTCCCTACCCACCTCACCCCTTCCCAGCTCCGCCCCACCTCGCCCCTGCCCCGGCTCTTCCCCATGGCCCCTGCCCCGCCCTACTCGCCCCTGGCCCACCCCAGCCCCCCCCCCCCACTCCACCCCTTCCCCTGAGGACTCCAGAAGCAGTCGGGCTCCCTGCACTCACCACATGGTAAGCGGAGCGACTCGACCCCAGCCTGCTCTGCTCCCCTGGCTCCCAGCTGTGCTGCTGGTGAGTGCTGGGGGGTGGTTCCCCCTCCCCCCAAGCCTGGGAGCCAGGGGAGCAGAGCAGGCTGGGGCTGCACTCCATTTCCCGCAGGAAGTGGCCAGCCCCTCCGCCCCCCAGCCCCACAGAGGGCTGGGGCAGGGCCCCCCACACAGCCCCCTCTCCGTGGAAGGGCGGCGTAGGGCACCAAAATAGCTAGGACGGCCCTGGAGCCCATCCTGGTTCAGTGGGGAAGTGATGCTGTCGCCCACACATCTCCTGTCTGCTCTACAGCCAGTTGGCTCTTAGCTCATGCTCTAAGCTTCAGTGGCTCCAGGTTCGATCCTGCCCGCCAGCGACCGGCTCTGTCGGCGTTACAAGTGGGATCAAACCAGGGACCTCTGGAGGTTAGTGCAGGAGCTGAAAGCCAGCTGGCTGTTAGCTAGGGCTGCAGAGCAGACTCCCCATCTCTCTCTAAGTGCTCTCCGTGCCGCTAGCTGGGACAGACACCACCCCCAGGAGGTGTGGGGGTTACAGTGGCAGCCATTGGATATGGAAAAGGGGGAACTAGCTATCCCTGGCAAATGATGTGAATTAGAATGTACAACGTGAAGAACATTCCTGTACTTCCATCCCGGGCACATCACACGATCCATTGTCTACAGCCAAGCACTGAGGTACAACCGCATCTGCTCTAACCCCTCAGACAGAGACCAGCACCTACAAAATCTCCACCAAGCATTCTCAAAACTACAATACCCGCACGAGGAAATAAGGAAACAGATCAACAGAGCCAGACGTGTACCCAGAAGCCTCCTACTGCAAGACAAACCCAAGAAAGAAACCAGCAGGACTCCACTGGCCATCACATACAGTCCCCAGCTAAAACCTCTCCAACGCATCATCAGGGATCTACAACCCATCCTGGACAATGATCCCACACTTTCACAGGCCTTGGGTGGCAGGCCAGTCCTTGCCCACAGACAACCTGCCAACCTGAAACATATTCTCACCAGCAACTGCACACTGCACCATAGTAACTCTAGCTCAGGAACCAATCCATGCAACAAACCTCGATGCCAACTCTGCCCACATATCTACACCAGCGACACCATCACAGGACCTAACCAGATCAGCCACACCATCACCGGTTCATTCACCTGCACGTCCACCAATGGAATATATGCCATCATATGCCAGCAATGCCCTCTGCTATGTACATCGACCAAACTGGACAGTCTCTACGGAAAAGGATAAAGGACACAAAGCAAATATTAGGAATGGCAATATACAAAAACCAGTAGGAGAATACTTTAACCTCCCTGGCCACACTATAGCAGACCTTAAGGTGGCCATCCTGCAGCGAAAAAACTTCAGGACCAGACTTCAAAGAGAAACCGCTGAGCTTCATTTCAGCTGCAAATTTGACACCATCAGCTCAGGATTAAACAAAGACTGTGAATGGCTTGCTAATTACAGAACCAGTTTCTCCTCTCTTGGTTTTCACACCTCAACTGCTAGAACAGGGCCTCATCCTCCCTGATTGAACTAACCTCATTATCTCTAGCTTGCCTGCGTATAAATACCTGCCCCTGGAAATTTCCACGATGTACCCATGAAAGCTCATGCTCCAAAATGTCTGTTAGTCTATAAGGTGCCACAGGACTCTTTGCTGCTATTCCTGCACTCGTCAAGTTTGAATGGCAGTGACCCCCTGCAGAGCACAGGCCAGAGGAAACACCCCCCCCCCAGTTACCCTGGGACTGAGCCCCAGAACTTGGGTTTGACTAAAGCATCTTAGAGGAAGGCCTCGGGGGCTGATCTGTGCACGCGAAGAGATGGAGACTCCACCACTGCCCGTGGCAGTCAGTTCCCAGGCTTCAGCAGTGTATTTCCAATTGAAATTTGTCTGGCTTTAATGTCCAGCCTTCAGTGGTGGTTCTGCCTTACCCTGCTCGATTGGGAGCCCTTCGCTGCCCAGAATTTTCTGTCTGTAACGGTATTTACACACTGATCGCGGCACTCACCATCTTTTGGACTGAGCTCTTCCAGTCTCTCACTGTCAGGCATTTTCTGCAGCCCTCAAATCATTGTTGTGGCTCTTTTCTGCCCCTCGCCAAGATGCGATTCAGGATGTGGACACCAGAACTGGACGCAGTATCTAGTATCAGGCTCCCCAGTGCTGTAGAGAGGTAGAATCACCTCCGTGCCGCTTAGCAAATGGAAGACTGAGCAGCGACTTGCTGACAGCGTGCAAGGACCTTCCCAGGCAGCAAACCTTGGGCACTGAAGGCTGAGCAAGAACTGACGGCTGGAAGTTGAAGCCAGATACATTCAGCTTGGAAATACAGCACCAGCGAGGGTGACTGACCACTGGAACAGACTGCCAAGGGCCATGGCGTTTCTCCATCTCGGGGCCTTCAGACCCAGACTGGAGCCTTTCCGGGAGATGCTTTGGCAGGCACAGTCGGTGGGCTCTGTACAGGGGTGTGCACGGGGACTGGAATGGCCTGTGCTCTTTGGCAGTTCAGACTAGATGATCTAATAGCCCCTTCTGGCTTGCACTCTGTGAATCTGTGAAAGAGAAACCCCATTGCCATGCCAGTTGTGGCCCGGATTGCAGCACCTGTCTCAGCGCGGGGGTTGCTGTGTCCAGGGGCTGGGAGCCTTGGCACAGGGCCACGAGGGCTCGGGCATGTCTTGAGGGGGAGTCGTGGTGCTGGTGGCTGGAGTGTCCCATGGGGTGTGGCACACCTGCCCAATGGAGAGGGCCTGGCTGGGGGTGGCTTGGCTGGAGTGCCCGGAGCCCACACCTGACACACTTCACTCTCTGGCACCTCCCAGGACATCCTGGAGAACGAGAGCATCAACCTGGACTGGATGTTCCGCTACTCGCTCATCAATGACATTGTGAAGGTACGAGAGCGTGGGGTGGGGCTCCTCTCTGCCCTGCATCTGTGGGTCTGGTGCCTTGTGCTTGGGGCCCTGTTGGCACTGGGGGAGCAGTGTGGGAACTCCATGGCCAGTCAACACCACCGGCCCTGCAGGCAACGCTCCCCACTCTGGCTGTGGTGTTGGAGGTGGGGGGGAACCTTGTTAGGCCCCACCCCACACTAGGGAAGGTACCAGGGAACCACCTGTCCCTGCTCTTGGTTCCTCAGGGAGTGCAGAGCCCCGTAGGACCAGCCCACTAGCCAGGGTGGGACGCTGGCGCTTTCCCTGCTGGTGACCCCTGGGTAGCTGTGGCTGGATCGTGCCAGCTCCTGTGCCCTCTGGGCCGTAGGGGGTAGAGTTTCTGCCCTGATGGGGTGCCCCCAGGTTCTGGTTGGGGGCGGCGGGGTAGGTCGGGGCTGTCTCCTGGTTTGGAAGCCCCAGGAGTCCTGACGGGTGACGTCTGAGCAGCATCTGTCTGGCACAGGGAATGGCCTTTCTGCACAACAGCATCATTGGGCACCACGGCAGCCTCAAGTCCTCCAACTGCGTGGTGGACAGTCGCTTCGTGCTGAAGATCACGGACTACGGGCTGGCCAGCTTCCGCTCCAGCTGTGATGCCGAGGACAGCCACGCTCTGTATGCCAGTGAGTGCCCCCGCCCCGGAGTGCACCTGCTGTCCGCCCTCCCCAGGAGCCCCGCTTCCTTCCCTGCCAGCAGCATGGAACGATGCAGCCTATGGCGGGACACAGCTGAGAGTATCAGTTCAGGACAAATTGCGCAGAGCAGGGCGGTCACAGCCCCAGGCTGGGGGTCCTTTATTACTAACACACACCAAACCAGCCAGACAGAGAGGACTTTGGTTTCACCCCACTGGCTAACCACAAGTCACACAAGCAATTTCCTTAGACACTCCAGTCTCCCAGTGTCACCACCAGTGCCACCCATCCTGGGATGAATGGTTATGAAAACCAACACCCCAGTAAAAGAAAAAGGTTCTCTCGATCCCAAAGGACCAAGCCCCAGACCCAGGTCAATATACACTTCAGATCTTACCCACAAATCACGCTGTTGCCAATCCTTTAGAATCTAAAATCTAAAGGTTTATTCATAAAGGGAAAAAGATAGAGATGAGAGCTAGAATTGGTTAAATGGACTCAATTCCATACAGTAATGGCAAAGTTCTTAGTTCAGGCTTGTAGCAGTGATGGAGTAAACTGCAGGTTCAAATCAAGTCTCTGGAGAACATCCCCAGCTGGGATGGATCATTCAGTTCTTTATTCAGAGCTTCAGTTTGTAGCAAGGTTTCTGCAGAAGCAAGAAGCTGGATAGAAGACAAAATGGAGAGGTTTCCAGGGCCATTTATATTCTCTTCCCTGTGGAAGGACACCCCTTTATTCTTACTGTGGAAAATCACAGCAGCAAAATGGAGGTTGACATCACATGGGGAAGTCACATGTCCAGGCATGACTCCATTTGCAGGCTGACGCCATTGTTTACATGTTAGTTTGAACCTTTTCAGGAAAGCTCAGATATGGATTGGCGTCTCCCAAAGTCCATTGTCAGTTAAGTGCAACTCCTTACCTGAGGAGATTGTGAAGGCTGGGACTATAACAATGTTTAAAAGGGAACTGGATAAATTCATGGTGGCTAAGTCCATAAATGGCTGTTAGCCAGGAAGGGTAAAGAATGGTGTCCCTAGCCTCTGTTCATCGGAGGATGGAGATGGATGGCAGGAGAGAGATCACTTGATCACTGCCTGTTAGCTTCACTCCCTCTGGGGCACCTGGCATTGGCCACTGTCGGCAGACAGATACTGGGCTAGATGGACCTTTGGTCTGACCCGGTACAGCCGTTCTTATGTTCTTAAGTGTTTCTCAGTAAGTGCCCATTCTCAAGAAGCTGAGCAAATGCTTCACAGGCTACTTTGGAATCAAACACATTTGAGATACAAGTACATAGCCCATATTCATAACTTCAAACTCCAAAATGACACACACACACACAGCCAGCATCATCATACCCAGCAAATCCTAACCTTTCCATAGACACCTCACACGACAACCTTGGTACAATATTTGCTGCAAATATATAACAGTGGCTGCAGCAATGATCTCTGCGGTCACAGTTCATGTCAATAACGTCATAGAGGAGAAGGGGTCCCCTATGCTCCCCAACCTGCTCAGGACCGAGAGGGCAGCTCAGCCTGGGCTGCCCCACAGCGTGCTCCCCTGGCCACCCAGCCTGGCCCCCGCACTGCTCCCGTCCGGGCTCCACTGACCTGGGTGAGGCTTGGCCCTGGGTGCTCTGGGCTGCTGGGTTCTCTCAGGGTGGGTGGAGGTCGGACCCGTGGGGCTCCACTCAGAGGTGGCTGTGCTCCTTGCTCCTCCCAGAGAAGCTGTGGACGGCCCCAGAGCTGCTGCAGCAGGGGCGCCTGCCCCTCCCAGGGATGCAGAAGGCTGATGTGTACAGCTTCAGCATCATCCTGCAGGAGATTGCCCTGCGCAACGGGCCCTTCTACATCGAGGGCATGGACCTGAGCCCCAAGGGTGAGTGGGGGCTGGGTCCCCAGGGATGGGGCGGTGGGGGGGCTGGATCCTAACGGGGGGGCAGAGCTGGGGCCCAGGGATGGGGTAGTGGGGGGCTGGACCCCGAGGTGAGACTGTGGGTGGGGGAGGCATGATTGGGTCCCTAAGGATGGGGCAGTGGGGGGCTGGACCCTAACATGGGGGGGCAGGGCTGGGTCCCTAGGGACAGTGCGGTGGGGCCCAGACCCCAAGGTGCAAGAGCTGGGGGGGGCAGGTCTGGGTCACTAGGGATGGGGCGACGGGGCCTGGACCCCGAGGTGCAAGGGCAGGGGGTGGGGCAGGTCCCGGTCCCTAGGGATGGGGCAGTGGGGGGCAAGACCCTAACATGTGGGGGGGCAGGGCTGGGTCCTCAGGGATGGGGCGGTGGGGCCCGGACCCCGAGGTGCGAGGACTGGGGGGCAGGGCTGGGTCCCTAGGCACAGGGCAGCGGGGCCCTGGACCCCGAGGTGCGAGTGCAGGGGGGCAGGTCTGGGTCCCTAGGGATGGAGCGGTGGGGCCCAGACCGTGAGGTGCGAGTGCAGGGGGACACGGATGGGCCCCAGGGACAGGGCAGCGGGGCCCCGGACCCCGAGGTGCGAGTGCAGGGGGGCAGGGCTGGGTCCCTAGAGATGGGGCAGTGGGGCCCAGACCGCAAGGTGCGAGGACTGGGGGGCAGGGCTGGGTCCCTAGGGACGGGGCGGTGGGGCCCAGACCCCAAGATGCGAGTGCAGGGGGACAGGGCTGGGCCTCAGGGACAGGGCAGCGGGGCCCCGGATCCCGAGGTGCGAGTGCAGGGGGGCAGGGCTGTGTCCCTAGGGATGGAGCGGTGGGGCCCAGACCGTGAGGTGCGAGGACTGGGGGGCAGGGCTGGGTCCCTAGGGATGGGGCGGTGGGGCCCAGACCCCGAGGTGTGAGGGCTGGGGGGCAGGGCTGGGTCCCTAGGGATGGGGCGGTGGGGCCCAGACCCCGAGGTGCGAGTGCAGGGGGGCAGGGCTGGGTCCCTAGAGATGGGGCGGTGGGGCCCAGACCGCAAGGTGCGAGGACTGGGGGGCAGGGCTGGGTCCCTAGGGATGGGGCGGTGGGGCCCAGACCCCGAGGTGTGAGGGCTGGGGGGCAGGGCTGGGTCCCTAGGCACAGGGCAGCGGGGCCCCGGGCCCTGGACCCCGAGGTGCGAGAGCTGGGGGGCAGGGCTGGGTCCCTAGGGACAGGGCGGCGGGAGCCCATACCCTGAGCTCAGAGTTCAGGGGGGCAGGGCTGGGTTCCCAGGGATGGGGCGGTGGGGCCCAGACCCCGAGATGCGAGGACTGGGGGCGAGGGCTGGGTCCCCAGGGACACGGCGTCAGGGCCCGGACCCCGAGGTGCGAGGACTGGGGGGCAGGGCTGGGTCCCTAGGGATGGAGCGGTGGGGCCCAGACCGTGAGGTGCGAGTGCAGGGGGGCAGGGCTGAGTCCCTAGGCGCAGGGCAGCGGGGCCCCGGACCCCGAGATGCGAGTGCAGGGGGACAGGGCTGGGCCCCAGGGACAGGGCGGCAGGGCCCGAACGCCGAGGTGCGAGGGCTGGTCCAGGCCAGGGCGAAGACACCCAGGCTGCACATCCGGCAGCGCCGGCGTTGGTGCCCCGGGCCTGGCTGGACTCCTTGCCCAGGCCGGTGACGCGCTCCCGTCCCCGCAGAGATCGTGCAGAAGGTGCGGAACAGCCAGAAGCCGTTCTTCCGGCCCTCCATCGACATGGGGCTGCACAGCGAGGAGCTGGCCGTGCTCATGGAACGCTGCTGGGCGCAGGAGCCCGCCGAGCGCCCCGACTTCAGCCAGATCAAGATCTTCATCCGCAGATTCAACAAGTGGGTGCCCCGGCTGGGGCGGGACAGGGCTTGGGGCGCAGCTGGCACCGAGGGGCTGGGGAGGTGTCTGGGGTGTGGGAACACCTGGGAGCAGGGCTGAGACATGTGAGGGGGGCACAGTCGGGCAGGAACGGGGAAGCAGGATGGCGAGTGCGTGCGAACACAGGAGCCTTACGGTGTCGCACACAGCCCCTCCGGGGGGGGGGGGGGTCTTATCTCCCACCTCCCAGTCGTGTGTTCTCAGCTGGGGCATGCTGCTCAGCCTCCCCACTTGGGGTGGGGGGTTCTGCTCCCCACGGGGCGTTGGGTGCCAGGTGTCACTTTCCTGGTGACTGGGTTTTCAGATCCTCCATCAATATGGGGCCAGCCTCAGAGCCAGCAGGGCGACATTCAGACCTGTGTGCCAGCCTCCCTGAGAGCAAATGGGCCTTTCTCCCCCACTACCCCCACGAGCATACAAAATATAGGGGAAACTGAGGCACACTGCAAGGTCATGTAACATATTCCAGAAATTTCCCACTCGGTCACAGTAGCAAGCAGGGTTGTGTAATGCCACAGCCTCTTCTTGAGTGCCAGCCTCAGGAGGAGACTGGGGAGCAGCAGCCCTTGGGGAGCAGGCGCTGGGTGGGTGGGTGTTATGGTACCGCCGTGTTGTGGACACAAGGTCCCCCCATAAGTCTCCCATGGCCTCCCTGCCGGCCTGGCTCTGCAGGGAAGGCAGCACCAGCATCCTGGACAACCTGCTGTCGCGCATGGAGCAGTACGCCAACAACCTGGAGAAGCTGGTGGAGGAGCGGACGCAGGCCTACCTGGAGGAGAAGCGCAAGGCCGAGAACCTGCTCTACCAGATCCTGCCCCAGTAAGAGACCCACACAAGCCCCTGAGCACGCGCTGGCAAGGGGGGGCAGCCGAGGGGGCATATGCCAAGCTCCCCCACGGGTGTGTGCTGGCACGGGCTGAGCGTGTGGAGCACCTCCATGAGCGTGTGGTGGGGTGCGGGGCAGCGTGCCCCCTGGGGAGGTCAGCACCCGGTGCACATGAATATTGCCCGGGACTTTGGAACAAGCAGGGGAGGGCAGGTGGGCCAGGCCTTGGGGAACCCGAGGTATTAGGTCAGTAGGTCAGGGTGCCCCCATGAGGTGAGAGGCCCAGACGTGCTCCCCTGCCCTGGCTGGCCGCCCGCCCTCGCACACTGGGTCAGGAGGGTGCCCCTGCCCAGAGCCTGGGGTTGGGGGGACAGCGCAGATGCTGTGCAATGGCTGGAGCGGGGGCTTGTGGGGGGCAGATCTGGGGATGGTTTGGGGGGAGGGGTGTCAAGCAGCAGATGCCTGAGCCACCACTAAGCGCCCCTTGGGCCGTCCCACAGCCCCACAGGATCCTTGCCATTCCCTCAGAGACCCTCCATCGCCCTGGCCCCACCAGACTGGGGGGACGAGGGGGCTGGCAGGCATTCTCGCTGCTGACTCACGGGAGTGGCTGGTGGCTGAGGGTTAGAGGCCTTAGCACTGGTGCACCCGGCCTTGTGCCTGGGGTGGGGGGCAGGGGCCTAGTGCTCCTGCCTTGCTCCCATTTCACAGCAGGGGTGGGGGGGGGCACCAGTTTGGGACAGCAGCTCACACTGACCTGCTCCCCCCAAGCTCCGTGGCCGAGCAGCTGAAGCGTGGGGAGACGGTGCGGGCCGAGGCCTTCGACAGCGTCACCATCTACTTCAGCGACATTGTGGGGTTCACAGCCCTGTCAGCTGAGAGCACTCCCATGCAGGTAACCGGGGGGAGAGAGCACACCTGTGCAGGTAACCAGGGGAGAGTCCCCATGCAGATAACTGCGGGGAGAGAATACACCTGTGCAGGTAACTGGGGGGAGAGAGCCCTGTCACAGAGTCACCGGACGATGCTCTGGAATTGCTCCCCACCAAGCCAGTCAGGACTTTGGGGAGCCTCCTCTCCCTTGGAGCAGACTTGTTCAGGGCAAGAAGCTCACACGGCTTCACCTCCTGGGTCTGACCTTGGAGCATTCAGCATCCTCTGCCCCTCCATGTGCTTCCCACAGCGAGCCTGCCCAGGTGGGGTCCTGAGGAAGCCACAGGGTCCTGTACCCCCAACTTTACAGTCAGACGTGACTCTCAGCCAGCCAGTAACACAGAGGTTTATTCGATGACAGGAACAGGGTCTAAAACAGAGCTTGTAGATACAGCGAACCGGACCCCTCGGCTGGGTCCATTCTAGGGGGCAGTGAGCCAGACCCCCACATCTGCACTTCACTCCTCGTCCCCAGCCAACTCCAGACTAACCACCCCTCCAGCCCCTCCTCCTCTGCTCCATTTCTTTCCCAGGCCAGGAGGTCACCTGATCTCTTTGTCTCCAACACCTTCAGCTGGCACCTTTGCAGAGGAGGGGCCCAGGCCATCAGTTGCTAGGAGACAGAGTGCCAGGCATTTAGGTGCACTGGCCCTTTGCTCTGCCAGATACTTAAGAACTGCCTAGGGGACACTGAGGCACCAACACAGTATTCAGAGAAAACATTAAGAACATTCCTAGTTCATCACAAGCCCCCATGCAGGTAACTGGAGGGAGAGAACAACTCTGTGCAGGTAACTGGGGGAAGTGAACACACCTGTGCAGGTAACCAGGGGAGGGAGAGCCCCCATGCAGGTAACTGTGCGGGAGAGAACACACCTGTGAAGGTAACCGAGGGAAGAGCTGCCTCTATGCAGGTAACGGGGGGGGGGGGGAGAGAACACACCTGTGCCCGTAACCGGGGGAGAGCCCCCATGCAGATAACTGGGGGGGAGAGAACACACCTGTACAGGTAACTGGGGGGATAGATCACACCTGTGCAGGTAACCGGGAGAGAGCCCCCATGCAGGTAACTCGGGGGAGAGAACACACCTGTGCAGGTAACGGTGGGAGCACCCCCCATGCAGGTAACTGGGAGGGAGAGAACATACCTGTGAAGGTAACTGAGGGGAGAGCTCCCCATGCAGGTAACTGGGAGGGAGAGAACACACCTGTGAAGGTAACTGAGGGGAAAGCTCACCCATGCAGGTAACTGGGAGGGAAGAGAACACACCTGTGCCGGTAACGGGGGGGGAAGAGACCCCCCCATGCACGTTACCTAGGTGGGGGGAGAGCAGCGCCCCTGCAGGGAGCCAGGGGGACCCCTGTGGGGATGGCTCTGTAGGGAAGCAGCCAGCGAGCAGCCTTCCCGGCCCCCTGGCAGCCCAGTTCCCAGAGCTCTGAGCATGGGCTGACCAAAGCGTGGGGGTCCGTGGCCCGCGGTGTGGGTGTGGCTGGGCGCCCCGGGGCAGTGCCAGCAGCGCAGCGAATGGCCAAGGAGGCTGGGCCCTCACCTGTGCTCCCCACCCGCAGGTGGTGACTCTGCTGAACGATCTGTACACCTGCTTCGACGCCATCATCGATAACTTCGATGTGTACAAGGTGAGACTGGCCGGCTGCTATCAGGGCAGGGCCTGGACACAGCCCTGGCACTTGGGCGGGTTGGGGGAAGCCGTGCCCCAGAGGGGGTGAGGAGCTGGGATGGTGCACCTCGGCAAGGGGCCCCGGGGCCTGGCTCTCAGCGGGATGTGGTCACTCCCCTTTGATCTCCCTGGGGTGGCAGACCTGGGCATGCGTTTGCCGGTGCTCGGCCTTGACTCTGCTTGGCCCCCAGGTGGAGACGATTGGAGACGCCTACATGGTGGTGTCAGGGCTGCCGGTGCGGAATGGGAAACTGCACGCCAACGAGATCGTCCGCATGGCGCTGGCACTGCTGGAGGCCGTGAAAACCTTCAAAATCCGACATCGGCCCAACGACCAGCTCCGGCTGCGCATCGGCATCCACACCGGTGAGCCACCGGCACCGCTCGGCAGAGACCAGGCTCCTGCAGCCGGCGGGCGGGCACAGGCCCAGCTCCCCGGTGGGGGCACGCGCTCTGAGTCACCAGCAGGACTGGCAGGGGCGTGCTGGCCTGGGACAGGAGGGGTTCCTGGGACCTGCAGGGGTGACGGCTCTCTCCCCCGGCAGGTCCTGTCTGTGCTGGGGTCGTAGGGCTGAAGATGCCCCGGTACTGCCTGTTTGGGGACACGGTGAACACAGCCTCGCGCATGGAGTCCAATGGGCAGGGTAAGTCTCCTCCCCAGCGGGCAGCTCACCCAGCCCCCACCCAGTGGCCGGGCATGTTAGGGATCTGGCCCTCACCACCCAGTGGCAAGGCGAGTTGAGCCCATCTAGCCCAGTAGCCCCCAGCCCAGATCCAAGCGGTGGGTCTGCGAGTGTAGCTCCAGACCCCCTGCTCTGGCCCTTGGTGACGCCTCCCCCTCCTCTGACCCAGCACTGAAGATCCACGTCTCATCCACCACCAAGGAGGTCCTGGATGAGTTCGGCTGCTTCGAGCTGGAGCTCCGAGGTGACGTGGAAATGAAGGTGAGTCTGGGGCGCTGCTCTGCCAGGGCCGGACGGACGGGGCCAGGGCTGTTGGCATCTCAGTGCTCCTGGGCAGGGACAGGCCAGCTGGGCCCCCGGCGGGGATGGAGATACAGAGCCGACGGGGCACCGGGCGCTGGAAGGTGAGCACGGAGCTGGGAGCAGGTGGAGGGGCCAGGCGTGGGGCCAGTAGCCCAGGATGCCAGGGCCATGGGAGTGCACATACTGGCCCCTGCACAGCTGAGCCCAGCTGCACCACAGCAGCTCTGCCCAGGGAGGGCACATCCTGGCAGCGGGGAGACTTCTCGGGAGCTCTCAGCTGTGACATCCCTTCTCGGGGCCTGGGTGGCCCTGGCTCTGCGAAGCGGAAGCCTAGGGGGGCCTGGCTCCAGCTCTGGGCCATGGAGGACGCGGGGGGTGTGGCTCTGGCCTGAGCTGCTCCCCTCTGGCTTCCAGGGGAAAGGGAAGATGCGGACGTACTGGCTGCTGGGCGAGCGGACAGACGACAGCATCATCTGAGGCCAGCCCTGGGCTGACTCGGGCTCTGCACAGAGCGGGGCTCCGTCGCTGAGCTCCGCGCGCAGGAGGCTGCGCTCCATCTCCGAGCACCACTCCCCAGCCACGGCAGGGAGCGCCCGGCACGCAGGCTCTGCCTCCGGACTGCAGGCCCCAACCGAACCGGCCGAACAGCGGGGCCCTGCTCTGCTGGCAGACTCACAGGGCTGGCACTCAGCCGAGGCGCCCTGTGCACGGTGAGCCGTGCTGCCCAGCCAGCCCTGCCTGCCCCAGCTGCAGTCTCCTTCCACTCAGCCTCCGAGTCCAGGGCCTGGTGGTGATGGCGGGAACCTGCCAGGCCCTGACTGGTGCCGGCACAACCCCACTGCCCTCCTTGGAGCCTGGCTGTACCCTGTGCCAGGGAGGGGCTGGCGGGGCCCTGGGCACCGCCTGAGAACGAGCCCCGGGGCCCTGAGTCTCTGTAACCCATGATCCCCTCTCCAGGCTCGGCTGGCTCTGAGCCCCTCAGCCTCGCCACCCCTGGGCCCAGCCGGCTCTGAGCCATCCCCCCAGGGGCCTGGCTGCTCCCCCATGGCACTTGGCCTTCTCTCCAGTACTCAGCGCCCTGCCCCGAGGTGAGCGAGCTGGGGCTGCTGCCAGGGCTGGCCCTCAGCTGGGGTGCGGGCAGCTCCCTCCCCCACTGTCCTGTGGCCTGGTTCACACGAGCCCGATTCAGCTGCTCGTGCCTTCCCTTGCCCTGTAACTACCTAGGGGGCTGGGCCAACACCCACACCCTGGCAGTGCCCACATCCTCCCCCGGGTGTGAATACAGGGCTCAAACCGTGCACACGACTGTGTTGAAATACAGACTTCCTGAACCGGACCCCGCGTGTCTCTGGGGGCTAATGGGGGAGGGGGTGTGGGGAGAGGGGCTGCTGCGGTGCGACCTCAGGCAGCTGGGGGGGAGAGGGGCTGCCAGGGTGTGAGCCTGAGTGGCTGTGGGGGGAGAGGGGCTGCTGCGGTGTGACCCCGGGCAGCT
Organism: Gopherus evgoodei; assembly: GCF_007399415.2. Taxonomy (NCBI): domain Eukaryota; kingdom Metazoa; phylum Chordata; order Testudines; family Testudinidae; genus Gopherus; species Gopherus evgoodei. The sequence continues at coordinate 136,618,344 of NC_044327.1, read as the reverse complement.
GTCTAGGAGCTGCAGGGGGAGAGACGCTGCCACCATGTGTCCTGGGGGGGGGGGAGGCTGCCGCGGTGAGACCCCGAGTGGGTATTGGGGGGGGGAGGGGAGAGACGCTGCTGCAGTGCGAACCAGGCAGCTGGGGGGGAGAGGCTGCTGCGGTGCGACCCCCAACGGCTGTCGGGGGCAGAGGGGAGCTGGTGCCACCCTGAGTGGAGGGCTGGGGAGACCTGGCCGGTCAGGTTGCTTTGCCTGGCTGGGTAGTTGGTGCCCAGCTGCAGGGGCTGCAGTGAAGACCAGCTCCTGCAGCGTGTGCCCATGTCATGGGAGGTGGCCCTGTGTGCAGTGATGCCCTGGCACTGCCATGCCCAGCCCTGGCAGCAAGGCCCTGCAGCAGCCGCAGGCCCCGCCTGGCTCCTGGGTCGCTGCGTCTCCTGGAACACAGCCAGGGAACGGCTCGCTGCCCCCGCCGGGTTTGCTTTGGCCTGTGGCCGGAGCGCTTTCCTGCTCAGCCAGCCCCTTCCGGGAAGGCACCTTTGCTGGGAGCCCGCAGCAGGGCTGGTGAGAATGAGATCACCCCTGTTCCCAGCGAGCACTAGGGGGAGCAGTGGGCCATGACCAGGACTGGGGCTACTCCCCCTTTCAAGGCGGGAGGGTGGGGGGGTCAGGGCCAGGGCTCTGCTCATGCCGTCACTGGGGTTGCACTGGTGTCGTGGGGAGCAGGGTCCAGCCCCCTGGGGCCTGTTCAGCTTCTGGCCTCACCAGCAGGAGGCAGGAGTGAGCAGGCTGAGCCGCAGGGGTGGGCAGGACGCCCCAGCTGGCAGATCTGGTCCGTCCCATGGGGGCCCAGCAGGGGTGGGCTCCCCTGTTCCATGATGCCAGAAGAACCCAATGCAGGCTCACGGGCTGTCTGTGCCCATGGGAGGCAGGGCTTAGCTGGCAGCTCTGGTATCCCACCCTGTGCTGCAGCCGCCTGCACCAACCCCAGAGCTGCAAGGAAATCAGCAAACCTGCCACCCCACGGCCTGATGGCAGCAGCTGCTGCCTCCCCCATCCCCAGTAGGGCCAGGGCCAGGGCCAGGGCTGGGCCATGCCGGCCCCAGTGGGCACCCAGCCTCGCCCGGTGGAACTGCTGCTACTGCCCCAACAGCTGCATGAGACTCCAGCAGGGAGGGGGCGCTTGGGACATGGCGGGGACAGGAGCCCTTTGCCTGGGACAATGTCCCCCGACCCAGCTCCAGCTCAGCCAGGCTCCCTGGCCTGCTGCAGCTGGACTCACTGGGCACGCCGGGCTAACAGGCCCCATTCAAGCGGGGCAGCCAGGGATGCTGTCGGCCCTGGCTCAGCACAGCACCTCAACCCCCCCCAAAATGCACTGGGGAGGGGACAGGGCTGGCGGGGGCCCAAGTCTGTGCCCGAGTACCCCGAGCCTGTACAGGGCACTAACAGCCACCTCCTGCAGCACACGCAGCAGCCCTCCAGCCCAGCGCGGAGCCCCCAGCGTCACACCAGCCAGCCGGTCCCGTCCACTCTTTATTGCCCTGCGGGGCCTAAAGTTTGGGGTAGTTCTCTGGGGCGTAGGGCAAGGGCTGGTCCAGGTAGTCGCTGATCGGGGTGGTGAAGGTCGCGTTCCTCCGAAAGGGGGTGTCGCTGGTACGGATGTTGGAGACGCCCTGAAAGAAGAGGAATTGGACAGCGTCCCAGGTGAACAGAGCAGGGCTTCCAGGGGGGGCCTCAGTTGTGGGACGGGGCAGAGGCAGCAGGGCCCCTGGCTGGGGGACGGGGCAGAGGTGGCAGGGCCCCGGCTGGGGGACAGGGCGGACATGGCAGGGCCCCGGCTGGGGGACGAGGCAGAGGTGGAGGGCCCAAGCTGGGGGATGTGGTGGATGTGGCAGGCCCCGGCTGGGGGACGGGGCGGACATGGCAGGGCCCCGGCTGGAGGACGGGGCAGAGGCGGCAGGGCCCCAGCTGGGGGATGGGGCAGAGGCGGCAGGGCCCCAGCTAGGGGACGGGGTGGACATGGCAGGGCCCCGCATGGGGGATGGGGCAGAGGCGGCAGGGTCCCAGCTCGGGGACGGGGCAGAGGCGGCAGGGCTCAAGCTGGGGGATGTGGTGGATGTGACAGGCCCCGGCTGGGGGACAGGGTGGACATGGCAGGGCCCCGGCTGGGGGATGTGGCGGACGCAGCAGGGCCCCCAGGCTGGGGGACAGGGCAGAGGCAGCAGGGCCCTGGCTGGGGGAGGGGGTGGACGTGGCAGGGCCCCAGCTGGGGGACGGGGCAGAGGCGGCAGGGTCCCAGCTGGGGGATGGGGCAGAGGCGGCAGGGTCCCAGCTGGGGGATGGGGCAGGCCCCAGCTGGGGGACGGGGCAGAGGCGGCAGGGTCCCAGCTGGGGGATGGGGCAGGCCCCAGCTGGGGGACGGGGCAGAGGCGGCAGGGTCCCAGCTGGGGGACGGGGCAGAGGTGTGCTGAGGAGAGCAGCAGGAGTCACTCCACTCCCCTGCCCCTGGGGGTGGCTGCCAGTGTGTTGGGTCAGGCCCAGCCCTGCTAGCAGCCGTGCGTGGGAGGCAGGTGGGTACGGCTGAGCGGCTGGGAAAGTCGCCCGCTGCTCGCAGGCAGCCCGGCTGGCATGGACTGGGGGTACTTACAGGCAGCTGGCGGGCGCTCTCCAGCCAGAAGGTGTGGGGCTGCTCCAGGCGATAGTCGTGGGGCTGAGAGAAGCACAAACGCAGAGCGTGCCCGTCAGCAGGGAGTGCCCGTTGGCTGTGCAGGGAGCTGCACCCCCCCCCCAGGCTTCCCGAGCTCCTGGGATGGGCGCTCAGCTTGCCCTGCCTGAGGACCCCGAGGCGGGCACTAGAGTGGGCAGCACGTGAGGCTGCAGCTCAGCCCCCGTCAGCGCTGGCTGTGATGCCGAGCGCCAGGAACAGCAGGGGCTGAAAGGCTGCGCATTACCCCAGCTGGGAGAGTGCAGGTGGCAGGTCCGTGCCCTGGCCATGTGCCCATCCAGCTCCTCCCCGCTTGGCCCCTCCTCCCATGGATCAGTCACTAGCCCACCCGCCCTGTGCCCCAGCTCTGTCCCTGCAGGCTGAGCGCTGAAGCGGTGCCGAGCCCTGGGCCCAGCGCTCACCCTGGTGGGGGGCAGCAGTGCAGCCTGGAAGCCCTCCTGGCAGTAGTCCCGGTGGGTGGTGGAGAGCGACTCCATGGGCCCGGCAGGAGGGTAAAGCTCCGTCAGGGTCTCCTTCCTGCAGAGAGACGCGGGGGTTATGAGGGATAGGGGCGCAGCACCCCAGGCACCTACCGGGGCCCTATGGGAAGGTTCTGCAACCACACAGGGCTCAAGCTGCAAGGGGCCCCGCCCCCATGGGGAGGAGTCTGCACAGTGCTCACCTGGCTCCACCCCTGGGGAGGAGTCTGTGAAGAGCCCCGCCCCCTCACAAGGGTGGGGCTGGGCGAGTGTTAATATGCTCAGGGGCAGGGCTTGGCTGTGCCCTGGTGCCCACATGGGCGCTGGCTGCAGGGCGCTGGGTAGGAAAGCAGCAGAATGGTGCATATCAGGCTGGGCTGCAGCCTCCTCGGGGCTGGCCAGAGCCTGGGAGTGAAGCCCACATCCTCTGTCCCGGCAAGCCAGTGCCCCGCAACATCACGCAGGCCCTGGCTGGGCCGTGCCCTCAGGGCTCCCATTAGTCAGACACCCAAAGCCGCTGGCCGCCCCCAGAACAGTCCATCTTTGGGGCTCCATGGGCCAGCTGGGACACCCTACCAGGCCTAGAGACAGTGGCTCCTTGGCCTCCAGCTGCCAGGCCCATGGCCACCCAGGCGTTTCCCTCCCCACTGGACATGTGCTAGAATGGGTCCCCGGGCCGGGCCAGTGGAGCAGCTGCTCCCAGCCCCACCTGCTCACACTGCGCCTGGGAGGGAGCGCTGCCCCCCAGACTCCTTGGAAAGGCTCCTAATCTCTCCTGCTGCCTCCTTTCCCAGGCTCACAATGCTTCCCTTATCACGGGCTGGGGGAGCAGCCAGCACATGGGCCCCAGACGCTATCACGAAGGAAAAGCAACAGGAAACCCCCAGGCCTGGAGCATGAGGCAGCCCAGTGGCTCAGCACAGGGTGCAGGCGAGGAAAAAGGAGTTCCTCCACCTGAATCTGAGCCGCACTCGCCTCTGCTGGGGTCGGCGTGGGTTGGGCTGAACCAGGAACCAGCCGCACTGGCCCCAGGCCCTTCACAGCAGTGAGCCCGCCAGCCGCCCCGCAGGGGGGCTACAGTCCAGACAGGCACCCGGCACTGCCGGAGTCTGGGCCCCACGGAGCGCTCACCTGGCGGGGCCTGGGCCAGCCAAGTGTCTCACACCCCCTCCAGGCTGGGCACCCGACTGGGCCGGGCAGCCTCGGGAAGGGTCGCGCTGGGCTGGGCTCTCGCTATGCAGGATAAAACTGCGTGTGAGACAGCTGCAACCCCTCCCCAGCCCCTCAGAGATGAGGACCCCCACAGAATGTCCCCCTGCCCTAGCCCCACGGGACGCCTGGGAAACCACAGCCACGAGCTGGCAGAGCCAAGTGACATTGTGCTGGAGCTGTGGAAAACCGGGGGCCCTGTACCCAGGGCTGGAGGCAGGAATCCAGAGCAAGCAGCACCCAGTGGGGCCAGGAGGCCCAGGAATGTTGGCAGTGCCAGGGCAGCCAAGCAGCATATCGGGGCATTTCCACAGGCTCTTCTCCAGCACCGGCTGCTCAGCGCACGCTTCCTCGCCGGGGAGACGGACTCCGCTAGTGGGACTCTGGCCAGCACGCTAAGAACAGCAGTGGAGACTAAGGTGACCAGATAGGGGCAGTCCCGACTTTTGGGTCCTTCTGATATAGGCTCCTATTACCCCCCCACCCCGTCCTGATTTTTCACACTTGCTGTCTGGTCACCCTAATGGAAATGCTGCAGCACCAGTGGAGACTCAGTCGGAGACCACACATGGCCCCCAGGGTCGGTAGGGTGGGCTAGAGCCCGGGTGGCCAGGCTGAACCTCTGCCACTGCTGCAATGCCCACAGTGATTCAGCTACCCGGCTGGAGCGCCATCTCCCACTGCGCAGCCAGCCTGCTCACTGCCAGCCCCGCACTGCCCTCCCACCCTCCCTGCTGGACTCACCTGTATTTCTGGTACAGCATTAACTCCAGCATGGCCTCCCGCTGCCCTGCAGGGAGAGACGGGGCACAGCTCTATGCTGCAGCTCCTGGACTCACAGCCCCTGCCCAGGCAGTGGCGTGGGGTGGGCTGGGGGGCCAAGAGAAAACACAAGGGCAGCCCACGGGGCGCAGGGAGCACCATGGCCACATAGGGAAGGGCAGCGACCCACACCCACAGATACAGCCCAGGCACCTGAGACCCAGAGAGAGCTGCCTCTGGGGGGAGCCCATGAGCATGAACCCGGGAGGGGCGGCGTAGAGGGTCACATATCTGCCAGCCTGAGACGCGAGGGATGAGGTGGCCGGGGAGGCAGGGGCCGTTACAAAGCATTACAGCAGCATGGCTCACAGGCCAGTCCCTACTCCCCCCCAGTCTCCCCGGGATGCCGGGGCACCATGCCACCTCACACACCAGGGCACAGCTTGAACTGCACTGAAGTCTACTTTTCCTGTCCCAAATGGCTGTGTTGCTGTGGGCTGTTAAACAGCTGCCATGCCTCACCCCAGAGGCAGGGTAAGTGATCCCTGCATACACAGCTACAAAACGCTCGGGTGCTGCCTGGAGGAAAAGTGCTAAGACTGCCTGATACTGTTACTCTCCCCAAGCCAGGTGGAACAGGGATGGGGGCTGCCATGGCAGGGGTGGGGCGCTCACCCTTGCACAGACCAGCGCTGCCAGTCCCGCCGGGTTTTGGTGATGAGGCCCATCCCCACAAGCAGAGACTGAGCCTGCAGACCCCTAGGGAGCCAGTGGGGCAGCGCCAGGCCCCAGAGCACAGGGACAGGCGAGTGGCCCAGGGTGCTACCCCATCCCACTTTCACATTGGAGCACATGGAACCACAGCCCTGTGCTCCCCACCCGAGCTGCTCCAGGCCCCCAGGCCTCACCTCTCACAGGCAGCCCGGTCCGCTGGGGCCTGCGATAGGAATCCTTCATGGTGGTGCTGTCGGCCAGCTGCGAGAGGAGCTGAAGGGTGAGCAGCCCACGGTGCCCGTGCCGGTAGAAGAAGCCTTCACTGCACAGCTCTGGACTCGGCACTCGATCCAGCTCGTTCGTGGTCCTCTGGAAACAAGCAGCAGCACCAGCAAGTCCAGGGTGGGGAGGGCACAGCCAGCCCCGGCCCCAGCCTTCCACGCCAAAGGAGGACGGCTATCGGGCAGCGTGGCCTGTGGAGACTGCAGCACCCAGCATGCACCACTCCTCGGCAGCAAGGCAGCCTGCCAAGGGGATGGGTCTGAGTGCAGCTCACCCCAAGCCCAGCTCCTTCTCCAGCTTCCTCTGCTCCCCCAGTCCCCGAGGAGCTGCGAGACACAGTGCTGCTGTGCCAACGCCTGCTAATGCCAGGACTGTGCCCTCGGCGGGGGGAGCCTTACAGACCCCTCCGCACAGTGAGATGTGCTGCACGGATACAGCCTCGCACCAACACTCAGAGCCCAGCACGAGCCCTGAGAGCAGCAGCTCGGTGACCACAGGCTGGAAGAGGGCCTGAGACAGGGGCACTTTCTCCTGCAGGGTCCAGAGAAGCAAGGCTGCCTCAGTGTGTCAGGACTCGTCTCAGAGACTCTCAAAAGGGGAAGAGGGAAACCAGCCCTTGGCCCTGGGGCAGGGAAAAGGTGCAGATGGCACCAAAGTGTCCAGCTCTACCCCCTCCCTCACCTCCCTACCAAGGATCACCCCAACTGTTCCTCTTCCTTCCTTGGACCCCCCTGCCTCCTAGGCCAGCACCCCGGGTGCCTCTGTCACAGTCTTCTCATCTCTACAAGGGGAACAAATATTGACACGCGGCTCTTCGGTCTAGCAGAGGAAGGTGTAGCAGGATCCAGCAGCTGGGAGTTGAAGCCAGACACATTCAGATAGGAGCTGAGGTGTAAGTGCTTCGCAGTGAGAAAAATTCGCCGTTTCCTGAGGGTCCTGGGGGATGCTCCATCGCTGACCCTTGTAGCTCAAGATAAAAGCTGCTCTCCTTCCAACAGGAATTCATCCAAGGAAGTTCTCCAGCCACTGTTATACAGCAGGTCAGACTGGTCCAGGCCCTGTGTCACGGAGTCCCCGGGTGATGCTCTGGAACTGCTACTCACAAAGCCAGTCAGGACTTTGGGAAGCCTCCTCTCCCTCGGAGCAGACTGTCTGCAGGGCAAGAAGCTCACACGGCTTCACCTCCTGGGTCTCTCCTTGGAGCATTCAGCATCCTCTGCGCCTCCATGCGCTTCCCACAGCGAGCCTGCCCCAGCGGGGTCCTGGGGAAGCCACAGGGTCCTGCCCCCCCAGTTCGCAGTCAGACGTGACTCTCAGCCAGCCAGTAACACAGAGGTTTATTCAGTGACAGGAACAGGGTCTAAAACAGAGCTTGTAGGTACCGCAAACCGGACCCCTCAGCGGGTCCATTCTGGGGGGCAGTGAGCCAGACCCCCACGTCTGCACTTCACTCCTCGTCCCCAGCCAGCTCCAGACTAACCACCCCCTCCAGCCCCTCCTCTCTGCTCAGTTCCTTTCCCGGGCCAGGAGGTCATCTGACTTCTTTGTCTCCCTCACCTTTAGCATCCCCTTGCAGGGGGGAAGGGCCTGGCCATTAGATGCCAGGAGACAGACAGTCAGCCAGGAACTGAGGCCCCCCCCACAGTATTCAGAGGGAACATTAAGAACATTCCCAGTTCATCACACCCTGTGTCGTGCAGGGGGTCAGACTGGTCCCAGGATCTCTGCCGTGCAGGGGGGTTGGACCGGTCCCACGGCCTGTGCCGTGCAGGGGGTCGGACCAATCCCAGGGCCCTGTGCCGTGCGGGGGCTTGGACCGGTCCTAGTCTCTGTGCCATGCGCGGGGGTCGGACCGGTCCCACGGCCCATGCCATGGGGCAGTCGGACCGGTCCTAGGGCCCTGTGCCGTGCGGGGGGGTCGGACCGGTCCTAGGGCCCTGTGCCGTGCGGGGGGGGTCGGACCGGTTCCAGGGCCCTGTGCCGTACGCGGGGATCGGACCAGTCCCAGGGCCCTGTGGCATGCGCAGGGGGTCGGACTGGTCCCAGGGCCCTGTGCCGTGCGGGGGGGTCGGACCGGTTCCAGGGCCCTGTGCCGTACGCGGGGATCGGACCAATCCCAGGGCCCTGTGCCGTGCGGGGGCTTGGACCGGTCCTAGTCTCTGTGCCATGCGCGGGGGTCGGACCGGTCCCACGGCCAGTGCCGTGGGGCAGTCAGACCGGTCCTAGGGCCCTGTGCCGTGCGGGGGGGTCGGACCGGTTCCAGGGCCCTGTGCCGTGCAGGGGGGTCAGACCGGTCCCAGGGCCCTGTGCCGTATGCGGGGATCGGACCGGTCCCAGGGCCCTGTGGCATGCGCGGGGGGTCGGACTGGTCCCAGGGCCCTGTGGCGTGCGCGGGGGGTCGGACTGGTCCCAGGGCCCTGTGCCGTGCGCGGGGTCGGACCGGTCCCAGGGCCCTGTGGCATGCGCAGGGGGTCGGACTGGTCCCAGGGCCCTGTGCCGTATGCGGGGATCGGACCGGTCCCAGGGCCCTGTGGCATGCGCAGGGGGTCGGACTGGTCCCAGGGCCCTGTGGCGTGCGTGGGGGGTCGGACCGGTCCCAGGGCCCTGTGGCGTGCGCGGGGTCGGACTGCATGATCACACTGGTCCCTTCCAGCCTTGGAGTCTAGGACTTATGATGTGAAACTGGCATCAGGGTACTGGACTCTCCCACCCTGGAACTCAATTCACTGAGCCACGACTGGCCTGGCGACAAGTGTTGCCATAGCATAAAAGAGACACATCCTTTGAGCCTCTGAACAGAAAGGCCCAATCCCCACACACCCTGTGGCTCTTTATCCTGGCTGTTGGGAGGCTAGGAGCTCTGCAGGGAACCCCATCCTGGCCGGTGCTGAGTGTATGGGGTTGGGACTGTATGCGCACCGAGAGCCCTGGCCGGGAGGGTGCTGACATTGACATTTCAGTAATGAAGGAGATGTCAGGGCGGGTGAGATTGGACTTGTGGGCCAAGTGCAGACAAACCGCTGAGGCTGGCCGGGGAAGCCAGTGCAGGGGTGACGTGGGGAAAGTGACGGGCGAGGAGAATGACCTGGGTAGCAGAATTCCGAATGCAGCCGAGTGGGGCAGGGCTGCATGGTCAAGGCCAGAGAGGGGTGCGAGGCGCTGGGATCCCGGAGAAGAGTTTTCACTGTGTGGGTGGACAGGAAAGACTGGGTCTTCCAGACACGATGCAGAAAGACTCAGCAGGATGTAGACCTCGCCTGGGGGTGAGGGCCTAGAGAAGTGCCCGAGTAGAAGATGAGGCGAGGTTACGGCCCCAGGTAGCAGGCAGGATGGTGGATCATACCAAACTCTGCCTGGGAGGACCAGGGGGGGTCTGATATATGTGACCTCCCACCAGGAATGGCTCCAGTGCAGCCACTGGCACCATTCAGCACAAGTCACTGCCCCAGGACTCCATAGCACCCCCACTGCTCACAAGGATGGCGAAGCTGTCATGAAACTGACCAGAGGCTCATTAGGGAAGCCAGAGAAGCAGCAGCAGCCGCAGGGGCCTACAGACTCAGGCAGATGCTAGGCATTGGTCTGCTCTGGTATAGTGAGGGGTGGGTACCAAGCTAGCTGGGCCCTGATGCAGAGTGCCGGGGTGGGGGGGGGGTGGAGGCAGCGGCCTTGCTGGGCCATTGGCAGGGTGGGGTGATGCCAGGCTGGTGGCCACGGGACATTGATGTAGGGACATCAGTGCTTTGCATCAATGTGGCGTTGTATGTGCTGCTGTGTAAATACCAGCAGGCTGCCACTTTGCTGCAAACAGATGGGGGAAATTACCTCCTCCTGCCAGTTATGGACTAGGCACTTCCCGCGGGATACAAGCCCTGGTTGCTTCTCAGGCATCTCAGCCTTGCTGGGCGACATCTCGACCATGCAGGGCAGCAGCTCTCCCAGGCTGCTTCCCGGCTCTCCATGGCTGGGTGGCAGCTCAGCCAGACAGGGCTCCATCTCAACCTTGCTGGGTGGCATTTCTCCAGGCATCTCTGCCACGCAGGACGATAGCTCTCTGTGGCAGGGCGGCATCTCTCCATTGCTCCCTGGCAGCTCTTCCTGGCTGTGCAGCACGGCTTGCTCTGGAAGAGCTAACCTGTGTGTAGGAGGAAGGAGAAAGCACTGTCATTTACACTATGGTCACAATGCAATGGGTTCACAATCAACATCTGCTCTCCACAGCAGATGCCGTCTCACCCTCGACCCAACCCAGAGACCCAGCTAGACCAGGGCCTAGGTGCACCTTGATGCAGAAGTCCATGGGGCTCTACCTATGCAGCCCTGCCTCATGACACGGCCCTCCCCCCCTCCACCTGGTCCCACCATTCTCAGACCAGTGGTGGTAGTAGGGATCCCATTCTCCCCCACAATGAGGCAGGAGCTGCAGCAGGGCCCCTCTCCCATCAGGAGCACCAGCGTTTCTTGTTCCCTCCTGGAGAGGTAGGGTGTGAAGAAATTGGAATTTTCTGTAATATTTTTGAGAATCCTGCGTGCCTCAGTTTCCCCTGCGTGCTGCATTGTTGCCAAGTGAGTGGGAAAGGGCTGTTTGCTCTAGGGTGGGCTAAGAGACACAGGTGTGTGTGTCACCAAGCTGTCTGGGCCTTGGTCCCCACACAGTAAGGCATTTGAGAAAACAATGGCAACTCGTCACCCAGACATTGACTCCATGTGACCAAGGCCCCAGAGGGATTGGGATTTCCCACCTCTCAGCAGGAAGGCTGAGCACCATTCCCCAGCTGGAGAACAAAGGACTGGGGTGGAAGGAGGTGGGGGATCAGAGCTGGCAGCTGGGAGAAGCCAGGTTCTCACCTGGAGTCTGACCTACGAGATCAGATGGGGAGACAGACGGAGCTTGACCCAAGGGCAGGAGTGCAAGTAGGGCAGTACCCTCCAGTACGCAGTACCGGCAAGAGATTTGAGCGAGTACTGGGTACCGGAAAGACTTGGAGCTAGTCCCCCCTCACCCTTGGGCTGCACTCTGCTCCTTAAAGGAGCAGAATGCTGTTAGGGAGGGCATTCATTCTCGAACTGGCTTTAACAGCACAATACATATGCTAACAACCTTAAACAAAGGCTTTAAGTTTGTTAGCATATGTATTGTGATGTTATGTTGGTCAGGAGTCCTCAAGAGGGGAGAGTGGGGGGATGGAAGGTGTTTAAACCGTGGTTTTGACTCTGTTTCTCCCCATTGGTCTGAATTATCCATGACCTCCATACTGCATCACATCAAGTCCAAATCATTAGAGGAATGCCTCTGCTTGCACTGCCCAGAGGATGTTTGGATTCTGATGTCAGCCCAGTTCTGCAGCCTGACAGGAATCAGGTGTTGTCCCCAGTGTACAAAGAATTCTTCTTTGCAGCCAAACTAGTCTAACATGCATTTTGCTAACTGGAACTGGAGCAGCAAAACAAAGAAAACAAATGCCTCATTTTCCAGCTTTGTGGGTGAGAGAACTAGAAGTGAAGATTATAATGCTAGACATTGACGGCCTCAAACCAGCTGCCTCAGGAATCTGCCAAGAACTTTGCTGACAATATGTTCCTCATCTTAGCAACGGAGCTAAGAGTTATCACACGCCTGTCCACCTTTATTCGAATGAAGCTCCCTCTGATCTCACAGCTCAGGCATCAGTTTTGTCCAAAACAATTTACAAACTTGGAACCTAATCCTGTAAACCTTTAATCATTTGATCAACCCCACTGAAGACAATGAGACTATTTGCATGACTATGGACCAATTTTGTGGGCTGGTAAGAGTTTCAGGAGTCTGTTCCTGTAAAGGAAGTCAAATCCCCCATTGAAATACGTTAGGTACAATAGTTAGTTTAGGGTACGGTTCTACTCAAAATTGGTCTATTAATAAGTCAGACATATGCTGAAATGGCTCCTCACCCAACTCCCATATTCCACATAAACAGACTGAATACTACATGAGGGGGGAAGTGAGTAGCTAAGCATGTTGATGTTTGTATATACAAAGGGGGGGTAATCAGAGGGGATGGGGAGAGCGGGGGGGGCCCGAGCTGCGGCAGGGAGGGGTTGCATGGAGGGTCACGTGGGGAGGTCACACACACCCCTTGTGTTCCTCCCATGAGTGCAGTACCTGCAAGAAATGATTTCTACTTGCACCACTGCCCATGGAGTTCCCTACAGTGTGGCTGGGCTCTGGGCTGGCCAGACTGGACGATGCTCCAACCGTCAGTTCTCTGGGCTACCCTAAGCGCTCCCTGTGCTGTGTCCAGGTGACGGACAGACCCGACTGTTCTGGCAGTGCTGGGTGAGTGTCACTGCAGATGCTGGGTGTGATGAAGTGGGGCTGTTCTTAATGTTTTCCCTAATACTGTGGGGGGGCCTCAGTTTCTGGCTGACCCTCTGTTGCCTGGCAACTAATGGCTGGGGCTCTTCCCCCCTGCAGGGGATGCTAAAGGTGTGGGAGAACAAAGAGGTCAGGTGACCTCCTGACCCGGGAAAGGAACTCAGCAGAGGAGAGGTTGGAGAGGGGTTCAGTTTGGGGGCTGGCTGGGGACGAGGAGTGAGGGTAGACCTGGGGATCTGCCTCACTGGGCCCCAGAATGGACCCGACTGAGGGGTCCGGTTCTCTGTACCTACAAGCTCTGTTTTAGACCCTGTTCCTGTCATCGAATAAACCTCTGTGTTATTGGCTGGCTGAGAGTCACGTCTGACTGCAAAGTGGGGGTGCAGGACCCTCTGGCTTCCCCAGGACCCCACTTGGGCGGGCACGCCCGGAGGGGCAGAGGATGCTGAATGCTCCAAGGTCAGACCCAGGAAGTGAAGCCATGTGAGCTTCTTGCCCTGGAGACAGTCTGCTCCAAGGGAGAGGAGGCTCCCCAAAGTCCTGACTGGCTTTGTGGGGAGCAGTTCCAGAGCATTGCCGGGGGACTCCGTGACAACAGGTGGTAACAGTGGGATGTACTGCACTCCGTGAATGGCGATTCTTGCAGTAAGTGACAGGGGAGCAGTAAAACAAAGGAGGGATAATGAGGACCAGGCGTGCTGAAGGCTCAGAGAGGGACGGCTTCAGGGGGCAGTTAACCTCTGGGAGTGTGTGACCAGCGAGGACTGTTGGAGTAACGGGGTCCCCCTAAGGACTGCAGCGAGCAGTCTCAGGGGCGGAGGAGCTTGCCGCTCGACCCTGGGAGAGAGAAGGACTTTTGCAGTAACAGGGTTCCCCTGGGGATTGCAGGAGCAGTCCCAGGGGTGGAGGAGTCTGCAACTCAACCCTGGCAAAGTGGTGATCACGAGAAGGGCTGGCACACCAGGGGTTCTTCCTGGAAACCATGGGGGAGCCAAGAGCACACAGGCCTGTGAGTCCAGAGCCACTTTGGAGCGGTGAAGTGATGGCCTATCACCATCCCCTTAAGGACATTGTGATCCTGTGCACAAAGAGAGGGTTACACATGGGGACGTTCACCAAGGCACAGTTAATCGTGCAGTTGGAGGAGAAGGACCGCTCTGAGGAGCAGATTCCTGACCCAGATGGGGCTACAAGAGGATCTGGGAGCAGCTGGAGCAGCAGCCAGGCATCCCCGGGAGTCTGGTCCCCAATCAGACGAGGGTCTTCACGATCGGGTTCCCCATCAGGCGATCAGAGACGGATGGGATGGGAGCAGATCCTGAGAGAGCGAGAGGACCATGAGAGAGAGCAAGAGCCTGAGGAAAAGCTGCAGGAGAAGCAGCAGCGGCACGGACTGGTGATGGTGGAGCTGAGAGGCATAGGGGGCTGCTCAGGGGTGAGTGAGGATAGACCTCGGGCTGCCAGTTCCACAGGGAACCTCAACACTAAATTGCTGCCCCTGGTTAAGGAGGGAGGGGATGTAGATGCCCACCGTACTGCCTTCAGACAGGCGGGTGATTTGAACCAGGGGGACCCTGCGGAAATGCCCCAGTATCTAGCTCCTTTGCTGGGTCCCAAGGCCATAGACGCTGTCAGCCAGATGGGTGGGGTGGTGGACAGGCTCCCACTCCTGGCCCCGGCCTATATGTCTGCGAGGAGTCTCCTGAGCTCAGGCCCCGGGGGCCCCCAGTGGGAGCAAAAGGTGGTCGTCAAGGGGGAGACATGCCTGGGGTGGCGAGACCCTGGGACAGAGAACTGGACCCCTCAGCCGGGTCCATTCTGGGGCCCAGTGAGGCAGACTCCCCCGTCTGTCCCCAGGCAGCTCCCAAACTGACCAACCCCCTCTAGCCCCTCCTCCTCTGCCGAGTTCCTTTCCTGGGCCAGGAGGTCACCTGACCTCTTTGTTCTCCCACACCTTTAGCATCGCCTTACAGGGGGGAAGGGCTGGGCCATTAGTTGCCAGGCGACAGAGTGCCGGCCCAAAACTGAGGCCCCCACACAGTATTAGGGGAAACAATAATAACAGTTCCACTTCCTCACACTGGGGAAGGTGCATTAATCCCTGTGGAGTGGACAAGTCTCCATCAGGGTCTGTCTCAGTGGGACTTGCTGAACAGAGCTCACAGGGTGAAGCAGGGGGGCTGCAGCCCAGGGGTCCAGTCTCAGGAGGTGGTGAAGCTGCGTGGCTTATGCTGGAGGAAGACTGAGACCCTCGGGAGTCTGGCCCACTGACAGGTTCCTTCTAGAGACTGTTCTAAAGCTGGTGAAACAGTTACAGTCTTGTGGGTCTGTGACATGGGTAGCAGCAAGAAGGTCCCCCAGCATTCACAACTCAGCTTCTGAGATATCTGCTTTGATAGGAGCCATGCCCCCTGTGTTATTCCCCACCTGTTATATACAGATTCCTCTGCTGCAGTGGGGCTGGCAGGGCATCTAACACGCCACTGAGATGCCTAGGGAACTTCCCCCTCTCAGCAATCATCTCAGACTCAGGCAGACAGGGCTGTATCGGTTCCTCCAGCCCCAGCTTTCCGCCACAGAGCGATTAGCTCAGGCTCTCTGCAGACACAGGCAGCATCGCTCACCTGGGGTCAGTTTCAAGCTTTACTTTATGGCTGCAAGAGCCAGAAACTTCCCTGCTTTAAATGAAAGCTGAAGTTGTGCTGTGATGGCCGACCCCTGAGGCTTGATCCAGGCCAGCTCATGCCCCATCTACAGATACTCCTGACACCCTGACCCTAAATCCCACACATGCCCTAGGTCCGCCCTTCTTGTGCTCTGTGTCTCACACCAGACGCCACACTGCATGTGCCCAGTCCCCACACCAAGCCACGCCCCCATGCACCCTGTTCCCCACACCAAGCCACGCCCCCCATGTCTTGTTCCCCACACCAGACGCCACACTGCATGTGCCCAGATCCCCACACCAAGCCACGCCCCCACGCACCCTGTGCCCCACACCAAGCCACGCCCCCACGCACCGTTCCTCACACCAAGCCACGCCCCCACGCGCCCTGTTCCTCACACCAAGCCACGCCCCCACGCGCCCCGTTCCTCACACCAAGCCACGCCCCCACGCGCCCTGTTCCTCACACCAAGCCACGCCCCCACGCGCCCCGTTCCTCACACCAAGCCACGCCCCCATGAGCCCGTTCCCACACCAAGCCAAGCCCCCACGCGCCCCGTTCCTCACACCAAGCCACGCCCCCCATGTCTTGTTCCCCACACCAGACGCCACACTGCATGTGCCCAGTCCCCACACCAAGCCACGCCCCCACGCACCCTGTGCCCCACACCAAGCCACGCCCCCACGCACCCTGTTCCTCACACCAAGCCACGCCCCCACACGCCCTGTTCCTCACACGAAGCCACGCCCCCACGCACCCTGTTCCTCACACCAGGCCCCGCCCCCTGTTCCCCGCGCGCCCCGCACCACCCTCCCGCCACCCTGGGCCCTGCCCCCACTTCCCCGGTGCCCTCAGCCCGGCGCCAGCCCCCACCCCGCGTTACCTTGGTCCACTCGAACTCTGACCCCACCCATGACCCCCTTGCCCCTGCGGGGTCCCGTCCTCGCGCGGCCGCTCTCGCTCCATCTCGGGCCTTCCAATCACTTCTGCGCCTGCGCAGTCAGCCTTGCTGTCTCCATGGAGACAGTAAACACTGTGGGGGCGGGCCTTTGAGGGGCGCATGCGCTCCAGGCCTCACAAGCCCTGTCTCCCAAGCGACGGAACGCCACTCCCCCATTGGCTGAACGGAACCTGTGACATCTAAGAAGCACCTCCCATTGGGCGGCTGCAGGGCAAGGGTCTAACTCCAGCACTGCCCCCTCCCCCCGCGTGGGCCCCGGGGGCGGGGCTCGAGTTGCGCAGGGCTGCGCCCCCTGCTGCAAAGAGCGTCTGGGAGCAGCCTGGCTGGGCGGGGCTGATGGGCGGGGTCAGCAGGAAGGGGCGTGGCCAAGTGGGGGCTGTTGGGGCATGTCATAGTCCTGGCGGGGGGGGGCGTACCAGTCCCTTGCCCGTTAACTCTGAACCCTACTGATGGCGTTGTGACAATGTCCCTGCCCAACTTGCAGAGCCCATAGGAACGGCCGTACCGGGTCAGACCAAAGGTCCAGCCAGCCCAGTATCTGTCTACCGACAGTGGCCAATGCCAGGTGCCCCAGAGGGAGTGAAGCCAACAGGCAATGATCAAGTGATCTCTCTCCTGCCATCCATCTCCATCCTCTGACAAACAGAGGCTAGGGACACCATTCCTAGCTGTGACGAAGTGGGACTGTTCTTAATGTTTTCCCTGAATACTGTGTGGGGGCTCAGTTTCTGGGTGGCCCTCTGTCCTCTGGCAACTAATGACCAGGCCCTTCCCCCCCTGCAAGGGGATGCTAAAGGTGTGGGAGAACAAAAAGGTTAGGTGACCTCCTGGCCCGGGGAAAGAGACAAAGCCCAGAAAGGAGCAGCTGGAGGGGGTTTCACTTTGGAGCTGGCTGGGGATGAGGAGTGAGGGTGGATATGGGGATCTGCCTTGCTGGGCCCCAGAATGGACCCAGCCGAGGGGTCTGGGTCTCTGAACGCACAAGCTGTGTTTTAGACCCTGTTCCTGTCATCAAATAAACCTCTCTGTTACTGGCTGGCTGAGAGTCACGTCTGACTGCGAAGTGGGGGTGCAGGACCCTCTGGCTTCCCCAGGAACCCGCTGGGATGGGCTCACTGTGGGAAGTGCACGGAGGGGCAGAGGATGCTGAATGCTCCAAGGAGAGACCCAGGAGGTGAAGACGTGTGAGCTTCTTGCCCTGGAGACTGTCTGCTCTGAGGGAGAGGAGGCTCCCCAAAGTCCTGCCTGGCTTTGTGGGGAGCAGTTCCAGAGCATCGTCCAGGGACTCCGTGACACTTACCCATCATGGCTAATAGCCATTCATGGTGTCAAGGTTCCTTCCCCACTCTGAACTTTAGGGTACAAATGTGGGGACCTGCATGGACACTTTTAAGTTTAATTATTATCTTAGATCTCATAACTCTGCCACCATCCAGAAATTTCAGTGTTCGGAGCACTTCTTGTCCCCCCCGAAAATCTTCCCCTCCCTGGGCAGCCTTGAGAGGCTTCACCAATTCCCTGGTGAACACAGATCCAAACCCCTAGGATCTTAAAACAAGGAGAAATTAACCATCCCCCCCTCCTTTCCCCCACCAATCCCTGGTGAGTCCAGATCCAATCTCCTTGGATCTTAAACAAGGGAAAATCAATCAGGTTCTTAAAAAGAAAGCTTTTAATTAAAGAAGAAAGGTAAAAGTCATGTCTGTAAAATCAGGATGGAAAATACTTTACAGGGTAATCAAATTTGTATAGCCCAGAGGAACTCCCTCTAGCCTTAGGTTCAAAGTTACAGCAAACAGAGGTAAAATCCTCTCAGCAAAAAAGGACATTTACAAGTTGAGAAAACAAAAATAAAACTAATCTGCCTTGCCTGGCTGTTACAATTCTGAAACATGAGAGACTGGTTTAGAAAGATTTGGAGAGCCTGGATGGACTGTACCCGACACCAAGATTTGGAGGTCTGGTCCCTCTTAGTCCCCAGAGCGAACAACCCCCAAAACAAAGAGCACAAACAAAGACTTCCCTCCACCAAGATTTGAAAGTATCTTGTCCCCCTATTGGTCCTCTGGTCAGGTGTCAGCCAGGTTTACTGAGCTTCTTAACCCTTTACAGGTAAAAGAGGCATTAACCCTTAACTATCTGTTTATGACACATGGACTTAATCTCCATGAATTTATCTACTTTATCTAGCCCAGGGAAGGGTAAGGTGCTGGGATGGGCACCGGCAACCCTGGGATGTGGTGGGATTGTCCCCGCTACACCCACCTCCTGCCTCTTGTGTTAGTCTCGACAGGCAGTGCTGCAGGACAGGTGCTGTTTCAGGCCACATGCCTGTGCAGCACCCAATGGCACCCTTATGCTGCCTGAAGTCTCTAGCTGCGCCTCTAGCCCAGCCATGCGCTAATAGCCCTGCTCTGAGTCCCCGGCCTCCCTAACTCCAGTAAGGAAAACCAGGCACGCCATGTGCACAAAAGCAAATGGGATCCTTTTAACAGTCAGCAGCTTACACAGGCTGGCATGATCTGCTGCAGCCCTGGCCAGTGGCTGAGTGCAGGGAGAGCTGCAGAGCCAGCCAGCACCAGCAGGATCTTTCAGATTTCACTCAAACTTTCCAGAAACCTGAGCTGGGGCCTCTGTCCGGCAGGTGAGAGCAGGGGACAAGATGGAAGCCAGGCGCAAAGGTCCCCTTCCAGGGTAATCAGGGGCGGTGCTCATGCTTTGGGACTTGTGGGCTTGTTCTTTAGTGTCCTTCTGCTGGGCCAAGGAGGCCAGGAAGGTGAAAGCTTTTAGCTCCTTGTTTTCCCCTACGCAGTTCGGGCCCACCCAGCCTCCTCCATCTTATTTGGCTGGAGGACGGCCAAGCCCACTGGGGAGCGCTCCCTGCTATCTGGGGGCAGGGCTGCAGCCTGCACACAGAGTTGCAGCAGTTTAGTGAAGACGCTGGAAGCCGATTGGAGAGCTTCTCCCGGCCACGTAGTTAACCCATTTCTGCGAGAGGTGGTAGCTGTGCTGGCAGAAGCTCTCCCATTGCCACAGCGCTGTCTACATGAGGGGTTGGTCTGTGTATGTGTGTGGCTCGGGGGGGTGGATTTCTCACAGCTCTGCACACCCCTAATCTAGGTCTACAGTGTAGGCCTGGCCAGAGAGGTGTGAAGAAAAGCAAAGTGTCTATGAGAGTCCCTGCCTCACTCCACCCCACCATGTCACCCACATAGAACATGGGACCTACCTACAAAGCAAAAAATCCTGCCAGGCCTCTTCAGTTGTCAGAAGGGCACCAAACCCACACAGTGCTGTGCAGTGCACCTGTATGCATAGCAGGTGCTTCACAAACTCCACACAGCAGCACTGAAATGCAGCCACCTCTGGGGTGGATAGTAGCGGCCAAGCTGAGCATTGCATCTGACTACACAAGGCGGACAGCCGTCCGTGGACATACATTGGCCTGCCCTTGCTCTCTGCTCCCCTCCTCCCTCCCCTAGGCTTTCCACCCAGTCTCCTGCTGCGGGTGTGAGAGCCTTCTCCACTGCAGTTCTGCTGGCTGGAGCAGCCTCTCTCCACATCATTTCAAGCTTGAGCTGAACCCCAGATCTCCTCTCCTGCCCGGGCTGCCTGATCAGCTCTGCAGGACGGGGCGAGCAGGGGTGCTGCGTTTGACTCCTCTGGGCTGTGCAGGTGCCATGGGCTTGTGGGGGGAGCCGTGCTGCTGACCTTGAATGTAAGACCAGGCTCCTGCACCACTCCCCACTGCCTGCTTGGTCTGTGTATGACCCAGTGTGATGGAGTAGGGACTGTCTGTGTGGGAGATGGGAGAGTCGGGGATTACTTTAGGTGAGGGACAGGTGCTCAGCCTATAACCTGAGCTAGGCAGGGGAGAGGGGTGTCAGCACCTTTGCTGGGGGAAGCTGGACAAAGGAAGGGGCCGGCTGGAGGGAGTTGGGTGAGTTCAGTTTCGGTTTTGGGCTGGGTACTTGGAATTCAGGGAATCCCAAGCTGGAGACTAAGCTTTCTGAACCCTAGAAGGACTTGATTGAGGGGTCCTGGTTGTGACTACAAGCTCTGCTGTAACCTGCATTCCTGTTGTCCAATAAATCTTCTGTTTTACTGGCTGGCTAAGAGTCACTGTGGGTCCCAGGAAGAGGGGTGCAGGACCAGACTCCCCCAGACTCCCCCACACTCCGTGACAACTGGTGGCAGAGGTGGGATATACTGCACCCCGTGGACGGCGCTTCCTGCAGTAAGTGACTGGGGAGCAGTAAAACGAAGGGGTGGTTACCCCTGGGAGTGTGTGCCCAGTGAGAAGGACTTTGCAGTAACAGGGTCCCCCAGGGGATTGCAGCGAGCGGTCCCAGGGGCGGAGGAGTCTGCAGCTCGACCCTGGCAGAGAGGTGGTGACCTCACGAAGGGCTGGTGCACTAGGGGTCCCCCTGGAAACCGTGGGGAGCGGCGAGCACCTCGGCCTGTGAGTGGCCAGCAGGAAGATGTATGCCAAGAGGCGCAAGTGTGACCTGCTGGAGCTGTGCAAGCAGAGGGGGCTTCACCCAGGGAGGCTCACGAAGGACCAGCTGATTGCCCGGCTGGAGCAGGGAGACCGCATGAATGAACGGAGCCCTGTCTCTGAGGGAAGCAGCCTGGCAGATGCAGCGCAGGCACCAGTGTCTGTCCCCGCTGGGAGTGGTCAGCCGGCGGCACAGGCCTGGTCTACACTACGCATTTAAACCGAATTTAGCAGGGTTAAACCGATTTAACGCTGCACCCGTCCACACAACGAAGCCCTTTATATCGATATAAAGGGCTCTTTAAACCAATTTCTGACTCCTCCCCGACGAGGGAAGTAGTGCTGAAATCGGTATTGCAATGTCGGATTAGGGTTAGTGTGGCTGCAAATCGAAGGTATTGGCCTCTGTGGTATCCCACAGTGCACCATTGTGACCGCTCTGGAAAGCCATCTGAACTCAGATGCACTGGCCAGGGAGACAGGAAAAGCCCCGCAAACTTTTGAATTTAATTTCTTGTTTTCCCAGCGTGGAGCTCTGATCAGCACGGGTGGCGATGCAGTCCCAAATCCAAAAAGAGGTCCAGCATGGACCGTACGGGAGCTACTGGATCTGACCACCGTATGGGGAGACAAATCTGTTCTATCAGAGCTCCGGTACAGAAGACGAAATGCCAAAGTATTTGAAAAAATCTCCAGGCTATGATACAGAGTCCACAGCACAGTGCTGTGTGACAAGCATAACGGAAAGCCAAAGAATCAAATGTACGCTCATGGAGGGAGGGAGGGGGTACTGATGACTCCAGCTATCCCACAGTCCCCACAGTCTCCGAAAAGCATTTGCATTCTTGGCTGAGCTCCCAATGCCTGAAGGGTCAAAAACATTTTCCCGGGTGTTTCAGGGTATATGTTGTCAATTTACACCCTTCCCCCCACCCCAAAAGAAAAGGGAAAAAGAACGTTTTTTGCCTTTTTTCAATGTCACCCTATGTCTACTGCATGCTGCTGGTAGGTGGGATGCTGCAGTGCTGACCACCAGCATCCTGTTCCTAGTGGTAGATGGTACAATATGACTGCTCTCCATCATTTTCATCACCCTGTGAGTGTTCCTAGTTGGCCTCGATGAGGTTGGCTGGGGGTGCCTGGGTAAAAATGGGAATGACTTCTGGTCATTCCTGGCAGATGATACAGAACAGCTGGTAACTGTCCTCATCATAGCAACTGGAGGCTGAGCTCCATCAGCCCCCACCCCCCTTTCATGTCTAAAGAAAAGATTCTGTACTGCCTGGACTATCATAGCAGTGGGAGGCTGTGCTCCTTTCACCCCACACCCTTTGATGTCCTGCCTGGACTGTCATAGCAGCTGGAGGCTTCCTCCCCCTCATTTTATCTCACTAAAAAGTCAGTGTTTCTTATTCCTGCATTCTTTATTACTTCATCCCACAAATGGTGGGACACTGCCACGGGTAGCCCAGGAGGGTTACGGGAGGAGGGAAGCAACAGTTGGGGTTGTTGCAGGGGCACCCCCTAGAATGGCATGCAGCTCATCATTTCTGTGGGATCTCTGGGGCTCTGACACAGAGCAGCTGTGCTTTCTGGTTCTCTAGTATACTTGCCCCATATTCTAGGTAGGACTGACTCTATTTTTAGACAGAACATAAAGAAGGGAATGACCCAGGGAATCATTCCTATTTTTGTCCATGCACCCCCAGCTGACCTCAGTAAGGCTAGGCAGGAGCACCCATGACAGCAGCAAACAGTACAAAACAACTGATAACCATCATCTCATTGCCAATTTACAATGGTAGACAGCACAATAAGGATGGTAACCATCTCTACTACCTTGCAAAGGCAAATGAATGCTGCTGTGTAGCACTGCAGTACCGCCTGTGTCAGCAGCATCCAATACACTTACGGTGACAGTGACAAAAGGCAAAACGGGCTCCATGGTTGCCGTGCTATGGCATCTGCCAGGGCAATCCAGGGAAAAAGGGAATGAAATGATTGTCTGCTGTTGCTTTCACGGAGGAATGATTGAGTGACGACATTTACCCAGAATCACCCGCGACACTGTTTTTGCATTGGGATCTCAACCCAGAATTCCAGGGGGCGGGGGAGACTGCGGGAACTATGGGATAGCTATGGGATAGCTACCTACAGTGCAATGCTCCAGAAATTGACGCTAGCCTCGGTACATGGACGCACACCGCCGAATTAATATGCTTAGTGTGGCTGCGTGCACTCGACTTTATACAATCTGTTTTACAAAACCGGTTTATGTAAAATAGGAATAATCTCATAGTGTAGATATACCCTGAGGGCTTCCCGAGACCCCCCATTCCTATGCCCAGGGGAAGGGCGGGGAGGAGCCCAGCGAATGCCAAGGCCACTGTGACCCCCCCGGCCAGCAGGGGATCCTCCCGGCGATGCTCGGCATCCGTGGAGCGCAAGCGGCAGGAATGGGAGAGAGAGATAAAACTGAGAGAGCTGGAGGATCGTGAGCGACAGAGAGGAGAAAGAGAGACAGAGAGAACATGATCGGGAGGAGAAAGAGAGACGGCGTCATCATGAGCTGGAACTGGCGAGGCTGAGGAGCAACGGGCCCCCGGCTGCAGGGAGTGAGGGGGGGCCCAGGACTGCACAGAGCTTTGAGAAGTGCATCCTGGCCCAGCGTAAGGAGGGGGAGGACATGGAGGACTTCCTGGATGCCTTTGAGACGGCCTGCTGACATAACCTTATTCCCAGATTTTGGACCTTAGCGTCCAAAATATGGGGGTTAGCATGAAAACCTCCAAGCTTAGTTACCAGCTTGGACCTGGTACTGCTGCCACCACCCAAAAAATTAGAGTGTTTTGGGGCACTCTGGTCCCGCTGAAAAACCTTCCCTGGGGACCCCAAGACCCAAATCCCTTGAGTCTCACAACAAAGGGAAATAATCCTTTTTCCCTTCCCCCCTCCAGATGCTCCTGGAGAGATACACAGACACAAGCTCTGTGAAACTACGCAGAGTGATTCCCCCTCTCCGTTCCCAATCCTGGAACAAAAGTACTTTCCTATTCCCCCAGAGGGAATGCAAAATCAGGCTAGCAATCCAACACACAGAACTCCCCTGATTTCTTCCTCCCACCAATTCCCTGGTGAGTACAGACTCAATTTCCCTGAAGTAAAGAAAAACTCCAACAGGTCTTAAAAGAAAGCTTTATATAAAAAAGAAAGAAAAATACAAACAAATGCGCTCTCTGTATTAGATGATACAACACAGGGTCAATTGCTTAAAAGAATATTGAATAAACAGCCTTATTCAAAAAAGAATACAAATCAAAGCACTCCAGCACTGATATTCATGCAAATACCAAAGAAAAGAAACCATAGAACTTACTATCTGATCTCTTTGTCCTTACACTTAGAAACAGAAGACTAGAAAATAGAACTACTTCTCCAAAGCTCAGAGGAAACAGGCAGACAGACAAAAGACTCAGACACACACTTCCCTCCACCCAAAGTTGAAAAAATCCGGTTTCCTGATTGGTTTTCTGGTCAGGTGTTTCAGGTGAAAGAGACATTAACCCTTAGCTATCTGTTTATGACACGCCCCCCCAAATTGCAGACAGTGGGGAAGCTCACTGGCGGCAATTTCCTTCTAGAACTTGAAAATAAACAGATTAATACAACACATGCACCTTTACATATACTACTAAGTATATAACTAACAGACTTTTACATTTTAAGAACACTTTTTAACTACTGGATTCTGGGAAACTCTCACGGGAGAGTGCATCAGCAACTTTGTTAGAAGCTCCTGTGATGTGTTGAATTTCAAAATTAAAATCTTGGAGAGCTAAACTCCAACGAAGAAGTTTCTTGTTGTTCCCCTTGGCAGTATGAAGCCACTTTAGTGCAGCATGGTCAGTTTGTAGTTGGAACCGCCGTCCCCAAACATATGGGCGTAGCTTTTCCAGGGCGTACACAATGGCATAGCATTCCTTTTCACTGACTGACCAGTGACTTTCCCTCTCAGACAGTTTCTTGCTGAGAAACACGACAGGATGGAAGTTGTGATCTGTTGCTTCCTGCATGAGCACTGCTCCTATACCACGCTCAGATGCATCTGTGGTTACTAGGAATGGTTTGTCAAAATCCGGGGCCCTGAGTACAGGGTCAGACATGAGCGTTGCCTTAAGCTGGGTAAAGGCTTTTTGACACTCATTAGTCCACTTAACGGCATTTGGCTGGGTCTTTTTGGTTAGGTCGGTCAATGGGGCAGCGATTTGGCTGTAGTGTGGTACAAATCGCCTGTAGTATCCGGCCAAGCCTAAGAAGGATTGGACCTGTTTCTTTGACCTTGGGACAGGCCACTTTTGGATAGCATCCACCTTGGCCTGTAGGGGGTTTATGGTTCCTCGACCCACCTGGTGCCCCAGGTAGGTCACTCTGTTTTGGCCTATTTGACACTTTTTGGCCTTAACAGTTAGTCCTGCCTGCCTGATGCGCTCAAAGACCTTTTCCAGGTGGAGTAGGTGTTCGGGCCAGGAGTCTGAAAAAATGGCCACATCATCGAGGTAGGCAACTGCAAATTCTCCCAGTCCAGCTAGTAGACCGTCTACCAGCCTCTGGAAGGTGGCGGGTGCATTTCGAAGGCCGAAAGGAAGGACATTGAATTCATACACCCCCGTATGGGTGACGAATGCTGACCTCTCCTTGGCAGGTTCATCTAGCGGTACTTGCCAGTACCCCTTGGTTAAGTCTATGGTAGAGATGAACTGGGCACGTCCCAACTTTTCCAATAGCTCATCAGTACGTGGCATTGGATAGTTGTCCGGACGAGTTACAGCATTTAGCTTACGGTAGTCCACGCAAAAGCGTATTTCCCCATCTGGTTTGGGTACCAGAACCACTGGAGATGCCCAGGCACTGGTAGATGGGCGGATTATACCCATCTGTAGCATGTTCTGGATCTCCCGTTCTATAGCAGCTTGGGCATGAGGAGACACCCGGTAGGGTGGGGTTCTGATTGGGTGAGCATTACCTGTATCAATGGAGTGGTATGCCCGTTCAGTCCGTCCTGGGGTGGCTGAGAACTATGGGGCGAAGCTAGTGCACAGCTCCTTGATTTGTTGCCGCTGCAGACGTTCCAGGGTGGTTGAGAGGTTCACCTCTTCCACGCCACCGTCTTTTTTTCCGTCGTAGTAGACACCGTCAGGCCACTCAGCATCATCTCCCTGGACTGTAAACTGACAAACCTGTAAGTCTCTGGAATAGAAAGGCTTGAGAGAATTAACATGGTACACTTTAGGCTTTAGTGAGGAATTGGGAAATGCTATGAGGTAGTTTACAGCTCCCAGGCGCTCTTGGACCGTGAATGGCCCTTCCCATGATGCTTCCATCTTATGGGCCTGTTGCGCCTTCAAGACCATAACCTGGTCTCCTACCTTGAAGGAACGTTCTCTGGCATGCCTGTCATACCAGGCCTTTTGCTCTTCTTGAGCATCCTTTAGGTTCTCTCTAGCAAGGGCTAAAGAGTGTCGGAGGGTGCTTTGTAGGTTGCTTACAAAGTCCAGAATGTTAGTTCCTGGAGAAGGCGTAAACCCCTCCCATTGCTGCTTCACCAACTGTAATGGCCCCTTAACCTCGTGACCATACACCAGTTCAAATGGTGAAAACCCTAAACTGGGATGTGGTACAGCCCTGTAGGCAAACAGCAACTGCTGCAACACTAGGTCCCAATTATTGGAGAATTCGTTGATGAATTTTCTTATCATGGCCCCCAAAGTTCCATTGAACCTTTCCACCAGGCCATTGGTTTGATGGTGGTACGGGGTGGCAACCAAGTGATTCACCCCATGAGTTTCCCACAGTTTTTCCATGGTCCCTGCCAGGAAATTAGACCCTGAATCTGTAAGGATGTCAGAGGGCCAACCTACCCTGGCAAAGATGTCTGTTAGGGCCAGGCACACAGTGTTAGCCCTGGTGTTGCCTAGAGCTACTGCTTCTGGCCATCGGGTAGCAAAGTCCACGAAAGTCAGTACGTACTGCTTTCCTCTGGGCGTCTTTTTTGGGAAAGGGCCCAGAATATCCACAGCTACTCGCTGAAATGGGACCTCAATTATGGGGAGTGGCTGGAGAGGGGCCTTGACCTGGTCTTGAGGCTTTCCCACTTTTTGGCATACCTCACAAGACCGGACATACTTGGCAACGTCCTTGCCCATCCCCTCCCAGTGGAAGGACTTCCCCAACCGGTCCTTGGTTCTGTTCACCCCAGCATGGCCACTGGGATGATCATGGGCTAAGCTTAAGAGCTTCCCCCGGTACTTAGTTGGAACCACCAACTGTTTTTGCGGCTGCCATTCTTCCCGGTGTCCACCAGAAAGAATTTCCTTGTATAAAAGTCCTTGGTCTATAACAAACCGGGATCGATTAGAAGAGCTGAGAGGCGGTGGGGTGCTCCGTGCCGCCGCCCACGCTTTCTGAAGGCTGTTATCTGCTTCCTGCTCAGCCTGGAACTGTTCCCTTGAGGCTGGGGTCACCAGTTCTTCCTCAGACTGTGGACTTGGGCTTGGTCCCTCTGGAAGCGATGTAGGTGATGGGGTTGTTTCCGTTGCTGGTGAACCGCTCTCCGCTGGTGCACCTGAGGGTATTTCAGGCTCTGGCTGAGCCTTTTGGGTATGGCTGTCTTTTGCTTCTGCCAGTTCTGGCTTGCTGGCGCCCTCTGGCGTTGAGTTTGAAGATGTGGTTGCACTTGCTGGTGCTGGTTGCGGTTCCAGTTCCGGGCCTGGGACTGGAGATGCTGTGGCTGTTTCAGTGGTAGGCATGGAATCCGGGTCCACTGCCTCTGTCTGGGTCTCTGGTAACACAGACGGGGCTTCTGTGGACGGCTCAGGAACAGGAATGGGTCTGGAAGCTTGCCTGGTTTGGCTACGGGTAACCATTCCCACTCTCTTGGCCCGCCTCACCTGGTTGGCCAAGTCTTCCCCCAGTAGCATGGGGATAGGATAATTGTCATAGACTGCAAAAGTCCACATTCCTGACCAGCCTTTGTACTGGACAGGCAGTTGAGCTGTAGGCAAGTCTACAGCTTGTGACATGAAGGGGTAAATTGTAACTTTGGCCTTTGGGTTGATGAATTTGGGGTCAACGAAGGATTGGTGGATAGCTGACACTTGTGCCCCCGTGTCTCTCCACGCAGTAACCTTCTTTCCGCCCACTCTCAAATTTTCCCTTCGCTCCAAGGGTATTTGAGAGGCATCTGGGCCTGGGGATCTTTGGGGTGATGGTGGTGTAATGAATTGCACTCGCATGGTGTTCTTGGGACAGTTGGCCTTGATATGTCCCAGTTCATTACACTTAAAGCATCTTCCATCTGACGGGTCACTGGGCCGAGGTGAGTTACTGGAGACTGGTGAGGTTGAAGAGTAGGGTATCTGTGGCTTTACTTGGGTGGTATGTAGGGTCTTTGGCTGTCCTCGGTTGTAGGGTTTATGGTCTGTGTGCCCCCTGGGGTAATCGTTCCCCTTGACAGTAGCTTTTTTGCTTTCTGCCAGTTCCATCCATTTGGCTCCAATCTCCCCCGCCTCAGCGATAGTTTTGGGATTTCTATCTTGTATGTACCGTGTGATGTCTTCAGGAACACCATCCAAGAACTGCTCCATTTGTATGAGGAGGTTCACTTCTTCCAAGGTTTGAATGTTGTTTCCTGTTAACCAGGCCTCATAGTTTTTTGCAATGTAGTAGGCGTGTTTGGGAAATGACACCTCTGGTTTCCACTTTTGGGTTCTGAAGCGCCGACGGGCATGATCTGGGGTTATCCCCATCCGGTATCTGGCCTTGGTTTGAAAAAGTTTATAGTCATTCATTTGCGGCTTGGGCATTTCAGCTGCCACCTCTGCTAAAGGTCCACTGAGGTGTGGCCTTAATTCTACCATGTACTGGTCTTCGGGGATGCTGTACCCAAAACAGGCTCTTTCAAAATTTTCCAAGAAGGCCTCGGTGTCATCACCTGCCTTGTAGGTGGGAAATTTTCTGTGCTGTGGAGCAATAATTGGCGCCGGGTTGTTAGGGGTGGCTGGCACATGCAGCCCAGCTTTTGCCAACTCCAGTTCATGTTTCCTCTGTTTTTCCTTCTCTTCATTTTCTTTTTCCATTTGTTTTTGTTGTTTTTTCCATTTCTTTTTGGTGTTTTTCCATGTCTCGGCGGTGGGCCGCCTCATCTTCTGCTTGTTTCCTTCGGTAGGCCACCTCTTCTTCTTCTAGTTTTCTTTTGTGTGCTGCCTCTTGGGTTGCCTGTTCTCTTTGGAAGGCTGCCAGTTTCATGTTTTCTTCCTTTTCTTTTATCTCCATCTCTTTTTGTTTTATTTCTAGTTCCTGTTTGTGTTTTTCCATCTCTCGCCTGTGTTCAGCTTCTTTGAATTGGTCTTCGGCCTCCATTTTTGTCCTGGTAGACATGGTTCCTGTTTTCTTGTGTTGGGGTGCCCTCCGGTGTTTCCCTTTTGAACTGCAGGCTCTGTTGCCTCCTGAAGTCTGCCTAGCAACAGTGTTTTTTTCCCTTTCTCTCTCTAGCTAATGTTCAATTAAGGGAAACCAGAAAAACCACTTTATTTGCATGCATATAAGTGCTGGTACTTGCCACCTAATGGGAGGGCTATTGCATGACAAAAGACCCTCAACAGTCTTCTCGCTTAACATGCAAACCACAAACTGCTAGAGAGAGCAGAAAAAAAAAAATTCTCTCTGGTTCCCTTTTAAAACCAAACTGTTTCTCTCTGCTAAAAAGCCCTTAGCAGAGAAAAGAAAAATACAAACAAATGCGCTCTCTGTATTAGATGATACAACACAGGGTCAATTGCTTAAAAGAATATTGAATAAACAGCCTTATTCAAAAAAGAATACAAATCAAAGCACTCCAGCACTGATATTCATGCAAATACCAAAGAAAAGAAACCATAGAACTTACTATCTGATCTCTTTGTCCTTACACTTAGAAACAGAAGACTAGAAAATAGAACTACTTCTCCAAAGCTCAGAGGAAACAGGCAGACAGACAAAAGACTCAGACACACACTTCCCTCCACCCAAAGTTGAAAAAATCCGGTTTCCTGATTGGTTTTCTGGTCAGGTGTTTCAGGTGAAAGAGACATTAACCCTTAGCTATCTGTTTATGACACCTGCGAGCTGCACCAGGTAGCTCCGGCAGACAGGCTCCGGGTTCTCACCCCCTTACTGGACCCCAAGGCCGTGGCATTGTACCGCCAGCTGGGAGAGGAGGAGAAAGGGAACTACGAACTATTCAAGCAGGCCCTGCTGCGCGAGTTTGGGCTGACTCCTGAGATGTACCGGGAGAGGTTCTGGAGTCAGGATAAAACCCCTGAGGTCTCATATCTGCAGCTAGCTGTCCGCATGGAGGGATACGCCAGCAAGTGGGCAGATGGGGCCCAGACAAAGGGGGACCTGGTTAAACTGCTGGTACTGAAGCAACTGTATGAGCGGTGCCCATCTGACCTGAGGCTGTGGTTGAGGGACCAAAAGCCAGAGAGCCCGTGACACGCAGGGCGACTGGCTGATGAGTTTGTGAAGAGCCGGTCGGGGGGTGGCAGGGAGGAGTCCCAAAGAAACAGGCCCACCGCGATGCAGAGAGAGAGTCATCCTGGGACCTCCCAAAGGGGGAATAGGGAGAACCCCCTCCCAAGGGGAATGCCCAGTGTCAGGGACTAGCGACTGGTTCGAGGGGACCAACGGGAGATGAGCTGCTATCAATGTGGCCAGAGGGGCCACATACAGTCCCAGTGCCCCAGGCTCAAGGACAGACTGAGCAGACCGACCCCACATCGGGTTAACTTGGTAGAGACCCAGCTGGACAAGGGGCAGCATTCGCAGGAAATGGGAGCTGGCCATATACCGCCTGCGAAGGAGGGAAGAGGTCCCCAGGTCAGCTCCTCTGGGGGGCTGGATGCTCCAGGCTCCGAGTTTTTGGTTTACAGGGTGAGTGCGGGGCTTCCCCTCTGGAAAGAGTGCCTTGTTCCCCTGGAGGTAGATGGGAGGAAGGTCACTGGGTACTGGGACACGGGCGCAGAGGTGATGCTGGCCCGGCCCGAAGTGGTGGCCTCAGATCAGATGGTGCCCGACACCTACCTGACCCTGATGGGCATGGGCGGGACCCCATTCAAGGTGCCCGTGGCGAAGGTACACCTGAAGTGGGGGGCCAAGGAGGGTCACAAGGATGTGGGGTTACACCCACATTTGCCCACGGAGATGTTAATGGGGGTGACCTGGAGGTCTGGCCAAGCAACGCCTGGGGTGCCCTGGTCATGACCCGTTAGTCAGAGTCGACACAAGGCACTGTGCCCTAACAACGGGGAAGGTACTCTGCCCGAGGTGCAGGACCCTAACCTGGTGGGGAGGGAACGCCCAGGTACACGGCTCAGAGAGGCTGCGGGCTCAGACCCAGCCAGCGAGAGAGAGCAGGTCCCCATCCCAGTCCCAGCTGCTGAGTTCCAGGCCGAGTTGCAGAAAGATCCCTCCTTGCGGAAGCCCAGGGACCGAGCTAACCTCAGTGCGGTACAGACCATGAGGAGAGGTTGCAAGGAGAGGTTCCTGTGGGAGAAGGGGTTCCTGTACCGAGAATGGGCTCCCCCACGGGAAGTAGAGTCATGGGGGATCAGGAGGCAGCTGGTGGTTCCCCAGAAGTTTCGTCACAAGCTGCTGTACCTGGCCCATGACATCCCTCTCGCAGGGCACCAGGGAATCCGGCGCACCAGGCAGAGGCTGCTACAGAACTTTTACTGGCCTGGGGTCTTTACCCAGGTCCGACAGTACTGCCAATCCTGTGACCTCTGCCAGAGGGTGGGGAAGGCCCAGGACTAGGGGAAAGCGGCTTTGAGGCCTTTACCCATCATAGAAGAACCTTTCCAGAAGGTGGCCATGGACATAGTGGGACCTCTCAGCAAGACGACCCAGTCGGGGAAGAAATACATCTTGGTGGTGGTAGATTTCGCCACTCGCTACCCCGAGGCGGTGGCCTTGTCCTCTATCGAAGCAGACACAGTGGCAGATGCGCTGCTGACAATTTTCAGCCGGGTGGGGTTCCCCAAGGAGGTCTTAACGGACCAGGGGTCCAACTTCATGTCGGCCGTGCTCCGGTCCTTATGGCAGAAATGTGGGGTCCAGCACAACTGGGCCTCAGCGTATCACCCCCAGTCCAACGGGCTGGTAGAAAGGATCAATGGGAGGCTGAAGATGATGCTAAAAACATTTATGGAGCAGCACCCACAGGACTGGGACAAGTACTTACCTCACTTGCTGTTCGCGTACAGGGAGGTACCCCAGGAATCTACCGGGTTTTCACCTTTCGAACTGTTGTATGGAAGGTGGGTAAGGAGGTCCCTAGACCTGATGAGGGACGAATGGGAGGGGAAGGCCGCTCCCGAGGGAGAGTCAGTGGTGGAGTATGTCCTAACCTTCCGGGAAAGACTGGCCTAGCTCATGGGCCTGGCCAGGGAGAATCTGGCCCGAGCCCAGAGGAGGCAGAAGGTCTGGTATGACCGCACGGCACGGGCCCGCGCCTTCGCCACCGGGGATCAGGTGATGGTTCTCATCCCCGTGAGGAGAAACAAACTCCAGGCCACCTGGGAAGGGCCCTTCAAGGTTGTCAAGCAACTGAATGAGGTAAACTATGTGGTGGAGCTGTCGAACCGGGCACATCACCGCCGGGTGTACCATGTGAATATGATGAAGCCATACTACGACAGGGGGAATGTGGTGTTGGCCGTGTGTGAACATTGGGAGAAGGAGGGATATGACCCTTTAGTGGATCTATTCCCTGGGACAAGAGCTGGTTCCCCCCTGGAGGCGATTCCCCTCTCTGATCAGCTGACCCCGGGCCAGCATGCTGAGATCAGGGGGGTGCTGCATCTGTACCGACAGCTGTTTTCCAACCAGCCTGGACGCACTAATTTGACTGTCCACCGGGTGGAGACCGGGTCACATCCCCCTATAAGATGCTCCCCTTTTCGGGTCACTGGTAAAACTGCCCAGGACCTAGAAAGAGAGGTCAGGGACATGCTGGCTTTGGGGGTGATCCAGCCGTGTTCCAGCACTTGGGCCTCGCCCGTGGTGCTGGTTCCCCCAAAGGGATGGGTCAATCCGGTTCTGTGTGGACTATCGAAAGCTCCAAGCCGTCACTGTATTTGATGCCTACCCCACGCGCAGGCATTTATTGGGATGGCGGGGTACTATCGAAGGTTCGTGCCCCACTTTAGCGCCATAGCCGCCCCCATCACTGAGATGTGCAAAAAGGGGAAGCCAGACAAGGTGATCTGGACTGAGCAGTGCCAGGAGGCTTTCCGGGCGCTGAAGGAGGCTCTGGTTAGTGGCCCAGTTCTGGCAAACCCAGATTTTGACAAGCCCTTTATGGTGTTCACCGACGCCTCAGACACGGGACTGGGGGCAGTGTTAATGCAGGAGGATGAAAAGGGGGAGAGACACCCCATCGTGTACCTGAGTAAGAAGCTGCTACCCCGGGAACAAAGCTACGCGGCCATCGAGAAGGAATGCCTGGCCATGGTGTGGGCCCTTAAGAAGCTAGAGCCATATCTCTTTGGGCGACACTTCACCGTGTACACCGACCACTCTCCCCTGACCTGGCTGCACCAGATGAAAGGAGCCAACGCCAAGCTCCTGAGGTGGAGCCTGCTCCTGCAGGACTATGACATGGACGTGGTCCATGTGAAGGGAAGTGCCAACCTGACAGCGGACGCGTTGTCCCGGAGAGGGGACCCTGAACTTCCCCAGGTCACTGGGCAGAGTGACCCCGCTCAGTTCAGTCTCGAAGGGGGGAGAGATGTGATGGAGCAGGGACTGTCTGTCTGGGAATGGGAGAGCTGGGGATTTCTTTAAATGAGGGAGAAGATCTAAGCCTGTAACCTGAGCCAGGTGGGGGAGGGGGAGGGGAATCAGCACCTTTGCCAGGGAAGCCAGACAAAGGAATCGGCCGGCTGGAGGGAGTTAGTTCAGTTTCGGTTTTGGGCTGGGTGCTTGGAATTCAGGGAATCCCAAGCTGGGAACTAAGCTTCCTGAACCCCCAGAGGGACTCAATTGAGGGGTCCTGGTTGGGCCTCCAAGCTCTGCTGTAACCTGTGTTCCTGTTGTCCAATAAACCTTCTGTTTCACTGGCTGGCTGAGAGTCACTGTGAGTCCCAGGAAGAGGGGTGCAGGGCCGGACTCCCCACACTCCGTGACACCCAGACAGGGGTCTCAGCCCAGCAGGTGGCAGGGGTCCCCCCAGACAGCCCTGCAGGAGCAGCCCCTCCCCGCCCTTTCTGCCCTGGGGGGAGCCAGCCTCAGCCATGTACCATTCGCACCATCTGCTCCCCACACTGCCCTGTGTTCACCTCCATCCCTGCGGAGTCGGTGTCCCTGCCCTGGGACGTGCCCTCAGAGGGCTGCCTGCCCCCACCCTGACACCCACTCCACACACTTCACCTTGTGATACACACACACCTCACCCTGTCCCCCGCCACCTCACCTTGCCCTGGGACATGCCTTTGCCCTCAGCGGGCTGCCTGCCACCCACACACTCAGCCCCCTACACCCTGGGACACACCCCACTCCACACACACCCCACGGCCTGCCCATGGGACACACCCTCACCTCCAGGAGGGTGCCTGCCACACCCACCACGCCCAGCGACACACACAGACCACACAGTGAGCCCTCCTGCAACACCCCCCCCCCATTAAATCCACAGCCGGCATGTGCTGCCTCTCCCGCACCCCCATACACTCCGACACACCCTACAATCCACACAGCCCGAGCCCGGCTGCTCCACACATGGCCGGGCCGGGCCCGGTGCCACGCTGCAGGCTGGCCATGTGCTGGCTGATATAAATACCCAGCCGGGTGTTTTCTTTGGGAGCAGGAACGTCCCCAGAGCCGAGCTGAGAGAAACCAGCTGCCTCCCCTCCCCAAACCCACAAGTGGGCCCCTGGCCAGGAGCCCCCGGCAGCCCAGAGCCAATAGCAGGGCTGGCTGGGCCGGGAGGAGCCCTGAGCCCCAGCCAAATCCCACAGAGCCCGGGCCTCAGCTCCCCCTGCCTCACGGGATATTTATAACAACAAGCAGTGCCTTGAGCCGTGTGTACAGAGCAAGCGCCACCCGGCCCCCGCCACTGCAATGCCCAGGTCCTGAGGGCGGCTTTGCTCCCGGCCCTGGGGTGCGGGGGGCACCGCGGGGTCTATGCCCAGCCGGCCAGGCCACCGCATGGCCCTGACGGGGTTTCAGAGCAGTGAACTGAGCTACCAGCCTGTGCACCAGCACCCCCAGGGCACAGACCCCACCAGGCTGGGGGGGATCCCAGCACCAGCCCCCCCGTGCACAGACCCCACTGGGCTGGGGGTGGATCCCAGCACCAGCCCCCCCGTACACAGACCCCACCAGGCTGGGCAGGGGATCCAGTCCTAGCGCCCGAGAGCACAGACCCAACCAGGCAGGGGGGGATCTGGCCTTAGCACCCCAGGGCAGATCCTGCTGCCCTCAGGGGCTGTGTGTGTGAGACCCGGTGATGCAAGGACTGTGCTCAGGAGATGGGGCTGTGAATACTCTGAGGTTCCTACCTTGCCCCTTCCACCCAGCTGGGGTCCCACAGCTCTGACGTCAGGATCCACTGCCCTGGGCATATGCACCATCGCTGGTCATGTCCCTGGGTAGCTCTGCGTAGGGGCGTCCGTCATGGCATTGCACCAAGAACAAGAGGCAGGGCTTCACCCTGGCCCAAGGAGTGATGGCACCACAGACGGTCGAAGGCGCCTCTCCCACAGGGGACTGCAGGATAGGAGCACGCACACACCCACACTCACTGTCAAACTCATTCACACCCAGACACAACACCCACGCACAACCACTGTCACGCACATTCACCCCCGGACGTAACTCTCATGCATAATCACTGTCATCACCACCCCCGACACAACACCTGCACACAACCATTGTCACACCCAGACACAGCCACTGTCACGCCCAGACACAACACCCACGCACAATCACTATCACATTCAGACACAACACCCACGCACAATCACTATCACCCACATTCACCCCTGGATGCAACTCCTGTGCATAATCACTGTTGTCACCACCCCCGACACAACACCTGCACACAACCATTGTCACACCCAGACACAGCCACTGTCACGCCCAGACACAACACCCACGCACAATCACCATCACACTCAGACACAACACCCACACACAATCACTATCACCCACATTCACCCCTGGATGCAACTCCTGTGCATAATCACTGTTGTCACCACCCCCGACGCAACTCCTGCACACAACCACTGTCACACCCAGACATGACACCTGCACATAACCACTGTCACAGCTGTTCACTGAATACACTACATCCCCCCAAGTCCTTGTCATACCCGTTTGCAACACACTCTCACTGTCACTAGTAACTGTTCATGGGGAGTCGTCATCTCATGGTGTGTTTCTAGTGGGTCCTGCAGGGATCCATTCAATGTTGTTGTGAGCTGGATGACACCTTGTTATGATGTTAATTAAATCCCGTTGAGATTGATAGGTGTGAACTCACCCTT
Source organism: Gopherus evgoodei (assembly GCF_007399415.2). Taxonomy (NCBI): domain Eukaryota; kingdom Metazoa; phylum Chordata; order Testudines; family Testudinidae; genus Gopherus; species Gopherus evgoodei. Next base: position 136,582,139 of record NC_044327.1, on the reverse strand, counting down.
GAGAGCATAAGCCCCTACTCAAGACAAAACAGGGGGTGTACACCAGCCCAGAGGCTTTTGGCTGAGTTCTCTTTTAGGGGTCGGGGTGTGCAGGGAGGTTATCGAGAAATTGAGAACAAACGAACAGAGAGTGGGAGAAGCAGGAGCCTGTGAGCACAGTGTGAGCCTGGAAAAAGCGAGAGAACTTTGGGGTCTGGTGCTGGCTAAAGAGGTTTGGGGCTGTAAACGAAGAAGCTGCTCCTTTTGATCTGGGTTCCTCCTGTGTTCAGGGAAGCAGGGCTTTGTACATTGCTTGTAAATAAACAAAGAGAACACCAGACAGTGTCCATTTCTTCCAGCCAGAACATCCCCAGGACCCCAAAATCTGACTGGCTGCTTGGGTCGAGAAAGGGCAGCACTGTCTTTATCAATGATGTGGAAGGAAATATAAAGTCAGTACTACTAACATTTGCAGAGGAAACAAAATTGGGGGGTTTGGCAAATGCTGATGGGGACTGGCCTTTTATACAGGGCAGCCTTTGTCGCTTGGCAAGTTGAGCTAATTTGAACAACGTGCATTTTAACACAGTCAGCTGCAAGGTCATATAGTGAGGAACCAAGAAGCCATAGGTGGGGACCCTGTCCTGGAAAGCAGTGAATGAAAAGACTTTGGGGACCTGCTAGATAACCAGCTGGACATGAGCTCCCAGCATGATGCTGTAGCTACAACAGAGAATGTGGTGGATCCTTGGATGTATGTGCAGGGGAAGATGGAGGTAGAGGAGAAACCACCTCTGTATACACATTAATGAGACTATTACTGGCTACTGTGTCCAGTTCTGGCAGCCACATTTCCAGAAGGCCGCTGACCAATGGAGAAGGGCTTAGAAAAGAGCAACAAGAATGATTCAAGGTCTGGAAAACCTGCCTGGCTGGAAGAGACCAAAGACGTTCAATCCATTTAGCTTAGCAAAACGAAATGTCAGCGGTGACTTCGGACATGGGGTGCAGCTTCCTGACAGTAGCTGCCTCTTTATCCTAGCAGACGAAGACAGAACGAGCTCCAATGGCCGGAAACAGAGCCAGACAGATCGAACTGGATATACGGCACCAATGTTTAGCAGGATGGGAATTTAACCGCGGGAGCAACTTATCCAGATTCACCATTGCTGGGAGGTTTGTTGAAACCAAGACTTGGTGTCTCCTTCTAAAAGCTCCACTGGCTCTCCCAGAAGTGCGGCTGGAGGAACCCTTGCCTGGGGCTGGTTGCCTGGGCAAGGCAGGCGGGCCAGTCAGCTTGGATGTTCCTAATGGGACCCTCTCTCTTTGGCAGCTACATACGAGGGGGTCACACAGCTCAGCGCTTCTGCAGGTCGAGCTCATCACACCGGACAGGGGCTCTGTGTGTCCTGCCATCCCCCCACAAGCGCCCCTCCCCTCTATTTCAGGAATGCCCTGCAACCCCCTGCTGTCAGGGGCTCTGCATTCCCCCCACGTTCCCCTCCATTCTCCCCCCATGTCATGAGTTCTGTGTGCCCCGATTCTCCCCTTCCGGCCCCATACTGGGGTCCCCCATTTCTCCCGCCTCCTACCATTCTTATGGACTCTTCTTTCATGCCGGAAGTCACCCTTTGAACTCCACCGGACAAGGGCAGAGCTGAGCTGGGGCTTGTTCTTAGCAAGGGCCTTTGCTCTCTAGGCAGTTTGGCTGGTGGTTCTGCTAACCAGATTCCAGGGGCTCTGTGTCTGCATCATTTGCCCCCTTCCAGCTTTCCGCTTTTCACCACAATCAACAGGCTCTGCCCACAACTGTCTCGACCATCCCTGGACCTGGGGCCTGGAGCTGCTGTGGAATTGGCAGCCAGGAAAATGCCTGTGAGCTGACTGTATGGCTGTGCAAGTGTGGTTAGTGAGTCAATGGATCACCCGCCACACCCACTCATGCACAATCCCCATTGCACACCCAGAGCCCAGCCCACACACTCATCCCAAGACATGGCTAGATTCAGCATCCACACATAGGCTGCTCTTCGGCCAGTTTCTAAGCGGCTCATTGTGGTTACGCTCACCTTCATTCCTGACTGACTCCAGCGACGCCCCAAAGAGGAGCTGCTTCCCCAAGGGCTGAGCGTCCCCTCACCTGCGTTAAATTCACACCGTTGGTTCAACAGGTGCCACTGTGTGTCCTCACCAGGAACAGGTGCCTTCGCACTGCATGTGAGCCAGCTACCCCGGGGACCTGTCCCAAGTGGCCATGGCAGCTGTGGTGTTAGCAGATGGAGCTGGGCCCAGTAAGCTGAGGCTGCTTGATTCACCACAACCAGCTCATCTGTGAGAAAACCACAGCCCTGCAGGGACAGTACCTTTCCCCATCAGTTCCCACCTGGCTAGGTGCTGGGGAGAACACCCCTCTGCCTAGTCTGGCTGCCCTCTCGAGAGACACCCACACACCCAGGGACAAATTCTCTGCTGGCATAAGAATTGGGCCAAAGACACAGAGTCTCTCTCTCTCTCTCACACATACACACAACACTCTGCCTCACCCGAGGGCTCTGCCCAGGAAGCCTGGGGGAGTCTGGACTGTGCCATGCAGCAGGGCAGATCGGATGGTCAGAACGGGCCCTTTCAGCCTGGACGTCTCCGATCAGTCCACACACACAGGCTCCTTGCGCCGCTTCTGGTGTGTCGCATCTCTCGGTGCAGAGTGGGTGCAAACAGCCTGCAATAGGCATGCTGGTGCTTGGTGCCCATGCTGCCCGGGCTGGCTGGGGCCTGCCCGGATCCCGCCCAGCGTGGTGCCGTCTGGAATCCCGCACGCCGGGAAGAAGAAAGGCCCTTTGATAGCTGAGCAGCAGGTTCCTGCTGGAATGTGCTGGGCGCCTGACGCAGGCTGTCATTCCAGGCAGCTCTGCGGTGTGTGCTGAAGGGGGGACCTTGTGTGAGGGGCACCAGTAAGGGGCTGGAGGACTCTGTTCAGCTTGGCTCTGCCTCCCTTGTCCTTCCTGCCCCCAGCATGCTGGGAAGCCCTCTGCAAGCCAGGGGCAGAGCAGCCTGGGGGGCCAGCAGCAGTCACAGACCTTCCTGCTGGCCACTGGATGGGAGCAACTGGAAAGGGCTGGAGGGACCCAGCTCCCAGTGACGCTGGGCCTAGGGAGGGGGTGCTGGCTGGGAGGGAGGAGGAGGAGGTGGTGATGGCGCCGGAGGCAGACGCTGGGAGCTGAGTGGAAAACATTAAGGGCTGTTGATTCTGCCAGCCCCGCCAGCCAAGGGGGCTCCAAGTGGACACATCTCATCTGTGTCCATCTGCTGAACAGCTGCTGGGAAAGAGAAACAAACAACCGTGGAGCTCCGGCTCCACACACAGCCCCCCCGTGAGTCATGACGGCTGCCAGCGCCGGCGCCACACACAGCCCCCCTGTAACGGCTCCGGCTCCGCACACAGCCCCCCTGTAACAGCTCCGGCTCCACACACAGCCCCCCTGTAACAGCTCCGGCTCCGCACACAGCCCCCTGTAATGGCTCCGGCGCCACACACAGCCCCCCTGTAACAGCTCCGGCTCCACACACAGCCCCCCTGTAACGGCTCTGGCTCCACACACAGCCCCCTGTAACGGCTCTGGCTCCACACACAGCCCCCCCGTGAGTCATGACGGCTGCCAGCGCCGGCGCCACACACAGCCCCCTGTAACAGCTCTGGCTCCACACACAGCCCCCCTGTAACGGCTCCGGCTCCACACACAGCCCCCTGTAACGGCTCTGGCTCCACACACAGCCCCCCCGTGAGTCATGACGGCTGCCAGCGCCGGCGCCACACACAGCCCCCTGTAACAGCTCTGGCTCCACACACAGCCCCCCTGTGACGGCTCTGGCTCCACACACAGCCCCCTGTAATGGCTCTGGCGCCACACACAGCCCCCCGTGAGTCATGACAGCTGCCAGCGCCGCACACAGCCCCCTGTAACGTCTCCGGCGCCACACACAGCCCCCCTGTAACGGCTCCGGCTCCACACACATCCCCCCGTGACGGAGACGGCTCCGGCTCCACATGCAGCCCCCCCGTGATGGCTCCAGCTCCGCACACAGCCCCCCGTGACGGAGACGGCTCCGGCTCCACACGCAGCCCCCCCTGTGATGGCTCCAGCTCTGCACACAGCCCCCCGTGATGGCTCCGGCTCTGCACACAGCCCCCCGCGATGGCTCCGCACACAACCCCCCGTGACGGCTCTGGCTCCATACACATCCCCCCGTGACGGAGACGGCTCCGGCTCCACACGCAGCCCCCCCTGTGATGGCTCTGGCTCCGCACACAGCCCCCCGTGATGGCTCCGCACACAGCCCCCCGTGACGGTTGCTGGCTCTTGCCGAGCGCGCAGACAATGGCCTCACAACACTCCAGGTCCAGCCGACTTGGGCTTGGGGGGTGCTAGTGCATGTGTGTGGCACTGTGTGCCAGGGTGATGTGTGCAGTGCAGTGACTAGGTGAGTGTGAGCACGCTGGCCCCGGGACCAGGTCTAGAGCATGGCAGGTCCCATTCACTGAGCCCTGGGACTGGGCCTGAGTGGGTGGGGTGCGGGAATGGCCGAGTGTGCTGAGCCCAGGGGCTGGGCCAGGGGTGCGGGAATGGCCGAGTGTGCTGAGCCCAGGGGCTGGGCCAGGGGTGCGGGGAAGGCCCCGGTGTGCTGAGCCCTGGGACTGGGCCTGAGTGGGTGGGGTGCGGGAATGGCCGAGTGTGCTGAGCCCAGGGGCTGGGCCAGGGGTGCGGGAATGGCCGAGTGTGCTGAGCCCAGGGGCTGGGCCAGGGGTGCGGGGAAGGCCCCGGTGTGCTGAGCCCTGGGACTGGGCCTGAGTGGGTGGGGTGCGGGAATGGCCGAGTGTGCTGAGCCCAGGGGCTGGGCCAGGGGTGCGGGGAAGGCCCCGGTGTGCTGAGCCCAGGGGCTGGGCCAGGGGTGCGGGGAAGGCCCCGGTGTGCTGGGCCATGGGGCTGGGCCTAAGGGGTGCATGGGGGGTGGGGAGAAGGCCCCAGTGTGCTGAGCTGAACCATTCTGATGCGGGGCCACGCTGTGCCCTTGACGAGGACGAGCCAGGACATGATCAAAAATAACATCTGGGCTTTAAGCCAAACTGCTGCTGGGAGGCCTGAAGCCATCTGCCCATGCCTGTGAAGGACGAGGGGGCTGGGCAGGGCGGCACCGGGTCCCTCCTGCCTCCCCGGGGCTCGGCTCCCTTGTGCTGTGGACACCGGGCACCACAGGGAGGATTTACCGTGGCTGGCGCAGCATGGCAGAAGCCTGCAGCTTCAGGCTGGCAGGATCCCCGGCCTTTTCCTGCCAGGCTGAGCAGGGCAGCTCCTCGTGGGGAGCGAGAGCCATGCATGGGCGCGTTGCCAGCGGGGAGCGGATGGGGTCAGCTCGTAGGGACCCGAGCAAGGGTCGGCCCGGCCCCCCAGGGCCCCTGCTGCTGCCCATCACCCAGCACAGCCAGCCTCAGCCCCAGTACATCAGGCCCCATCCTCATCCCCTGCCCTGGCTGGCCCCAGCACAGCTGACCCCCAATGTACAGCTGGCATGAGTCAGACCCTCACAGTGAGGATATTGGGTTCTTTGGTTGCTCTTTTGAGACCCCGCCCCCGGTGCCATCTGTGGGGGGAGGGGCAGGAGAGTCCCAGCTCCCCCCACTCCCAGAGCAAGGGGCTCATGCAGCTGCTGGATGGTGTGGGGGCCCCACCTACTCCCCAAACCCCAATGTTCTCATTAATCCTGCCCCTCCCCACACCTGGCAAATAATTTTCCGTCTCCATATCAGCTTTGCCCCTGTGACGAACTGGGAATGTTCTTAATGTTTTCTCTGAGTACTGTGTTGGTGCCTCAGTGTCCCCATGGCAGTTCTTAAGTGTCTGGCAGAGCAAAGGGCCAGTGCACCTAAATACCTGACACTCTGTCTCCTGGCAACTAATGGCCTGGGCCCCTCCTCTGCAAAGGAGCCAGCTGAAGGTGTTGGAGACAAAGGGATCAGGTGACCTCCTGGCCCGGGGAAAGGAGCTGAGAGAGAGGAGGGGCTGGAAGGGGTTGTTAGTCTGGAGCTGGCTGGGGATGAGGAGTGAAGTGCAGACGTGGGGGGTCTGGTTCGCTGTATCTACAAGCTCTGTTTTAGACCCTGTTCCTGTCACTGAATAAACCTCTGTTTTACTGGCTGGCTGAGAGTCACGTCTGACTGCGAAGTGGGGGTGCAGGACCTTGTGGCTTCCCCAGGACCTTGCCAGGGCGGACTCGCTGTGGGAAGCGCACGGAGAGGCAGAGGATGCTGAATGCTCCAAGGAGAGACCCAGGAGGTGAAGCCGTGTGAGCTTCTTGCCCTGAACAAGTCTGCTCCAAGGGAGAGGAGGCTCCCCAAAGTCCTGACTGGCTTGGTGGGGAGCAGTTCCAGAGCATCGCCCGGTGACTCCGTGACAACTGGTGGCAGCGGTGGGATGTACTGCACCCCGTGAATGGCGCTGCTTGCAGTAAGTGACTGGGGAGCAGTAAAACAAAGGAGGGATAATGAGGACCAGGCTTGCTGAAGGCTCAGAGAGGGATGGTTTCAGGGGGCGGTTAACCTCTGGGAGTGTGTGACCAGCGAGAAGGACTGTTGGAGTAACGGGGTCCCCCTGAGGACTGCAGCGAGCAGTCTCAGGGGCGGAGGAGCTTGCCGCTCGACCCTGGGAGAGAGAAGGATTTTGCAGTAGCAGGGTTCCCCTGGGGATTGCAGGAGCAGTCCCAGGGGCGGAGGAGTCTGCAGCTCGACCCTGGCAAAGAGGTGATGATCACGAGAAGGGCTGGCACACCAGGGGTTCTTCCTGGAAACCACGGGGGAGCCAAGAGCACACAGGCCTGTGAGTCCAGAGCCACTTGGGAACGGTGAAGTGATGGCCTATCACCATCTCCTTAAGAAGGACATTGTGATCCTGTGCACAAAGAGAGGGTTACACATGGGGACATTCACCAAGGCACAGTTAATCGTGCAGTTGGAGGAGGAGGACCGCTCTGAGGAGCAGATTCCTGACCCAGATGGGGCTACAAGAGGATCTGGGAGCAGCTGGAGCAGCAGCCAGGCATCCCCGAGAGTCTGGTCCCCAACCAGACGGGGGTCTTCACGATCGGGTTTCCCATCAGGGGATCAGAAACGGATGGGATGGGAGCAGAGCCCGAGAGAGCGAGAGGACCGTGAGAGAGAGCAAGAGCCCGAGGAAAAGCTGCAGGAGAAGCAGCAGCAGCATGGACTGGTGATGGTGGAGCGGAGAGACATAGGGGGCTGCCCAGGGATCAGTGGGGAAACACACCTGGGGTGGCGAGACCCTGGGACAGAGAGAACTGGGGTGGTGCCGCCGCAGATGCTAAGGGGCTGTGGGACCTGGGTGAAGGTCCCCGGGTTGAAGCCCCTCGCCCTGCCTATGGCCCAGATCCCTGTGCAGACCCAGGAGGGGTCGGGCTGGCTGGTAGTTGGGGTTCTCCAGGATATCGGCTCAGAGGCCTTGTTGGGGGGTGACTGTGTCTCTTTGGGACAGGATCCAGGTCCTGCTCCTGTAACGGCTGAGGGTTTGAATTCAAATCCAGGGAACCAATTGGCTAGGATGGAAATGGTCAGTGAAAATGCAAATGACCTGGCTGGCAGGGGGCAGGGGTTGCTGGGCTCAGGATACCTGCCTATCTGTAACCAGCCCCCTGGGGCTGAGTGGGAGGGAGAGATGCTCCCCGCCCCCCTGCACACCGGAGAGGGGGCTCACGCTGGCTCTGATGCTGGGACCAGAGCAGAGAGCTCGCTGCCTGCCCCCACTGGGACAGCAAGGGCAGCGCTGAGCACGGGGGGAGCTGAGACCCCAGCTGAGTGGGAGGACACCCGGGCAGGACAGGTCGGCTGCCAACCAGGTTTGCCTGGTCCAGACATGCTGCTAGGAAGTGATTACACAGCAGGGAGGGAGCTACCAGGGACAGGGCTCAGGGGGGCTGTGACCCCAGGCCCAGCCAGCGAGAGGGAGCAGGTCCCACTCCCTGCCCCAGCCGCTGAATCCCAGACCGAGCTGCAGAAGGATCCCTCCTTGGAGAAGCTGAGGGAACTTGCTGGCCACAGCGCTGCAAACCCCCTTGGGGAAGGCTGCAGGGACAGAGTCCTGCGGGAGAAGGGATTTCTATACCGGGAATGGGCTCCCCAGGGGGAAGTAGAACTGGGGGGAATCGGGAGGCAGCTGGTGGTGCCCCAGGAATCCACAGGGTTCTTCCCATTCGAGCAGCTGTATGGGAGGAGAGTGAGGGCACCCCTGGACCTGAAAGGGGAGGATTGGGAGGAGAAGGGGGAAGACCCCCTGGGGGATCTCTTCCCTGAGGTGGGAGCCAATCTCCCCATCAGGTGTTCCCCATTCAGAGTCACTGGGAAAGCAGCCCAGAACCTGGAGATAGAGATCAAGGACCTGCTGGCTTTAGATGGGATCCAGCCGTTTTACAGCCCATGGGCCTCACCCGTGAGGCTGATCCCCAAGGGAGACAGGATGATCTGGTTTTGTGGGGGCTATCAGAAGCTTAAAGCCATCACAGTGTCTGATGCCGACCCCCTGCCTAGGCCTGGGGAGATTCTAGACAAGCAGAGGGGGATGGAGAACTTGGCCCTGGCAGACACTGATAACATGTGCATCTTTAGCCAGACCTGGGAGGAACAGGTGTCCCAGGTGAAGAGGGGGCTGGGCTGGCTCAAGGAGGTGGGACTGATGGTAAAAGCTGGAAAGTGTAAGGGGGGAGGGCAGAGGTGTTGTTTCTGGGCCACAAAGTGGAAAGTGGCTTCCCAAGCCTGGAGCTGGCCAAGCCCAGAGCTGGCAAAGGCCAAGATGGGGGCTCTTAACCAAGAGAGCCCAAATTGCAGCCCAGAGTGCTGGGAGAAAACCGCATCCCAGTTTGGACCCCAAAGGTATTGGGGTAGCAAAAGGGTTCAAGCCACATAAACCTTCCCACATGCGGCCTGCGAGTGCCATCAAGCACACCCGACCTAAGGAAGGGCGTGAGACTGGACTGTCCTGGTGTAACTCACACCAAGAGATGGGAGAGATGCTTGGGCATGCATAGGAATGTTGGTGGGTTCGAACTTCCCCAGGTCACTGTCGGGAGTGACCTCGCTCAGTTCGGTCTCGAAGGGGGGAGAGATGTGACGAACTGGGAGTGTTCTTAATGTTTTCTCTGAATACTGTGTTGGTGCCTCAGTGTCCCCATGGCAGTTCTTAAGTATCTGGCAGAGCAAAGGGCCAGTGCACCTAAATGCCTGACCCTCTGTCTCCTGGCAACTGATGGCCTGGGCCCCCCCCTGCAAAGGTGCCAGCTGAAGGTGTTGGAGACAAAGGGATCAGGTGACCTCCTGGCCCGGGAAAGGCGCTGAGAGAGAGGAGGGGCTGGAGGAGGGGTTGTTAGTCTGGAGCTGGCTGGGGACGAGGAGTGAAGTGCAGATGTGGGGGTCTGGCTCACTGCCCCCCAGAATGGACCTGGCCAAGGGGTCCGGTTCGCTGTATCTACAAGCTCTGTTTTAGACCCTGTTCCTGTCATCGAATAAACCTCTGTGTTACTGGCTGGCTGAGAGTCACATCTGACTGCGAAGTGGGGGAGCAGACTTGTTCAGGGCAAGAAGCTCACACGGCTTCACCTCCTGGGTCTGACCTTGGAGCATTCAGCATCCTCTGCCCCTCCATGTGCTTCCCACAGCGAGCCTGCCCCAGCGGGGTCCTGGGGAAGCCACAGGGTCCTGTCCCCCCACTTTGCAGTCAGACGTGACTCTCAGCCAGCCAGTAACACAGAGGTTTATTCGATGAAGGAACAGGGTCTAAAACAGAGCTTGTAGGTACAGAGAACCAGACCCCTCGGCTGGGTCCATTCTGGGGGGCAGTGAGCCAGACCCCCACGTCTGCCCTCAGCCAGCTCGAGACTAACCACACCCTCCAGCCCCTCTGTTATAACCTTAGTCCCAGATTTGGACCTTAGCGTCCAAAATATGGGGGTTAGCATGAAAACCTCCAAGGTTAGCTACCAGCTTGGACCTGGTACTTGCTGCCACCACCCAAAAAATTAGAGTGTTTTGGGGCACTCTGGTCCCCCTGAAAAACCTTCCCTGGGGACCCCAAGACCCAAATCGCTTGAGTCTCACAACAAAGGGAAATAATCCTTTTTCCCTTCCCCCCTCCAGGTGCTCCTGGAGAGATACACAGACACAAGCTCTGTGAATCCAAACAGAGTGACTCCCCCTCTCTGTTCCCAGTCCTGGAACAAAAAGTACTTTCCTCTTCACCCAGAGGGAATGCAAAATCAGGCTAGCCAATTCAACACACACAGATTTCCCCCTGACTTCTTCCTCCCACCAATTCCCTGGTGAGTACAGACTCAATTTCCCTGAAGTAAAGAAAAACTCCAACAGGTCTTAAAAGAAAGCTTTATATAAAAAAGAAAGAAAAATTACAAATGGTCTCTCTGTATTAAGATGACGAATACAGGGTCAATTGCTTAAAAGAATATTGAATAAACAGCCTTATTCAAAAAGAATACAAATCAAAGCACTCCAGCACTTATATTCATGCAAATACCAAAGAAAAGAAACCATATAACTTACTATCTGATCTCTTTGTCCTTACACTTAGAAACAGAAGAATAGAAAGTAGAAACTACTTCTCCAAAGCTCAGAGAAAGCAGGCAGCCAGAAAACAAAGACTCAGACACAAACTTCCCTCCACCCAGAGATGAAAAAATCCGGTTTCCTGATTGGTCCTCTGGTCAGGTGCTTCAGGTGAAAGAGACATTAACCCTTAGCTATCTGTTTATGACACCCTCCTCCTCTGCTCAGCCCCTTTCCCCGGGCCAGGAGGTCACCTGATCCCTTTGTCTCCAACACCTTCAACTGGCACCTTTGCAGAGGAGGGGCCCAGGCCATCAGGTGCCAGGAGACAGAGTGCCAGGCATTTAGGTGCACTGGCCCTTTGCTCTGCAGCAATCACACACCCTTATCCCACCACCTAGATACTTAAGAACTGCACAGGGGACCCTGGACACCAACACAGTATTCAGAACAAACATTAAGAACTTTCCCAGTTGGTCACAGTCACCCTAGCTGCAGAAGGGTGGAAGCAGGGAGCAGATTGACCCATGGCTCATGAGGGAGGTGGGGAGAGAGGCTGGGTTCTTCAACTCTCCCCCTAGTCTGGGAGAATGGTGTCGGCTGTCCCCCGCCCCAGTAACTCCTCTGGTTCCTGAGGGCGAGGAGCGCCTCCTGCCTCCTGCAGTGCCCCCAATGGCGGCTTTTCCCCAGGAGGTGTAGGGCGCCCTGCCTGGAGTCGGCTCAGCCCTGTGCCTGGAGCATCTGGCCCCTGCCCAGACTGCTGCCCCCAGCTCACCCGGGCATCACTCAGGGCCGGGGTGGCTGGGTCCGTGGCCGGCTCCGAGTCGGGGTCAGGAGCTGGCGTCTGGGGTTCTCAGCAGGGCACGGCTGAAGACATCTGGGTCATCACTCAGGCAGCTCCTGGAGCTGTTTCTGGTCGATATACTGCTGTCACGGAGTTGCCAGGCAATGCTCTGGAACTGCTCCCCACAAAGCCAGTCAGGACTTTGGGGAGCCTCCTCTCCCTTGGAGCAGACTGTCTGCAGGGCAAGAAGCTCACACAGCTTCACCTCCTGGGTCTCTCCTTGGAGCATTCAGCATCCTCTGCCCCTCCGTGCGCTTCCCACAGCGAGTCCACCCCAGCGGGGTCCTGGGGAAGCCACAGGGTCCTGCACCCCCACTTTGCAGTCCGACGTGACTCTCAGCCAGCCAGTAACACAGAGGTTTATTCGATGACAGGAACAGGGTCTAAAACAGAGCTTGTAGGTACAGCGAATGGGACCCCTCGGCTGGGTCCATTCTGGGGGGCAGTGAGCCAGACCCCCACGTCTGCCCTCCACTCCTCGTCCCAGCCAGCCGCAAACTGAAACCCCCTCCAGCCCCTTCTCTCTGGACTTTGTCTCTTTCCTGGGTCAGGAGATCACCTGACCTCTTTGTCTCCCACACCTTTAGCATCCCCTGCAGGGGAGGAAGGGCCTGGCCATTAGTTGCCAGGGGACAGAGGGTCGGCCAGAAACTCAGGCCCCTACACAGTATTCAGAGAAAACATTAAGAACAGTCCCCGTTTGTCACAACTGCCATGGGCCAATCTGGGGGGAACCACTCCAGACCCACTGGGCGGTGTGTCCTGCAGTGTGTAGCTTCACAAGACGATGCAGAAGTCTTATGGCCTGGTGGCCCCAGGGTCCCAAGTTCTAATCCAGCAGGTTCTTATATGGAGGAGGCTGTTCAGATAACTTGGGGATGAATCACCAGGGCAAGAAGCTTACACAGCTTCGACCTTCCTGGCTCCGACCTCAGAGTATTCAGCATCCCATTCTCACACCATGCGCTTGCTGCAGCAAGTCGGCCTGGGTGGGGCTCTTGGGGAAGCCAGAGGGCCCTGCACCCCAGCTCCGCAATCAGATGTGACTCTCTGTGATGTTATTGATATAAACTGGGACCATATAGAACATGGGTTGCAACCAAGGTCCTGTAGCGGCACCAAATCCTAGGTAAAGGGGGTCATATAAGGTGTCCAAGACCGGGTTACTGGTTATGATTATGCTGTCTGTATGTCTGTAGCATTTTGGTAGTTGAAGTTATGAATATTGGCTGTATGCTGTCTGTATTTCAAACTTGTGCTGTGTTACTGGGAAAGATCCCAGACAAGCTGTTGTCAGCTCTGTTTAGCCTGCTTGATGGCCCATTAAGGACCGTCAGCTACACAATTGTCCCATCGAGAGAAGGCAGTTACGCCCTGTGACTCAGCTGGGTGTGCAGAAACTGGCCCATGTGACTGCAAACTCCATTTTGCTGTAACTTTCCACAGCAGGAACAAAGGAGTGTTCTTACACTTGGAAAAGCCTATATAAGTTGGAGGCCTCATCTCCATTTTGTCTTCAATCCTGCTTCTTACCTCTGGAGGGACTTTGCTACAAACAGAAGCTCTGCACAAGGGACTGAATGACCCATCCCAGCGGGGGATGTTCTCCAGAGACTTGATTTGAACCTGCAGTTTACTCCATCACTGCTACAAGCCTGAACTAAGAACTTTGCCATTACTGTATGGAATTGATTCCATGTAACCAATTCTAGCTCTCATCTCTATCTTTTTCCCTTTATGAATAAACCTTTAGATTTTAGATTCTAAAGGATTGGCAATAGCGTGATTTGTGGGTAAGATCTGATGTGTATATTGACCTGGGTCTGGGGCTTGGTCCTTTGGGATCAAGAGAACCTTTTTCTTTTACTGGGGTGTTGGTTTTCATAACCATTCATCCCAGGACGGGTGGCACTGGTGGTGACACTGGGAGACTGGAGTGTCTAAGGAAATTTCTTGTGTGACTTGTGGTCAGCCAGTGGGGTGAAACCGAAGTCCTTTTTGTCTGGCTGGTTTGGTTTGCCTTAGAGGTGGAAAAACCCCAGCCTGGGGCTGTGACTGCCCTGTTTGAGCAATTGGTCCTGAATTGGCACTCTCAGCTGGGTCCCGCCAGAAGCGCATCGTCACACTCCCAGGCAGCGCAAAGTGGAAGGTTTATTAATTGCCGGACGCAGCGCAGGGCAGGACGTGTTTACACAGAAATCAGTGACTTTCCGCCAAGTCCATCTTGGGGAATCCTGCGCTCCTCCTCTTCCAGCAGCTCCGACCCATTCCCTCCTCCTTGTCTTTGTCTCGCTTCTGGGCAGAGTCACCTGGTTGGATCCCTCTCCTGGGTCTCAGGTTACCAGCCAAGTCACACTCTCCTATTCCCACCACCCAGGCCTCGGTGCAGCACACAGGGAAAATGAGGCACACACGCTATTCATGCAAAACAATAAGACTCACATAGACTCACATACAACACAACAAGGGGAATCCCCACTTTGTCACAACCATATTGGGTAGATAACATGCTCCATTCCATTCCATCCCCAGCCCTTATGCACACTAGATTGTGACAAGGGGGCACACAGAGTCCCTGGGTGATGCTCTGGAACTGCTCCCCACAAAGCCAGTCAGGACTCTGGGGAGCCTCCTCTCCCTTGGAGCAGACTGTCTGCAGGGCAAGAAGCTCACACGGCTTCACCTCCTGGGTCTCTCCTTAGAGCATTCAGCATCCTCTGCCCCTCTGTGCACTTCCCACAGCGAGCCCGCCCCAGCGGGGTCCTGGGGAAGCCACCGGGTTCTGCACCCCCACTTTGCAGTCAGACGTGACTCTCAGCCAGCCAGTAACACAGAGGTTTATTCGATGACAGGAACAGGGTCTAAAACAGAGCTTGTAGGTACAGAGAACCAGACCCCTCAGCCGGGTCCATTCTGGGGCCCAGCGAGGCAGACAACCCCATCTGCCCTCACTTCCCGTCCCCAGCCAGCCCCAAACTGAAATCCCCTCCAGCCCCTCCTTTCTGGCCTTTGTCTTTTTCCCAGGCCAGGAGGTCACCTGATCTCTTTGTTCACCTTTAGTCATCCCCTTGCAAGGAAGGGGGAGAGGGCCCCAGCCATTTGTTGCTAGGATACAAAGTGTTGGCAATTTATGCACACTGGAGACTTAAGAAATGCATAGGGGAAACTGAGGCACCCACACACTATTCAGAGGAAACATTAAGAACAGTCCCACTTTGTCACACCTCTTCAGATCTAGTTTGGTGAAAATCTTGGCAGTACTCATGCAGTCCAACAACTCTGGTCACACAAGTCACACAAGAAATTTCCTTAGACACTCCAGTTTCCCAGTATCACCACCAGTTCCACTCGTCCTGGGGATGAATGGTTATGAAAACCAACACCTCAATAAAAGAAAAAGGTTCTCTTGATCCCAAAGAGTCAAGCCCCAGACCCAGGCCAATATACACGTCAGATCTTACCCACAAATCATGCTGTTGCCAATCCTTTAGAATCTAAAATCTAAAGGTTTATTCATAAAGGGAAAAAGGTAGAGCTGAGAGCTAGAACTGTTTAAATGGAATCAATTCCGTACAGTGATGGCAAAGTTCTTGGTTCAGGCTTGTAGCAGTGATGGAGTAAACTGCAGGTTCAAATCAAGTCTCTGGAGAACATCCCCTGCTGGGATGGGTCATTCAGTCCTTTGTTCAGACCTTCTGTTTGTAGCAAAGTCCCTCCAGAGGTAGGAAGCAGGATTGAAGACAAGATGGAGATGAGGCACCAGCCTTATATAGGCTTTTACAGGTTTAAGAACACGTCTTTGTTCTTACTGTGGAAAATTACAGCAAAATGGAGTCTGCGGTCACATGGGCAAGTCCCTGCACACCCTGCTGAGTTACAAGGCGTATCCGCCTCCTCTCAATGGGTCAGTTGTGTAGCTGATGGTCCTTAATGGGCCATCAAGCAGGCTAGGCAGAACCAACACCCACTTGTCTGGGGTGTCACCCAGAACTACAGCACCAATTTGAAATACAGACAGTATAGAGCCAATACTTATAACTTCAACTACAAAATGATACAGACATTCAGACAGCATAATCATAACCAGCAACCCATAACCTGGTCTTAGACACCTTATCTGACCCCCTTTACATAAGATTTGGTGCCACTATAGGACCTTGGTTGCAACCATGTTCTGTATGGTCCCAGATTATATCAATAACTGTGACAATGCGTTTCTGGCAGGAGCCAGCTGAGAGTGCCAATTCAGGACCAATCGCTTCAACAGGGCAGTTACAGCCCTAGGCTGGGGTTTTTCCACCTCTAAGGCAAACCAAACCAGCCAGACAAAGAAGATTTCGGTTTCACCCCACTGGCTAACCACAAGTCACACAAGCAATTTCCTTAGACACTCCAGTCTCCCAGTATCACCACCAGCGCCACCCGTCCTGGGATGAATGGTTATGAAAACCAACACCCCAATAAAAGAAAAAGGTTCTCTCGATCCCAAAGGACCAAGCCCCAGACCCAGGTCAATATACACATCAGATCTTACCCACAAATCACGCTGTTGCCAATCCTTTAGAATCTTAAATCTAAAGGTTTATTCATAAAGGGGAAAAAGGTAGAGATGAGAGCTGGAATTGGTTAAATGGAATCAATTACATACAGTGATGGCAAAGTTCTTAGTTCAGGCTTGTAGCAGTGATGGAGTAAACTGCAGGCTCAAATCAAGTCTCTGGAACATCCCCCGCTGAGATGGGTCATCAGTCCTTTGGCCAGAGCCTTAGTTTGTAGCAGAGTTCCTCCATGGATAAGAAGCAGGATTGAAGACCAGATGGAGATGAGGCATCAGCCTTTTATAGGCTCTTCCAGGTGTAAGAATCTCTTTGTTCTTACTGTGGAAAATTACAGCAAAATGGAGTCTGCAGTCACATGGGCAAGTCCCTGCACACCCTGCTGAGTTACAAGGCGCATCTGCCTCCTCTCAATGGGTCAATTGTGTAGCTGATGGTCCTTAATGAGCCATCAAGCAGGCTAGGCAGAGCTAACACCAACTTGTCTGGGATGTCTCCCAGAAACACAGCACAAAGTTGAAATAGTATAGAGCTAATATTCTAATATTAGTAGTATAGTATAGAGCTAATATTAGTATAGAGCTAATATTCATGACTTCAACTACAAAATGATACAGACATACAGACAGCATAATCATAACCAGCAACCTATAACCTGTTCATAGACACCTTATATGACCCCCTTTACATAAGATTTGCTGCCACTACAGGACCTTGGTTGCAACCCATGTTCTATATGGTCCCAGTTTATATCAATAACGTCACACCCCCAACGCAAAATTGATGCTGGAAGGAATGACACAAACATTACTGACTGCATCCCAAGAGCCCCCCATCCTTGGGTCTGTCTCACTACAGCTAGTGTTGGGCTAGAGGCCGTACCAGTGTATAACAGAAATGGTTTATCAAAGTCATGTTCAATAACATGATTCAATCTCTTTACAAACTCAAGGTAAAATGTGGTTTTAACAACAGTGGATTGGATCTGCTTTTGCCTAACAGAAGTCACTGGTTAATGGGATGGGCTATCTGTGCTAACAGCTATTAGCAAGTCTTTCTTCTCCCTGCCAGCCAGGTAATTTGCATTAACACAAACACCAGCTTTTAACTTCTTAGCTGCTACCAATTCTAAGGCTGGACTTTGTCTTAGGCTACGTCTACACTACAGGATAAATTCGAATTAGCTTAAACCGATTTTATAAAACAGATATTATAAAGTCGATTGTGCGCGTCCACACTAGGCACATTAATTTGGCAGTGTGCGTCCATGGTCCCAGGCTAGTGTCGATTTCTGGAGCGGTGCACTGTGGGTAGCTACTGTAAAATAATGAGGCCAATAACGTCGATTTGCGTCCACACTAATCCTAATCCGATATAGTAATATCGATTTTAGCGTTACTCCTCTCGTTTTGTAGGAGTACAGAAATCGATTTAAAGAGCCCCTTAAATCGATATAAAGAGCATTGTAGTCTGGACGGGTGCAGCATTAAATCGATTTAACGCTGTTAAAATCGGTTTAACAGCGTAGTGTAGACCAGGCCTTACAGAGATACCACACAAATCCAAATAGTCTGAGGGTGAGAGTCTGTTTGCTTTCCCCTGCATCCTCAAGTGTTCGGCCATAAAACTGTTCTGCTCTGAAACACCAGTAACCAAATCTGTCCTCAGACCCTGAAGCACAGACTGCTCACTCCAGAATCAGCATGGAGACATTCCTGTTTCAACACCATTGTCCTCCCAACAAGCTGGCCACACACAGCCATTTGGTTATAGGGCTGCTCAACTTTCTTAACAGCTTCTACTCCATCTGAGACCTTCTCAAAGCTCCCCACACTGGATCTTTCAAAAGGAAAGTCAGTGGATCCATTCACAACAGAAAATTTCTGGCTGTTAGGAACTGAAACTTTCTGGATTAACTCACTTTCACACCCTTCAGTTGCAGTAAACTGCTTGCACAGGTTACCATGAGGATTCCTTTCCCTATGAGCTTTTCTAAGCAGCAATTCACCCCTCTCAGAACTTCTGCCCTTACCCTCTTCACCTAGGGCTTGCTCTAAAGGAACACTTCCCTGAGCAACCACAGACTCTTTCTGGGCCTCACTTACATTCAGAATTGCCTCTGGCCCATCAGGCAGATTTCTACACAATCCCTTTCAGGCAAACTTATAGACTTTCTAGATAACAGGTCAGAAGCCTTCTCCTGCCCTTGGCCATGAACAAGTTCAGGAATCTTTTCCTTCTTGCTACAACTTGTCAAACTGTCAGTAGGTAACACAATTAAATCACGTTCATGCTCTCCTTGTGCCCTGGCTAGGGTATTAC
Organism: Gopherus evgoodei; assembly: GCF_007399415.2. NCBI lineage: Eukaryota > Metazoa > Chordata > Testudines > Testudinidae > Gopherus > Gopherus evgoodei. The sequence continues at coordinate 136,563,823 of NC_044327.1, read as the reverse complement.
CCTGAGCAGACAGAGTTGCTACACCCTTTTCCAACCACACATTGTGATGGAGTAGGGACTGTCTGCGTGGGAGATGGGAGAGCCGGGGAGGACTTTAGGTGAGGGACTAGGACCTAAGGCTGTAACCTGAGCGAGGGAGCAGGGAGGTGTGTCAGCACCTTTGGCCGGGAAGGTGGACAAAGGAAGGGGCCGGCTGGAGGGAGTTGAGTTTAGTTTTGATTTTGGGCTGGGTGGTTGGAATTCAGGGGACTAAGCTTCCTGAGCCCCAGCAAGACTTGATTGAGGAGTCCTGGCTGTGCCTACAATCTCTGCTGTATCCTGCATTCCTGTTGTCCAATAAACCTTCTGTTTTACTGGCTGGCTGAGAATCGCTCTGGGTCCCAGGAAGAGGGGTGCAGGACCAGACTCCCCCACACTCCGTGACAACTGGTGGCAGAGGCGGGAGATACTGCACCCTGTGGACGGCGCTTCCTGCAGTAAGTGACTGGGGAGCAGTAAAACGAAGGGGTGGTTAACCCCTGGGAGTGTGTGCCCAGTGAGAAGGACTTTGCAGTAACAGGGTCCCCCGGGGGATTGCAGCGAGCGTTCCCAGGGGCGAAGCAGTCTGCAGCTCGACCCTGGCAGAGAGGTGGTGACCTCAAGAAGGGCTGGTGCACTAGGGGTCCCCCTGGAAACTGTGGGGAGCGGCGAGCACCCCGGCCTGTGAGTGGCCAGCAGGAAGATGTATGCCAAGCTGCGCAAGTGTGACCTGCTGGAGCTGTGCAAGCAGAGGGGGTTGCGCCCGGGGAGGCTCAGCAAGGACCAGCTGATTGCCCAGCTGGAGCAGGGAGACCGCATGAATGAATGGAGCCCTGTCTCTGAGGGAAGCAGCCGGGCAGATGCAGCGCAGGCACCAGTGTCTGTCCCCGCAGGGAGTGGTCAGCCGGCGGCTGAGGGCTTCCCGAGACCCCCCCTTCCTAGGCGTAGGGGAAGGGCGGGGAGGAGCCCAGCGGCTACCGAGGGCACCGTGACCCCCCTGGCCAGCAGGGGATCCTCCCGGCGACGCTCAGCATCCGTGGAGCGCAAGCGACTGGCATGGGAGAGAGAGATAAAACTGAGAGAGCTGGAGGATCGTGAGCAGGAGGAGAGAGACAGAGAGAACATGAGGAGAGACAAAGACAGCGGGAACGGGAGGAGAAAGAGAGACGGCGTCAGCATGAGCTGGAACTGGCAAGGCTGAGGAGCAACGGGCCCCCGGCTGCAGGGAGTGAGGGGGGGCCCAGGACTGCGCAGAGCTTTGAGAAGTGCATCCTGGCCCAGCGTAAGGAGTGGGAGGACATGGAGGACTTCCTGGATGCCTTTGAGACGGCCTGCGAGCTGCACCAGGTAGATCCTGCGGACAGGCTCCGGGTTCTCACCCCCTTACTGGACCCCAGGCCGTGGCATTGTACCGCCAGCTGGGAGAGGAGGAGAAAGGGAACTACGAACTATTCAAGCAGGCCCTGCTGCGCGAGTTTGGGCTGACTCCTGAGATGTACCGGGAGAGGTTCCGGAGTCAGGATAAAACCCCTGAGGTCTCATATCTGCAGCTAGCCGTCCGCATGGAGGGATACGCCAGCAAGTGGGCAGATGGGGCCCAGACAAAGGGGGACCTGGTTAAACTGCTGGTACTGAAGCAACTGTATGAGCGGTGCCCATCTGACCTGAGGCTGCGGTTGAGGGACCAAAAGCCAGAGAGCCCGTGACACGCAGGGCGACTGGCTGATGAGTTTGTGAAGAGCCGGTCGGGGGGTGGCAGGGAGGAGTCCCAAAGGAACAGGTCCACCGTGACGCAGAGAGAGAGTCATCCTGGGACCTCCCAAAGGGGGAATAGGGAGAACCCCCTCCCAAGGGGAATGCCCAGTGTCAGGGACTAGCGACTGGTTCGAGGGGACCAACGGGACATGAGCTGCTATCAATGTGGCCAGAGGGGCCACATACAGTCCCAGTGCCCCAGACTCAAGGACAGACTGAGCAGACCGACCCCACACCGGGTTAACTTGGTAGAGACCCAGCTGGACAAGGGGCAGCGTTCCCGGGAAATGGGGGCTGGCCGCGTTCCGCCTGTGAAGGAGGGAGGAGGTCCCCAGGTCAGCTCCTCTGGGGGGCTGGATGCTCCAAGCTCCCAGTTTTTGGTTTACAGGGTGGGCGCGGGGCTTCCCCTCCGGAGAGAGTGCCTTGTTCCCCTGGAGGTAGTTGGGAGGAAGGTTACTCGGTACTGGGACAGGGGCGCAGAGGTGACTCTGGCCCGGCCTGAGGTGGTGGCCTCAGATCGGATGGTGCCCGATCTGACCCTGATGGGCTTGGACAGGATACCATTCAACGTGCCCGTGGCGAGGGTACACCTGAAGTGAGGGGGCCAAGGAGGGCCCCAAGGACATGGGGGTACACCCACATTTGCCCACAGAGGTGTTAATGGGGGGGACCTGGAGGTCTGGCCAAGCAATGCCCGGGGTTCCCTAGTCGTGACCCGTTAGTCAGAGTCAGCGCAGGGCACTGCACCCTGATAACGGAGAAGGTACTCTGCCCGAGGCGCAGTATCCTAACCTGGTGGAGAGGGAACGCCCAGGCACACGGCTCAGAGAGGCTGCGGGCTCAGACCCAGCCAGCGAGAGAGAGCAGGTCCCCATCCCTGTCCCAGCTGCTGAGTTCCAGGCCGAGTTGCAGAAAGATCCCTCCTCGCGGAAGCCCAGGGACTGGGCTAACCTCAGTGCGGTACAGACCATGAGGAGAGGTTGCAAGGAGAGGTTCCTGTGGGAGAAGGGGTTCCTGTACCGAGAATGGGCTCCCCCCGGGGAAGCAGAGTCATGGGGGATCAGGAGGCAGCTGGTGGTTCCCCAGAAGTTTCGTCACAAGCTGCTGTACCTGGCCCATGACATCCCTCTCGCAGGGCACCAGGGAATCCGGCGCACCAGGCAGAGGCTGCTACAGAACTTTTACTGGCCTGGGGTCTTTACCCATGTCCGACAGTACTGCCAATCCTGTGACCCCTGCCAGAGGGTGGGGAAGGCCCGGGACAAGGGGAAAGCAGCTTTGAGGCCTTTACCCATCATAGAAGAACCTTTCCAGAAGGTGCCATGGACATAGTGGGACCTCTCAGCAGGGCGACCCGGTCAGGGAAGAAATACATTCTGGCGGTGGTAGATTTCACCACTCGCTACCCCGAGGCGGTGGCCTTGTCCTCTATCGAAGCAGACACAGTGGCAGATGCGCTGCTGACAATTTTCAGCCAAGTGGGGTTCCCCAAGGAGGTCTTAACGGACCAGGGGTCCAACTTCATGTCGGCCATGCTCCGGTGCTTGTGAGAGAAATGTGGGGTCCAGCACAACTGGGCCTCAGCGTATCATTTCCAGTCCAACGGGCTGGTGGAAAGGTTCAACGGGACGCTGAAGATGATGCTAAAAACATTTAGGGAGCAGCACCCGCAGGACTGGGACAAGTACTTACCTCACCTGCTGTTCGCGTACAGGGAGGTACCCCAGGAATTTACCGGGTTTTCTCCTTTCGAACTGTTGTATGGGCAGGGCGGGTAGGGCAGGGTGTGCAGGGCTGGTGTGGGCAGGGATGTGGGGGGGGGCTTGCTGGCTTTTGGCAGGGCCACAGGGGTGTGTGGCAGGGGCTGACTGGAGACAGGGCAGGGGGTTTGGCAGGGGCTGGCTGTGGGCACGGGGTGCAGAGCGGGCTGCAGACAGGGGCGGGGCTGGTGCAGGTAGAGCAGGGGGTGCAGTAGAGGCAGCTGGTGCCGCGGCCTTTTAAATAGCCCCCAAGCCTCCCGCTATCCCAGGGCTCTGGGGGCTATTTAAAGGGCCCGGAGCTCCAGCCAGGAGAGCAGGGCCACGGGGCTTGCCACGCTCTGGTGTAGCTCCAGCCGGGGCTGCGGGGCAGCCGCGCTCCCGCTGGCACTTTGGTCAGGGGGAGCGGGGCCATGGAAGACCCCGGAGCAGACCTCAGCTGGGGTAAGTAAAAAAATTTAAAAAGGCTCCTAAGGCACGGGGCCATCTTAGGCGCAGGGCCCGATTCCTGGGAATCGACTGAATCGGCCTCAAGCCGGCCCTGACTGCTTGGAGACTGAGGTAGCTTCCTCCATAGGCAAGTCAATACCCCTGACAGACACAGGCACATTTCCTTCTCTGTCACATTTCTCCACACAGGAAACAGGTAAGGGACAGGGACACTCATCTTCCACTATCCTTGTCTTCCCAAACTGCTGACTAGACAAAGCCATCGGCTCACAAGGCTGCCTAGGCTTATTCAGACTTTTCCTACCAGGCACATTGCCACTCCCAACAGATAAGCTGCTGCTTTTTTCACTAGCTACTTCCAGCAAATCACCGTTACCCATTCCAGGTTCACTTTTACAAGCTGTACTAGCCACCAATCCATCACCCATCACAAATCTACCCTTTCCTTCCTCAGTTAGGGCTTCAACCTGACCATTTACTTTAATCTGCTTGTAAGCTGGTCGTGTCGGGGCTCATCCCTCCCAGGCGCGGCGGGGAGCCAGGGCGCCGCCTTACGCACTGCAGTCCGGGTCGGCTTAGCCCCTCGGCAGGTGTTGAGCGGGGTACTGGGTCTGTAAACAAGGTAGAGCTCCGGCCCTCTAGCCGGGGTCGGGGCTCTCAAAGTAAATAAGCCCCAGCCCTTGGACAGGGCGGGGCAGTAACAGTCCAGGCTCAGGCCCCTAGCAGGGGCTGAGCAAACACAGTATCAGCCCAGCCCTTGGTCCGGGCGGGGCACCAAACACAAGTCTAGTTCGCTCTGGCCCTTTGGGTCAGGGCAGAGCAGTGGCAACAGGCGGGAAGAGGGGGAGTCTGCACCCGGTTACGGGTGGCAGGGGGGACGCAGGCCCTCCCACTCCACTGCGTTCCAGCCCGGGGCCCTAGCAGCGCTCAAGACCCGCTGCGGGTGGTCAGTGGGGATCCTGGCCGCAACACACTGACATGGGTTCGGGCCCTTCCGGAGCCAAACCAGGGTCGGCTACCCCCGGGCCACTTCCAACCTCCACCTCTCTGGGTACCTGGTCCTTGCCAGCATTGTCTGGGGGGTCCCAGACCATGGGCTCCTCCGGGTACCGGTCGTGGGGAAGCTCAGGCCACTCCTCGGGGTATCGGGCACACGGCAGGTCAGGCCGACGTTCCTCCGGGTAGTGGGCACGGGGCGGGGCGGGGCAGGGTGGGGCAGGGCAGGTCCGGTCCGGTCCGGTCCGGCGGGAGCCTGGGCACCAGCATCTGTCCTCTCTGGCAGCCTGTGCCCAACTGAGCACTGGGGCCGGGCTTTTATACTTCCTGTCCCGCCTCTTGACTTCCGGGGGGCGGGGACAGGCCGTGCTGACTCCGCCCACTGAGGAACCTGCTCTGGCTCGTCCTCCTCAGGCGCGGCGGGGAGCCAGGGCGCCTCCTTACACTGCTCCTGAGAAACATTTTCCTCCCCAATGAGATCTTTCTGCTCTTGATCTAACTCCAGATTCACTTCTGAGACATTAGACAGATATTCAGAAACTCCACTTACAGACACACTGCTTTCTTGCACAGACAAACAGCTATTACCCACCAGGTTAGAATTCTCCTCTCCCCGGCCATAGCAAAACTGGTTACACACAGAAAACTGCCCAGAGTAATACCACATGTCAACATAGTTATAAACTGGACTTCCAGGAGGATACAGTTTCTGCTCTTCTTCCCTTGCTTCTTTGACTTGGAGCTGGAGTCTGGCAGTTTCTTGCTGCATCTTGTGAGTCTCCTGTTCAGTAGGCAGCAGCTCCAGACGCCCCTTACGAGCTCTTTCTTCTCTCTTAGCAGTTTCTTTCTTTCTCTCAGCAGCCTCTTTCTCCAGCTGGGCCAAGGCTGCTCCTCTTCCATTCAAATTTCTGCCAGTTTTTGCTCATGTTCAAACCACAGGCTGTCCATCAGGGCTTGCAGTTTCATTGCTTTTGCTGTAGGTTTCTGGCTCATGGTCACTGATCTTTAACCAACCAAACTTCAATCCCAAATTTCAGATTTGGATAGCCAAAGCTTAATTGACCTGGTTCTGTGGATCCTAGCATGACTACACCTCTGTGACAGTGCAGTTCTGGCAGGACCCAACTGAGCTGCCAATTCAGGACCAATTGCTCAAACAGGGCAGTCACAGCCCAAGGCTGGGGTTTTTCCACCTCTAAGGCAAACCAAACCAGCCAGACAGAGAGGACTTCGGTTTTACCCCACTGGCTAACCACAAATTACACAAGCAATTTCCTTAGACACTCCAGTCTCCCAGTATCACCACCAGTGCCACCCGTCCTGGGGATGAATGGTTATGAAAACCAACACCCCAGTAAAAGAAAAAGGTTCTCTCGATCCCAAAGGACCAAGCCCCAGACCCAGGTCAATATACACATTAGATCTTACCCACAAATCACGCTGTTGCCAATCCTTTAGAATCTAAAATCTTAAGGTTTATTCATAAAAGGAAAACAATAGAGACGAGAGCTAGGATTGGTTAAATGGACTCAATTCCATACAGTAATGGCAAAGTTCTTAGTTCAGGCTTGTAGCAGTGATGGAGTAAACTGCAGGTTCAAATCAAGTCTCTGGAGAACATCCCCCGCTGGGATGGGTCATCAGTCCTTTGTGCAGAGCTTCAGTTGGTAGCAAAGTCCCTCCAGAGGTAAGAAGCAGGACTGAAGACAAGATGGAGATGAGGCATCAGTCTTTTATAGGCTCTTCCAGGTGTAAGAACCTCTTTGTTCTTACTGTGGAAAATTACAGCAAAATGGAGTTTGCAGTCACATGGGCCAGTCCCTGCACACCCTGCTGAGTTACAAGGTGTATCTGCCTCCTCTCAATAGGTCAGTTGTGTAGCTGATGGTCCTTAATGGGCCATCAAGCAGGCTTGGCAGAGCTAACACCAACTTGTCTGGGGTGTCTCCCAGAAGCACAGCACAAAGTTGAAATACAGACAGGATAGAGCTAATATTCATAACTTCAACTTCAAAATGATACAGACATACAGACAGCATAATCATAACCAGCAACCCATAACCTGGTCTTAGACACCTTATATGACCCCCTTTACATAAGATTTGGTGCCACTACCGGACCTTGGTTGCAAACCATTTTCTATATGGTCCCAGTTTATATCAATAATGTCACAATAACGTCACACCATGTGAGAGCACCAGGCCTGTGGATCCATGACATAAGTCTAGCCCCAATAAGCAAACCCAAGACAGGACCTCCCAGTTCCAAGGGCATGGCCCCCCCATACACTCTGAGGGGGAGGCCTGGCTCAGGACTTAGGCCTGGCCCAGAAGTGTGCAGTGAGGGTAATTCTTCAATGGGTGGCTGCATAGAAGAAATTCTCACATTTCCTCTACCCTACTGCCAGGATCTGGGAACAGAGGAGCTGGAATTGCTCAGGGTCGAGCACAGACTCGATCTAGCTGCTATTACTGAGACCTGCAGGAGGGTTCGCTTGGTGAATGTTCCAATCAAGGGCTGTAACCTTGTTAGGAAGGATCAAGTGGGTAGAAAGGAGAGGGGAAAGGGTGCCACTCTACATCAAAGTTGGCATTCCCTGTTTCCGAGGTGCTGAGAGCTGGGAAGCAAAGGGGCATGAATGCTGACGGATCAATGGCTGAGAATGGCATTAGTTACTGTCTGCTCCAGAGCCCAGCGCACACGAGGGACCAGGGTGAGCGGCTCCTCACGCACTTGTGTCCCATGGGGAACGTCAACCCGAGGGCCGTGCTGCTGCCAGAACTAAAACAGCCTTGGAATTTCTCACCATCGCAGGCGGCAACCTCCAGATGCCACACGAGCTGCCGCCAAAAGTGGGGAATTCTGTGCTAGGCCCCGTCTGCACTGGCCTTGTGTCTCAGCTGCTGCACTGCTCCCAGGTAGCTGCTCCCTGCCGACAGAAGATGCTGTTCTGCTGGCAACAAGCACCAGTAGCTGTGTCTGCAGCAGGAGAGCGTCTCCCGCCAACATAGCACTGTTCACATCAGTGCTTCTGGCGGTGAATGTTTCGTCGGTCAGGAGGGTGTGTTTTCACACCCCTGACTGACAAAACTGCTTGTGTAGACAAAGCCTCAGGGGTTCTCAAACTGACGGTCGGGACCCCTCAGGGGGTCACAAGGTTATTATCTGGGGGGACGCGAGCTGTCAGCCTCCCCCCCAAACCCCTCTTTACCTCCAGCATTTATAATGGTGTTAAATATATAAAAAGTGTTTTTAATTTATAAGGGGGGGTCACACTCAGAGACTTGCTGTGTGAAAGGGGGCACCAGTAGAAAAGTTTGAGTGCCACTATGATAGAGCTTGTCCTACCAGATAAAGGGGAACTGGTCACAGAACTGAAAGTGAATCATGGCTTAGGAGCAAGGCATCGTGACTTGATCATATGTGAGCAGAATGACATCCAGACCCATAATACTTGATGTTTTAACAGGGACAGTGTCACAAAGCTGAAAACTATTCTCAGCCAGCTCAGCTGGGAGGAAGAATTTAATCAGAGAAGTATGAATGACAATTGGGAATTGTTTATGAACATCTTCCGAGGTGCCCCAAAAGCCGCAATGGTGGGAGACGGCCAGGCTGGTTAAAACACATGCCTGGGCTAGAGGGCAAGTGAAGGCAACTATAAAAAATAGAAAAATAATATGCAATAAATGGAAGAAAGAGGAAGGTAATGGTAATTCATATAAATCAAAAGCTATGGATTGGAAAAAATTGGTAAGAGGAGCAAAAGGACACATGGAGACTGCTATGGCCAGCAGTTCTGAGGAGGATAAGGAGGAGGTTTTTAAGCATATTAAATCCTAGCAATGGTATTCGTCCATGACCCTGTGGAAATGGCAGAATGAGCAATAACAATGCGGAGGAACTGTCGTTCTCCGAAAAGGGCCATGTGTTTGCAGTTTACTGTACCCACCCTACACACGCCCACATCACGGTCATTTGAGAGCTTTCTTTAGGTGTGGTGAGGATGTGTGCTGGAGCTGTCAAGGGGTGCCAGGCACAGAATGAGAACGTGCCATTTTCTGCACATTTCCAGAACCACTGCAACATGGCTCTGACTGCAGTCTGTACTGGTCACGTTCATGTCAACATCTGATTGCGGGGTTATTGGCCAAAGCTACCAAACAGGCATATGTGAGAAGATTTTCATTGGTTTTGCCATGAGTTTTTTCCAGAGATGCTGAAGCTGTTTAGCATGTGACAAAAGTGGGGAATATCAACACTTTGCAATATACTAGCATGAAATGGTTTCATGGCTCATATGCTTCATTTTCAGAGTATCTCATAAATGATTATTTTTTCTCTATTTTCAATTGAAATTTGCGGACCAGCTCAGTGTCCCGCTGCAGGTTGTGCACCAGTAGCACCAGATCGTGTGCCCGTAGCTTGCACTGCACCGTAGGTAGATATAAATGCATGTGAATTCCTAATGTAATGCATCTACAGTTGTAAGCCTTTGCACAGACAATGTAGCACGTGCTTGGTAGAAGGTTTTACTCTGTAATTACCTATGCGTGCAGTATTAGCCTTTAAAAAGGGGGAGGTCAAACAGCTGGGCCCCTGCCCCCTATCTGCCCCTCACACTTTCTGCCCCCTGACTGCCCCCCTCAGAACCTCGAACCCATCCAACCCCCTCACTCCTTGTCCCCTGACTGCCCCCTCCCGGGACCCCCCACTCCCCACCCCCTTACCAGCTGGAGCCAGCCACGCCGCCGCGCTGCCCGACAGGAGCTCGCAGCCCCGCTGCCCAGAGTGCTGGCAACGCGGCGAGCTGAGACTGCAAGGGAGGGGGACAGTCTCCCTGGCAGGAGCTCAGGGGCTGGGCAGGACAGTCCCGCAGGCTGGACGTGGACCACAGGCCGTAGTTTGCCCACTTCTGCTTTAAAATATTCTAGTATAACCCCTCTGCAAAGTGGTATCATAAGAATATAAGAACAGTGCAGGACTGAACTCTGTGCTTCTGGCTGCAGAAGCAGGAGAGATGAATTGTAGCTACTGGACGAGGTTTCTCATTCAGATGATGTGCCATCAATCCTCTAGCACAGGGGTTGTTTTCAGAAATACACAACCAAGTTGATTTGGCACATGTTAGAGTTGTACTGGACCCAGGAAAGAAAACAGACTCTGAGTCTGATCAGAAAGCATCACGTTCACCAGTTCTGTAGCCACCAGAGCAAGCACGTCCTCCAGCAACTGGTCCTTTTGCGTTGTTTGCTTGAGAAAAACACACAGGACAGACAAGAAACTTCATAAAATAAAAACATCTGAGAGCACAACCAATCTAAGTGAGGCAGCATTTCAAAGAGAAGCTGCTGCTGTTGCTGTGCAGAAGATCTGTGGAAGACTTGATTGCTAACGATGCAGTTTGTGACGGGATCCCCAGGTGCAGCCTGGGACTGTGGGACCACTGTGCCCCCTGAACTCTCTCTCCCCTGGGCTGTCTCTCACAATGCCTTGCTAGTGACCAACAGCAAACCCCTCCAGGCACTGTGATCACTCAGCACAACCGCACGTGGCGCCGCACACCCAGCTCTGTTGCATGAATGCTCCCAGAGCCACTCACAAATCACCCAGAGAAAGGCACCAGCTGAATCCCCCGCAGCTCCCAGCGCTGTACCCCAGGAAAATACCATCTTGCACTGCTCAGGATGAGCAGTGCAAATTTATTCATTGGTTCAGCACTTCATCACTGGAAAGTGGTTATACACCAGCCTTTGTAACCTGAGCAGATTTACCAACCGCTTCAGGCAAATTCACTGGTAAAGACAAACAATTAAAATCTATCTTTTGTCCTCAATAAATTTGTTTAAGTGATAGGCAAAAAGTCAGAGTCAGTTACCAAAATAAAGTAAAATATAAGCCCGCAGTCTAAACTCCCAACCCTATTAGACTGGGCAACGTCTAAATTAAGCAGTTTTTCTAACTCTACTGGATATTGCAGTTCATAGTATACAGATTTCAGCCTTGAAACCTGGGCCAGTCTCCTCTGTTGGAGTCTTCAGTCTTCTGAGTGTCCTTGTTGCTTGCAGATAGGTGGGGGGAGGAGAAAAGGCTGATCACGGGGTCCATGTGTCCTGTTTTATACCCTCAGTCCATGAGCTTGGAGAACACAAGTCCAGGCATGTCTGGGGCACTGCTGAGTCCCCAGATGAGGTTGAGCAATTGCCCTGGAGTGGCCTCATGCAGGGAAGTCATTGCAGTGTAGCTCCCTTGCTGGACAATGGCTGGTGATGGTTATTTTGACACCCACTTGGGCATTGGTTGATTTCCTTGCTGTTGTGTCTAGGAAACTAATCTCTGGCTGATTTCCCAATTTACAGCGTATTTTAATGACAACCACAGAATACAATTCTCATAACTTCATGTACACGAATGATGTACCTATTTAGATAGAACAGTGGGTTTCAGCAGATCATAGCCTTTCCCATGATACCTAACAAGCGATGCTTTATATGCAATATCACAATTAGATACAAATGAGGAATATGGGCATTACAGGGCATTCCCCCGAGGTACAAAGTGTCACACAGTTATCACCCAACATGCCTTTATGGGCGTTACAGGGCACTCCCCCGAGGTACAAAGTGTCACACAGTTATCACCCAACATGCCTTTATGGGCGTTACAGGGCACTCCCCCGGGGTACAAAGTGTCACACAGTTATCACCCAACATGCCTTTATGGGCGTTACAGGGCACTCCCCTGGGGTACAAAGTGTCACACAGTTATCACCCAACATGCCTTTATGGGCGTTACAGGGCACTCCCCCGGGGTACAAAGTGTCACACAGTTATCACTCAACATGCCTTCCTTCTTTGCTGACGTGAGCCAAGCTGAAGCAGGAACTTTAGTTATCCACATGTTTTGTGGACATTCTTCTGGCAAGTGAGCCTGACGAACAGCTTTCAAACAAGCCAGCGGGTTTGTACAACCCCGCTGCAATCCTAGCCAGCCTCCGAACATCAGCCAAAGCCAGGTGATTGTGGCCTACAGAGCCCAGCTAGGTGTGAGCCCCAACAGAGACAGAGATTGGCCTTTGGTTGATAGATAAAGAACTGATAATTCAGCAGCATTGAGTACCAGCCTTCAGAAGACACTCAAAGACAGTGCCACTCAGCTGCAGAGTGCCTAGTATTCAGCAGTTCCAGAATGTTCTCCCCACTGCACACAAGGCTGCCTGCACAGCTGCCCCGTGACTTTGGAGCTCACACTTTCATTGGCAGACACTATCGTCATGGCTTCTGCATCCCGTACACGGAGCCGAGGCAGTCCATCACTGGCGCGGCAAACACGGAGGTGGAAAGACTCCGGGGAAGCCTGTTCATTCCAAATGGAATTGTGCCATGTCATGCTGGTGGAATGTCTTCTAGGAAGGAGACTCATATCGACATCAGTACAGAGCAACTGACGGGAAGAACACCTTCCATCAATGGGTAGGGTGGGATTTCAAGAACACTGAGAGCCGGCACCCCAAGAAATAACACTGACGGGTGGGAAAGAAAAGGCACTTACTCTCCCCTGGCAATCAGAGTCTCAAAAGAATGGCCACATTGGGTCAGACCAAAAGTCCATCTAGCCCAGTATCCTGTCTTCTGACAGTGGCCAATGCCAGGTGCCCCAGAGGGAATGAATAGAACAGGTAATCATCAAGTGATCCATCCCCTGTAGCCCATTCCTAGCTTCATGGACCTATCCTTCATGAACTTACCTAGTTCTTTTTTGAGCCCTGTTATAGTCTCTTTTGCAATGCACAGCATTCGCAAAACCTAGAACACGTCCAGAACCAATGTGCCATGGAAACTACTCGAGAATATCAACGGTGTCTGTAGTCAGAACAATCCACCCTGCACTGAACTGTGTCCCTGCCAAGGCAACAGAGACTGTGGTAAGCTGCACACTCAGCAGAGATCAGAACGATGAACAAGACGAAGATAATGATGTTGACTAGAAATGTCACCAGCGCTATCAAATTGCAGCGATGCTGGCACAGACTGATATCAGTAAGACCCTACTTCATTTGCAATATGGCGGAATTGTGGATCCCACACTATTAGGTTTCCAGTGCAATTTTGTCAGCCAGACAAGCTGACGGCAGGAACCCCTCATGCACCCCAGGCAATATCCTTGCTCGCCCCGTCCAGAGCTGGTCCTGGAGGGGAGGTGGGGAGAGGCAACTCTTGATTTAGTCGTAAGTGGAGCACAGGATCTGGTCCAAGAGGTGGACAGAGTTGAACTGCTTAGTAATAGTGACCATAATGTAATTAAATTGAACATCTTTGGGGGTGGGGAGGAAGAGCATAGAAGCCAACCACGGTAGCATTTAACTTCAGAAAGGGGAACTACACAAAAATGAGGGAGATAGTTAAGCAGAAATTAAAAGGTACAGTCTCAAAAGCTGCACGGAAGCTTTCTAAAAACACATTAATTGAGGTTCAAAAAACATAGTGAGAGGACCAAAAAAGTGCCACCATGGCTAAACAAAAAGGTAAAAGCAGCTAGAGGGTAAAAAGGCATCCTTTAATAACTGGAGGTCAAATCCTACCAAGGAAAAGAGAAACGAGGATAAACTCTGGCAAGTCACGTGTAAAAATATAATTAGGCAGGTCAAAAGAGAAATTGAAGAGCAACTAGCAAAAGACTCAAAAACTAAATGACTTTAATACATCAGAAGCAGAAAAGCTGCCAAGCAACTAGTGGGGCCACTGGAGGATCAAGGTGCTGAAGGAGCACTCAGGGAAGACAAGGCCATTGTGGAAATGCTAAATGAATTATTTCCATTGGTCTTCACTGCAGAAGACAGGAGGGTGATTCCCAGATCTGAGCTGTTCTTTTCAGGTGACAGATCTGAGGAACTGTCCAGATTGAGATGTCATTAGAGGAGGTTTTGGAACAAACTGATAAATTAAACAGCAACAAGTCACCAAGACCAGGTGGTATCACCCAAGAGTTCTGAAGGAACTCAAAGGTGAAATTGCAGAACTGTAGTCTGTAACTTATCATTTAAATCAGCTTATGACGAGGATAGCTAATGTAATACCAATTTTTTTAAAGGCTCCAGAGGGGATCCTGGCAATTACAGGCTGTAAGCCTGACTTCAGTACCAGGTTGAAACTGGTCTACGCTGGATATATGATATGTATGTATCTTGTGATCCTTGCAACTAATAACTGTAATCCCTCATAACTCAGGCCGGACCCCAGATGTACAGTACCTTCCCTCTTAACTTGTGTATATTTAATTTTAAACATTAACTTTAATAAAAATTTTAAATCTGTTCTTAAAAAAAACGCAAAATGGAATTGTCATACATGTAGATGAACATGATATGTTGTGCAAGAGTCAACATGGCTTTGTAAAAGGAAATCATGCCTCACCAATCTACTAGAATTCTTTGAGGGTGTCAACATGAAGAAAAGGGGGGATCCAGTGGATATAGGGTACTCGGACTTTCAGAAAGCCTTTGACAAGGTCTCTCACCAAAGGCTCTTACGCAAAGGAAGCTGTCATGGAGTAAGAGGGAAGGTCCTCTCATGGATTAGTGACTGGTTAAAAGACAGGAAACAAAGGGTAGGAATAAATGGCCAGTTTTCAGCATGGAGAGAGGTAAATAGTGGTGTCCTCTAGGGGTCTGTACTGGGACCAGGGCTCTTTAATGTATTAAAAAATGATCTGGAAAAAGGGGTAAACAGCAAGGTGGCAAAATTTGCAGACAATAAAAATTACTCAAGATAGATAAGTCCCAGGCAGACTGTGAAGAGCTACAGACGGATCTCACTAAACTGTGTGACTGGGAAACAAAAGGCAGATGAAATTCAGTGTTGATAAATGCAAAGTTGTACATTGGAAAACATAATTCCAACTAGCCATATAAAATGATGGGGTCTAGATTAGCTGTTACCACTCAAGAAAGATCTTGGAGTCCTTGTGGGTAGTTCTCTGAAAACATCCACTCAATCTGCAGCGACAGTCAAAAAAGGGAACAGAATGTTGGGAATCATTAAGAAAGGGAGAGATAAGAAGACAGAAAATATATTGCCTCTATATAAATCCCTGGTATGCCCACATCTTGAATACTGCATACAGTTCTCATCACCCCATCTCAGAAAAGATATATTAGAATTGGAAACGGTTCAGAGAAAGGCAACAAAATTATTAGGGGTTTGGAACAGCTTCCATATTAGGAGAGATGAATAAATCTGGGAACAATTAGCTTGGAAAAGAGATGACTGAGGGGGATATGATAGAGGTCTATAAAATCATGACTGGTGTGGATAAACTGGATAAGAAAGTGTTATTTACCCCTTCATGTAACACAAGAACTGGGGCCACCCAATGAAATTAATAGGGAGCAGGTGTAAAACAAACATAAGGAAGTATTTCTTCACCTAATGCACAGTTAACCTGTGGAACTCCTTGCCAGGAGATGTTGTGAAGGCTAAAAGTATAAGAGGGTTCAGAAAAGAACTAGATCAGTTCCTGGAGGATAGGTCCATCAATGGCTATTAGCTAAGATGGTCAGGGACACAACCCCATGCTCTTGGTGTCCCTAAACTTCTGACTGCCAGTAGCTGGGACTGGAGGACTGGGTATGGATCACTTGATAAATTGTCCAGTTTTGTTCATTCCATCTAGGGCACCCGACACTGGCCCCTGTCAGCAGACAGGACACTGGGGTAGAGAGATCATTGGTCTGAACCAGTCTGGCCGTATCACAGATTCACATGCCATGTGCTCTCTCGGCTTCGTGCAGACCCTGGGAGGAACCCCCTTCAGTGTGACAGGCCTTCTTGGGAGTCCCCTTCTGTGTCTCCTGGGCTCCACCGCCCCCTGGAGCCACCCCTCTCTGAGCCTCAGCAGCCTGTCTCTGCTGTGGGCTCCCTCAGGGAGTCCCCTTGCTCTGGCCCCCCGGGGCCTCCACTCCCAGGCAGAGGAAGCAATGCCCCCCACTCTCTAGCATGCAGTGACTCTCAGCAGCGTTTATGGGGCTCAGGTCGCTCTTTGTCCTCAGTCCCAAAGCCACCTCCTCCCAGTGGCCCACGCTGAATCACCTCCCAGCCCCTCCTCCGTCCTTTGTCTTCCTTCCAGCAAATGCATCACCTGGGATCTCTCTTCACCCTTGGTTCTCCTGTGGGTCACAAGCAGCGTTGGACCATCAGTCGCTAACTTTCTGTATCCAGGCTGCTAGGCAAGGTCACATCTGGTACTCCACAACAACAAACACCCTCGCCCACCACCTTGTTAGACACACAGCACATAGGGGAAACTGAGGCACACACAGCATTCATACAAAACATTAAGAGGTAGACAGTGTGGGAGGCACAGGCTAGGAGGGAAGATCATGGGAGGGGGCAGTCTGGGGAGCATAGGCTGGGGGATGGGCTCGGGGGGGCGGTGTGGGGAGCACAGGCTGGGAGAGGGGATCGGGGAGAGGGAACTCAGACTGTGGGGGTGGGGAGAGCCTGATGGACAGGGGCACTATATCCGGGCTCTCACTGCTCCTCTGCGGGGTGAAACCCTGAGCTGGCGGGTTGCCAAGCCTCCAGGATAGTCCTGGAGTCTCCAGGAATTAATTAATTGTTAATTAAAGATGAAGTCATGGGATGAAATCTCCAGGGATATGTCCAGCCCAAGTTGGCAGCCCTAGCTGAGGCCTTGGCACTCCTCCTCCCCGCTGCCCTGCCCACCCCTCAAGCTCACGGACGAGCTGTGCCAGGTTGTGCTGGAGCGGGGACCCCCAGGGGCTCCCTGTGTCCAGGGGTTACCCCCCGCCTCCCTGCAGGAGGGGGCATGTGCTGGGTGGCTGCATGGCCCTGGGGGCCTGGAGATGGCGGGGGGGGCACACGGGGTCTGATGCAAGTCCCTTGGCGTCACTGCTACAGGCCCTGGGCTATTCTTAGCAGTGGGGCCGGGGAGGCAGCTGCTGAGCTGGCCGGCAGCAGGGCCTGGAACGGGCCCCTCCCCGCAGCCTGGCCACAGCTGCCAGCCTAATTGCTCGGCCTCCTGCAGCAGAGCCCGTTAATTGGGCGCTAACTGGCCATGGGGGCCCTGCTGCTGCACGTCTGAGCTGCAGCCGCAGGGCCAGGCGGGGGCAGGACAGGCCCTGAGTGCTTGGCCGGGCACCGTGGGGTTCTCCTCGGCGTGGCCGGGTGCAGCTCCTCCCCCCATGCGGGGCTCTCAGCCCTGCGCCCCCAAGCTGCACCTGCCCCTCTCCAGCCCTCTCACCCCACAGCCCTGCCTGAATCCCGGCCCCTCCCATGCTCACCTACTGTGGGCAGTTCTAGGCCTGCTGCTGCTCAGCATTGTCATCCCGGGGCTGGCAGTAAATACAAGAGCCAGCAGCGTGAGTGTGCAGCTGACATGCAGCCTGGCGCAGACCGATGGGGGCGGACCTGGCGTACAGAGTGAGTGGGATCCCTTGGTAAACTGGGCCCAGGCAAACAGCGGCAGAGCCCTCCCCTTGGGGAGCAGGACCGCAGCCGGCGGGCAGGGCGGGAACCGTAGAGACTCGGAAGAGGATGATCTAGGAGTGTCACGGAGCCACCGGAGCGGTGCTACACTCCCAGGTCTGGAGCAGTCTCTAGGAGGAACCGGTCAGTGGGCCAGACCCCAGAGGGTCTTGCTCTTCCTCCAGGGTCACCCCCATGCGGCCTCTCTGCCTCCTGAGACCGGACCTCTGGGCCTGCAGCACTCACGCTTCACCCTGTGAGCTCTGCCCAGCAAGTCCCACTGAGACAGACCCTGGTGGAAACTTGGCCACCTGGGGAGCATGTCTGTATCTCTACAGCTGCATGGTCCATGCAGCAGGTGCAGCCCCTGCCCGTCTCTGTTGCCTATTTGCCTCTGTGTTGACTGTGCGCCCCACAGCCAGTGGCAAAGCGGGAGCAATAGAGGGTCATTCTCTTCAAGTGTCAGAGCTGGAGGCCAGAAGGGCCCCCCCAGATCTTCCCGTCTGACTCCTGTGTAGCACAAACCACCAACACCCCAGCACCCACCCACTAGCACCAGGGCACAGCAGCCCCCAGAGACCCATTGTCGTTGAGACTAGTCAGGTCCGCAGGGCACTAGTGCCAGAGGCACCTTCGCTCTAGACGCGCCTGGCTCCCAGCCGGAACGGGTTTGCCGGGGGAGAGGCTGTTTGGCCACACACTCAGCTAGTGGGTCTGGGGTCCACTAGGGAGCAGCATCCTGGCAGTGTGAAAGGCAGGCACACCTCGAGGTGAGGGGCACTAGCTGGGTGAACCGGGGGAGACCTGCCACCCTGAGCCCCACTCACTGTAGGGGAGGGGAGATGTGATGCAGGCCGGGGCAGCGATGGGCACAGCCGGGAGGGAGGCGTTGGCCATGGATGGTGATGGTGTAACGACGGTGGGACACTTCTGAGAGTGCCAATTCAGGATGAATTGCTCAGAGCAGGGCAGTTACAGCCCCAGGCTAGTGGTTTTCCACCTCTAAGGCACCAAACCGGTCAGACAGAGAGGACTTTGGTCTCACCCCACCGGCTAACCACAAGTCACAAGCAATTCCCTTAGACACTCCAGTCTCCCAGTATCACCACCAGTGCCACTTGTCCTGGGGATGAATGGGTATGAAAATCAACACCCCAGTAAAAGAAAAAAGGTTCTCCTGATCCCAAAGGACCAAGCCCCAGACACAGGTCAAAATATATATCAGATCTTACCCACAAATCACGCTGTTGTCAGTCCTTTAGAATCTAAAATCTAAAGGTTTATTCATAGAAGGAAAAAGATAGAGATGAGGGCTGGAATTGGTTAAATGGAATCAATTACATACAGCAATGGCAAAGTTCTTAGTTCAGGCTTGTAGCAGTGATGGAGTAAACTGCAGGTTCAAATCAAGTCTCTGGAGAACATCCCCAGCTGGGATGGGTCATTCAGTCCTTTGTTCAGAGCTTCAGTTTGTAGCAAAGTTCCTTCAGAATCAGAAGCAGGATTGAAGACAAGATGGAGGAGATGCAGCTCCCTTTATAGTCTCTTGCCATGTGGCCTCTGCTTTCTTTGTTCCAAAGACAAGCTGGTTCTCATGGGAGATCTTAATCACCCTGATATCTGCTGGGAGAGCAAAACAGCGGCACACAGACAATCCAGGAAGTTTTTGGAAAGTGTAGGGGACAATTTCCTGGTGCAAGTGCTGGAAGAACCAACTAGGGGCAGAGCTCTTCTTGACCTGCTGCTCACAAACTGGGAAGAATTAGTAGGGGAAGCAGAAGTGGATGGGAACCTGGGCAGCAGTGACCATGAGATGGTTGAGTTCAGGATCCTGACACAAGGAGGAAAGGAGAGCAGCAGAATATGGACCCTGGACTTCAGAAAAGCAGACTTTGACTCTCTTAGGGAACTGATGGGCAGGATCCCCTGGGAGAATAACATGAGGGGGCAAGGAGTCCAGGATCGCTGGCTGTATTTTAAAGAATCCTTATTGAGGTTGCAGGAACAAACTATCCCGATGTGTAGAAAGAATAGTAAATATGGCAGGTGACCAGCTTGGCTTAACAGTGAAATCCTTGCTGATCTTAAACACAAAAAAGAAGCTTACAAAAAGGGGAAGATTGGACAAATGACCAGGGAGGAGGATAAAAATATTGCTCAGGCTGCAGGAGTGAAATCAGGAAGGCCAAATCGCACTTGGAGTTGCAGCTAGCAAGAGATGTTAAGAGGAACAAGAAGGGTTTCTACAAGTATGTTAGCAACAAGAAGAAAGTCAAGGAAAGTGTGGGCCCCTTACTGAATGGGGGAGGCAACCTAGTGACAGAAGATGTGGAAGAAGCTAATGCACTCAATGCTTTTTTTGCCTCTGTCTTCACAAACAAGGTCAGCTCCCAGCCTGCTGCACTGGGCAGCACAGCATGGGGAAGAGATGACCAGCCCTCTGTGGAAAAAAGTGGTTCAGGACTATTTAGAAAAGCTGGATGACCACTAATCCATAGGGCCGGATGCGCTGCATCCGAGGGGCTAAAAGAGTTGGCGGATGTGATTGCAGAGCCATTGACCATTATCTCTGGAAACTCATGGCGATCGGGGGAGGTCCCGGATTGTTACCAAAATGTCGGGTCTGCCTAGCTGAGAGCTAATAACAGCCTGACAAGGATAAGGAAAAGATGCTTTATTTTGCAGAAAAAAGGAGAGCCTTGCATTTTGGTACAAAGACTTTGTTTTATACAAATTTTTAAATATATTTTTAGACAAAGACCTTTGTCATGTTAATACTTGATTGGTGGTTGACAGACCCCGTACTTTTGCTATTTGGTTAGTGAAAACCCGTTTAGAGCCAGATTCCTCTGTCTCAAGGCAGAGGAGAGAAGATAGTTTAAAAGTTTAGGTTATTGTGTATGTGAGGCTTTTGCTTTTTTTTAGTGGCTGCCTGGTAGCTGTTAAGGGGGGTCGCCAGTAACTTTTACAGTCCCCCCTTCGGGCCTGACAAGCTTAAATTGTCAGGCCCGTTACGCAATTTGTGATTAAGCTGGAGGGACAGATACTGGGGTTTTTGGATAGTAGAGTCTTGGGTTACAGCATTATATAAATATTTTGTAGCTAGTATTATTATTTAAACAATACATAGAAGAAAGAGAAGGAAAATGATTTACTTAACAGTTGTTTGCAAGAGTTTTGTAAACCTTGACCCAAGGTCTGGGAGGAGGTCCTTAAAATTAAAGGTGTGATTAAGAGATACAGCATGAAAAACAATAGCAGCATTTTTAATAGCTTGTAAATGTTTTTAATTAAGCTAGAGTGATTAATATAAAAACAATATTTTTTTTATGCGAGCACAAGCCCCCCTTAATTTAGCATTTATGGAAAAAGGCTAATGTAGTGCCCATCTTTAAAAAAAGGAAGGAGGAGGATCTGAGGAACTACAGGCCAGTCCCTCACCTCAGTCCCTGTAAAAATCATGGAGTAGGTAGGTCCTCAAGTAATCAATTCTGAAGCAGTTAGAGGAGAGGAAAGTGATCAGGAACAGTCAGCATGGATTCACCAAGGGCATGTCATGCCTGACTAACCTAATTGCCTTCGTTGGTAAGATAACTGGGTCTGTGGATGAGGGGAAAGCAGTGGATGTGTTATTCCTTGACTTTAGCAAAGCTTTTGATACGGTCTCCCACAGTATTCTTGCCAGCAAGTTAAAGAAATATGGGCTGGATGAATGGACTATAAGGTGGATAGAAAGCTGGCTAGATCGTTGGGCTCAACGGGTAGTGATCAATGGCTCCATGTCTAGTTGGTAGCTGGTTTCAAGTGGAGTGCCCCAAGGGTCAGTTCTGGGGCCGGTTTTGTTCAATAGCTTCATTACTGATCTGGAGGATGGCGTGGACTGCACCCTCAGCAAGTTTGCAGATGACACTATACTGGGAAGAGTGGTAGATACGCTGGAGGGTAGGGATAGGATAGAGAAGGACCTAGATAAATTAGGGGACTGGGCCAAAAGAAACCTGATGAGGTTCAACAAGGACAAATGCAGAGTCCTGCACTTAGGAAGGAAGAATGCCATGCACTGCTACAGACTAGGGAATGAGTGACTAGGCAGCAGTTCTGCAGAAAAGGACCTAGGGGTTACAATGGACGAGAAGCTGGATATGAGTTGACAGTGTGCCCTTGTTGCCAAGAAGGCTAACAGCATTTTGGGCTGTATTAGTAGGGGCACTGCCAGCAGATCGAGGGGCGTGATCATTCCCTTTTATTTGACGTTGGTGAGGCCTCATCTGGAGTCCTGTGTCCAGTTTTGGGCCCCACACTACAAGAAGGTTGTGGAAAAATTGGAAAGAGTCCAGTGGAGGGGAATGAAAAGGATTAGGGGGCTGGAGCACATGACTTATGAGGAGAGGCTGAGGGAACTGGGCTTGTTTAGCCTGCAGTTGAGAAGAATGAGGGGGGATTTGATAGCTGCTTTCAACTACCTGAAAGGGGGTTCCAAAGAGGATGGATCTAGACTGTTCTCAGTGGTGGCAGATGACAGAACAAGGAGCAATGGTCTCAAATTGCAGTGGGAGAGGTCTAGGTTGGCTATTGGGAAACACTGTTTCACTAGGAGGGTGGTGAAGCACTGGAATGGGTTCCCTACGGAGGTGGTGGAATCTCCTTCCTTAGAGGTTTTTAAGGCTCAGCTTGACAAAGCCCTGGCTGGGATGATTTAGTTGGGAATTGGTCCTGCTTTGAGCAGGGGGTTGGACTAGATGACCTCCTGAGGTCCCTTCCAACCCTGATATTCTATGATTCTATGATTATATCCAGCACATGGCCTGGAAAAACCAGAGTTCTGTCCATAGGCCTGTCCCTGCCTTGTTGAGTCACAAGGTGTATCTGCTTCTCTCAATGGGTCAGTTGCATTAGCTGACGGTCCTTAATGGGCCATCAAACAGCCCAGGCAGAGCTAACACAAAATTGTCTGGGGTGTCACCCAGAAGCACAGCACAAGTGTAAAATACAGACAGGATAGAGCCAATACTTATAACTTGAAATACAAAAATGACACCTGCACCCAGACAGCACAATCATAACCAGCAAACCAAAACCTCATCTTAGAAACCTCACTTAGTCCCCTTTGTATAAGATTTGGTGCCACTACAGCATCTTGGTTGCAACAATGGTCTAGATGGTCATAGTTTGTGCCAGTGATATCACACCCCCAACAGAAAATTGATGCAGGAAGGGATGACACAGATCTCACTGACTGCATCCTAAGGATCCCCTATTCGGGACAATGCATCAGCTACAATCTTCTCGTTCCCCCTTATGTGGATTAGATCCATTTCATACTCTTGAAGGGCTAAACTCCAGCGCAGCAACCTGGAGTTGGTACCTTTGGCCCTGTGCAGCCAGACCAGAGGGGCCTGATCACTCAACACAGTGAATTTTTGGTTGCACAAATAGGGCTTAAGCTGCCTGACAGCCCAGACAATGGCATAACGTCCCCTCTCAATGGGAGCGTAATTTTGCTCAGTGGGGGACAATTTCTTGCTTAGGTACGCCACGGGATGTCTCTTACCCCCCGCCCCTCTTGCATTAGCATTGCCCCCAGTCCAGTATTGGAAGCATCGGTACACAGCAAAAAAGGCTTTTCAAAATGTGGGCTGGCCAACACAGGCTCTTTGGCCAAAGCCTCTTTATGCTCTGAAATCCCTGCTCACAGGCCTCTGTCCATTGCACCCGGTCTGGTTTTTTCTTTTTCGTCAGGTCTGTGATGGGAGCAGCAATGTCACTGAATCCCTGTACAAACCTCCTGTAATAGTTGACCAGAGCAATGAACGATTGGACCTGCCTCTTAGTTCTAGGGGTAGGCCAGTTCTTAATGGCCTCCACCTTTAAAGGCTCAGGACACAGTCGCCCATTGCCCACCCTGTGCCCCAGGTAGGTCACCTCAGCAGCTCCCATTCTGCATTTAGGAACCTTAACAGTTAGATTGGTCTCCCTAAGCTGGTGCAGCACAGTCCCTATGTGGTTATGGTGATCTCGCCATGAACTGCTGAAGATGGCCAGGTCGTCTATATGGGCCCTGGTAAAAGATTCTAATCCCAGTAGGACCTCGTTTATAAGTCTCATGAAAGTAGCCCTTGAATTAAGCATCCCAAAGAGCAACATTTTGAACTCATGCAGGCCAGATTCCACTGTGAAAGCGGATTTTCCTTGTGCCTCAGCATCTAGGGGTATGTGCCAGTACCCCCTAGTCAGATCCAGGGTGCTTATAAACTGTGCCCCTCCCAGTGTGTCTAATAGATCCTCTGTTCTGAGTGTGGGGTAAGGGTCAGGCTGAGTTATAGCATTTAGCTTCCTATAATCCATACAAAACCTCATGGTCTTATCCTTTTTTGGCACCATCACAATGGGAGAGGCCCAGGGGCTCATGGATCTGGTGATTACTCCCATTGTCAACATGCTTTCCACCTCTTCCTGGATCTGCCTTTGTCCTGTAAGCTCTGCTAGGGGCTGGGCAGGGATCCACTGTCTGAATGGAGTGTGTCATCCTATCCGTGAGCCCTGGCCTGTTGGAGAATGTTCGCTTGTGGTGTCTTAACAACATCAGCAACTCCTTCCTTTGAGGGGGGGTTAAACCCTCCCCCATCTCAATGCTCTCGAGAGGCGTCTCCTCCTGGCTTTCAGCAACCATGTCAATCAAAGGGACGGACCCTGCCTCTTCCTCAGCACTGCAGATCATTTTCACATTTACCTCCCTTGCGTGGTAGGCCTGCATTCTGTTCACATGCACTGTCTGCACACTTCCCCAGCCATGGGGTCTTCTCACATCATAGGTAACTTCATTAAACCTTTCCACCACCTCCACGGGTCCAGTCCAAACATCCTTCATCTTGTTCTTCCGGACAGGATCCAGCACCAACACTCTGTCCCCTATTTCAAACGCTCTCTCCTGAGCATCTCTGTCATACCAGGCTTTCTGAGTATCCTGGCTCTCTTCCAGATTCCGCTCAACCAACTTCATCATCTCCTGCAAACTCTCCTTGAACTGAGCCACATACTCAGTCACCGGCTGCTCTGCCCCCTCAGTATTACCTTCCCATGAGTCACGACCCAAATCCAGGGACCCCCGGACCTGCCTGCCACAGAGCAATTCAAAGGGAGCAAACCCCGTAGACTCTTGGGGCAAACTCCTGTACATATACAATAGATACGACAGCAGAACATCCCAGTCATTCTGGCCTCTATCCACAGACATTTTCAACATTGACTTCAGGGTTCCATTGAACCTTTCCACCAGACCATTAGTCTGGGGGTGGTAAGCAGCAGCTTTCAGGTGCTTCACCCACTGCAAATTCTCTTTAGCCAACCAAACTCTCAATACCAAAATTCAAATGTGGATAGCGTGGGGTTCTGACCCAACGCTTAATTGACCTGGTTCTGTGGATCTTGCTGACTACACCTCTGTAACAATGCTGCCTTTGGTGGGACACTACTGAGAGTATCAATTCAGGAAAAATTGTTTAGAGCAGGGCAGTCATAGCCAGGGCCAGCTCTAGCCATTTCGCAGCCCCAAGCACAGCAGCACGCCGCGGGGGGCGCTCTGCCTCTCGCCGGTCCACAGCTCTGGTGGACCTCCTTCAGGCGTCCCTGCGGATGCTCCACCGGAGCCATGGGACCAGCAGACCCTCCGCAGGGACACCTGTGGGAGGTCCACCGGAGCCGCCTGCCACTCTCCCGGCAACCGGCAGAGCACCCCCTGCGGCATGCCGCCCCTAGCACATGCTTGGCGCGCTGGGGCCTGGAGCCGGCCCTGGTCATAGCCCGAGGCTGGAGGTCCTTTGCACACCAAACAGCCAAACAGAGAGGACTTTGGTCTCACCGCACTGACTAACCAGAAGTCATATAAGCAATTCCCTTAGGGTTTGGCTACACTTGCAGCTGTACAGCGCTGGGAGTTACAGCTGTCTTCGTACAGCCGTGTAGGGAAAGCGCTGCAGTGTGGCCACATTTGCAGCATTTGCAGCGCTGCTGGGAGTGGTGCATTGTGGGCAGCTATCCCAGCGTTCAAGTGGCTGCAATGTGCTTTTCAAAAGAGGGGGGTGGGGTGGAGTGTGACAGGGAGCGTGGGGGAGACAGAGAGAGTGGATTTTTGGAGCTGACACTGTGTCAGCTCCCTGCCTTGCAAGTTCCGACCCCTTCCCCCACCCCTCTCTCATTCACGAAATGCAAATAGCCCTCTTTGGTTTTTTCCTCACAGACCAGATAAGCAGCTGCTCTGAAACGGACACCCCCACCCGCTTCCTGCCCGCCATGCTGCTTCTCTCCTCAGGCAAACACTAGCTCTGGACATTCCAAAGGGATCCGCCTGCCTGCCTCATTCCCAGCAAACGAGCTGTGTTTGGTTTTTAGATAAGCAGCTCCGGGAGCCCTGAGTTCACAACAAAACAAAGAGTGTTCTCTTTACTTAAAAGCATTATGGGAAGGTTCCAGAGGTCTGTTACAGCGTAGTAAGATTAATCACTGTTTACACTGGCACCCCAGCGCTGTTCTTTTTATTCCTCTCGTCAAGGTGGAGTACATGCAGTGCTGCAGAAAGGGAGATACAGCGCTGTATGTGCCTTGCCAGTGTGGACGGGGAGTAAGTTACAGCGCTGTAAAGCCACCACCAGCGCTGCAACTCTCCAGTGTAGCCAAGCCCTCAGACACTCCAGTTTCATGGTATCACCACCAGTGCCACCCGTCCTGGGATGAATGGTTATGAAAACCAACACCCCAGTAAAAGAAAAAGGTTCTCTCGATCCCAAAGGACCAAGCCCCAGACCCAGGTCAATATACACATCAGATCTTACCCACAAATCACGCTGTTGCCAATCCTTTAGAATCTAAAATCTAAAGGTTTATTCATAAAAGGAAAAAGATAGAGATGAGAGCTAGAATTGGTTAAATGGACTCAATTCCATACAGTAATGGCAAAGTTCTTAGTTCAGGCTTGTAGCAGTGATGGAGTAAACTGCAGGTTCAAATCAAGTCTCTGGAGAACATCCCCCGCTGGGATGGGTCATTCAGTCCTTTGTGCAGACCTTCAGTTTGTAGCAAAGTCCCTCCAGAGGTAAGAAGCAGGATTGAAGACAAAAAGGAAAAGGTGCAGCTGCACTTTATAGTCTCTTGCCATGTGACCTGTGATTCCTTTGCTCCAAACACAAGCTGCCCAGCACAGGCTTAAAAGTTCTGTCCATAGGCCTGTCCCTGCCTTGCTGAGTCACAAGGTGTATCCGCCTTCTCTCAATGGGTCAGTTGTATTAGCTGATGGTCCTTAATGGGCCATCAAGCAGGCCAGGCAGAGCTAACACCCACTTGTCTGGGGTGTCACCCAGAAGCACAGCGCAAGTGTGAAATACAGACAGGATAGAGCCAATATTTAAAATTTTAAATACAAAAATGGTACATGTACCCAGACAGCGTAATCATAACCAGCAACCCAGAACCTTGTCTGAGACACCTCACTTGACCTCCATTGTACAAGATTTGGTGCCACTATGGGTCCTTGGTTGCAACAATGATCTATATGCTCACAGTTCATGTCTGTCATAAACAGAGTGTTAAGGGTTAATGTCTCTTATACCTGTAAAGAGTTACAAGCAGGAAACTGGACACCTGACCAGAAGACCAATCAGAAGACAAGATACTTTTAAGTTTTGGGTGTGAGTTCTTTGTTCTTTGTTCTTCTCTCGGAGAGTCTGAGAGAGACCAGACATTACTACAGGCTCTCTAAGTTTCTTTTCATATAGTAAGTAAAACAGGCGGTTTAGGCTTTTTTATTGTTTTACACTATTTGCATTTGTGGATCTGGCTGGTTAACTTTTATATGTGTAGTTGCTGGGAATATTTTGATTTGTGTTGGTACTGGTGGGAAAGTCTCTTTCTGGTGTCTGTAAGCTATAAGACCCTGTAATAGTTACATCTTGAAGTTACAGAGATAATTCTTTACTTTTTCCTTTCTTTTATTAAAAGATTTCTTTTTAGAAAACCTGATTGATTGGTTTTTCTCTGTTTCCCTTGTTTATCCCAGGGGATTGGGATAACTCACCAGGATGGGTGGGGAGACGGGAGGGGGAGAGATAGAATCTCTCTCTGTTTTCCTTGAATCTGTTTGCCTCTTTGTGGAAGGGAAGGGAGATGCTTCTCTGTATGGTGATTTAAGAGGTTAGATCAGTATCTCAGGATAGCCCAGGGAGGGAAGTTCTGAGAGGGGGAAGGTGAGGGAATGGTTTATTTCTCCTTGTTTTAAGAACCCAAGGGATCTGGGTTCTTGGGATCCCCAGGGAAGGTTGGGGAGGTCAGAGTGCCCCAAAACACTATATTTTTGGGTGGTGGCAGCCGATCAGATCTAAGCTGGTAATTAAGCTTAGGGAAATTCATGCTAGTATCTCATTCCTGGACTCTGAGGTTCAGATTTGAGAAAGAATGCTATGAAAATGTCAATAATGTCACAGATGGGCACGGCCGAGAGGGAGGGAGGCATTGGCCGGGAGTGGGGATGGGCATGGCTGGGAGGGAGGGAGACATTGGCCAGGGGTGGGAATGGGCATGGCTGGGAGGGAGGCGTTGGCCGGGGGTGGGGATGGGCACGGCCGGGAGGGAGGTGTTGGCCGGGGGTGGGGATGGGCAAGGCCGAGAGGGAGGGAGGCATTGGCCAGGACTGGGGATGGGCACAGCCGAGAGGGAGGGAGGCGTTGGCCAGGGGTGGGAGTGGGCATGGCCGAGAGGGAGGGAGGAGTTGGCTGGGGTGGGGATGGGCACGGCCAGGAGGGAGGGAGGAGTTGGCTGGGGGTGGGGATGGGCATGGCCAGGAGGGAGGGAGGCGTTGGCTGGAGGTGGGAATGGGCACGGCCAGGAGGGAGGGAGGAGTTGGCTGGGGGCGGGGATGGGCATGGCTGGGAGGGAGGCGTTGGCCGGGGGTGGGGATGGGCACGGCCAGGAGGGAGGGAGGAGTTGGCTGGGGGCGGGGGTGGGCACGGCCGAGAGGGAGGGAGGAGTTGGCCGGGGGTGGGGATGGGCATGGCTGGGAGGGAGGCGTTGGCCGGGGGTGGGGATGGGCACGGCCGGGAGGGAGGAGTTGGCCAGGGATGGGGGTGGGCAAGGCCAGGAGGGAGGCATTGGCCGGGACTGGGGGTGGGCACGGCCGAGATGGAGGGAGGTGTTGGCCGGGGGTGGGAGTGGGCACGGCTGAGAGGGAGGGAGGAGTTGGCCGGGGGTGGGGATGGGCATGGCTGGGAGGGAGGCGTTGGCCGGGGGTGGGGATGGGCACGGCCGGGAGGGAGGAGTTGGCCAGGGATGGGGGTGGGCAAGGCCAGGAGGGAGGCATTGGCCGGGACTGGGGGTGGGCACGGCCGAGATGGAGGGAGGTGTTGGCCGGGGGTGGGAGTGGGCACGGCTGAGAGGGAGGGAGGAGTTGGCTGGGGGCGGGGATGGGCATGGCTGGGAGGGAGGCATTGGCCGGGGGTGGGGATGGGCACGGCCAGGAGGGAGGGAGGAGTTGGCTGGGGGCGGGGGTGGGCACGGCCGAGAGGGAGGGAGGAGTTGGCCGGGGGTGGGGATGGGCATGGCTGGGAGGGAGGCGTTGGCCGGGGGTGGGGATGGGCACGGCCGGGAGGGAGGAGTTGGCCAGGGATGGGGGTGGGCAAGGCCAGGAGGGAGGCATTGGCCGGGACTGGGGGTGGGCACGGCTGAGAGGGAGGGAGGCGTTGGCTGGGGGCGGGGGTGGGCACGGCCGAGAGGGAGGGAGGAGTTGGTTGGGGCTGGGGGTGGGCACAGCTGGAAGGGAGGCGTTGGCTGGAGGCGGGGGTGGGCAAGGCCAAGAGGGAGGGAGGAGTTGGCCGGGGGTGGGGATGGGCACGGCCGAGAGGGAGGGAGGCGTTGCTCGGGGGTGGGGATGGGCACGGCCGAGAGGGAGGGAGGCGTTGGCTGGAGGTGGGGATGGGCACGGCCGAGAGGGAGGGAGGCGTTGGTCGGGGGTGGGGGTGGGCATGGCCGAGAGGGAGGGAGGTGTTGGCTGGGGTGGGGATGGGCACGGCCGAGAGGGAGGGAGTTGTTGGCCGGGGGTGGGGATGGGCACAGCTGGAAGGGAGGCGTTGGCTGGAGGCGGGGGTGGGCAAGGCCAAGAGGGAGGGAGGAGTTGGCCGGGGGTGGGGATGGGCACGGCCGAGAGGGAGGGAGGCGTTGCTCGGGGGTGGGGATGGGCACGGCCGAGAGGGAGGGAGGCGTTGGTCGGGGGTGGGGGTGGGCATGGCCGAGAGGGAGGGAGGTGTTGGCTGGGGTGGGGATGGGCACGGCCGAGAGGGAGGGAGGCATTGGCCGGGACTGGGGGTGGGCACAGCCGAGAGGGAGGGAGGCGTTGGCCAGGGGTGGGGATGGGCATGGCCAGGAGGAAGGGAGGAGTTGGCCGGGGGTGGGGATGGGCACGGCCGAGAGGGAGGGAGGCGTTGGCCGGGGGTGGGGATGGGCACGGCCGAGAGGGAGGGAGGCGTTGGCCGGGGTTGGGGATGGGCACGGCCGAGAGGGAGGGAGTTGTTGGCCGGGGGTGGGGATGGGCACGGCCGAGAGGGAGGGAGGCGTTGGCAGGGGGTAGGGATGGGCACGGCCGAGAGGGAGGGAAGAGTTGGTCGGGGGTGGGGGTGGGCATGGCCGAGAGGGAGGGAGGTGTTGGCAGGGGGTAGGGATGGGCACGGCCGAGAGGGAGGGAGGAGTTGGTCGGGGGTGGGGGTGGGCATGGCCGAGAGGGAGGGAGGTGTTGGCTGGGGTGGGGATGGGCACAGCTACCGTGGGGTGTGTGGGAGTGGGTGTATTTGGGGGGATGGCAGTGCCAAGGTGAGGATGGGCACAGCTGGGGCAGGGTGGTGGACACAGGCTCAGC
This sequence comes from Gopherus evgoodei, assembly GCF_007399415.2. Classification (NCBI taxonomy): domain Eukaryota; kingdom Metazoa; phylum Chordata; order Testudines; family Testudinidae; genus Gopherus; species Gopherus evgoodei. The sequence goes on along the minus strand of NC_044327.1, from coordinate 136,533,470 downwards.
TGTAATGTGGAGAGGGAGGGAGAAAACTTGTTCACCTTGGCCTCCAATGATAGAACAAGAAGCAATGGGCTTAAACTGCAGCAAGGGAGGTTTAGGTTGGACATTAGGAAAAAGTTCCTAACTGTCAGGGTAGTTAAACACTGGAATAAATTGCCTAGGGAAGTTGTGGAATCTCCATCGCTGGAGATATTTAAGAGTAGGTTAGATAAATGTCTATCAGGGATGGTCTAGACAGTATTTGGTCCTGCCATGAGGGCAGGGGACTGGACTCGATGACCTCTCGAGGTCCCTTCCAGTCCTGGAGTCTATGAGTCTATGAGTCTATGATAGGCACATTCGGGGCAAGAGTTTGGGGCGGAGGGATGGGCATAGCTGGGGGCAGGGGCGGCAGGTGACTCCAGTCCTGGTAGAAGTGGCCGATCACCTCCTAGTACATTTTCATACCCACTGGGCACTTCAGCTTCACCGTGGGATATGCCAGGAAAGGAGGGCAGAGGGGCAGAGCTGGCAGGTGGGAGGGCAGGGGGCAGGGCAGAGGGGCAGGGCTGGCAGGCAGGAAGCCAGAGGGCAGGGTTGGCAGGCAGGAGGGCAGAGGGGCAGGTGGGAGGGCAGAGGTGCAGGGCTGGCAGGTGGGAGGGCAGAGGGGCAGGGCTAAGCAGGCAGGAGGGCAGGGCTGGCAGGCAGGAGGGCAGAGGGGCAGGCGGGAGGGCAGAGGGGCAGGGCTGGCAGGCAGGAGGGCAGAGGGGCAGGCAGGAGGGCAGAGGTGCAGGGCTGGCAGGTGGGAGGGCAGAGGGGCAGAGCTGGCAGGCAGGAGGAAGGGCAGAGGGGCAGGCAGGAGGGCAGAGGGGCAGGACTGGGCAGGTGGGAGGGCAGAGGGGCAGGCAGGAGGGCAGAGGGGCAGGGCTGGCAGGCGGGAGGGCAGAGGGGCAGAGCTGGCAGGCAGGAGGGCAGGAGGAAGGGCAGAGGGGGAGGACTGGGCAGGTGGGAGGGCAGCATGTCAGCACAGGGCGGGCACCCCCAGCCTGCCTGGTCACTGCACAGGCCACAATTCTGGGCTTCGTAAGCTGCAGGAGCACGAAACAGAGGGGCCATGAGCGACTAATAACTGCTGGTGCCTTGTGGTCCCCAACAATTCAAAAAGCTCCTCTCCCCCCCACCCCCCGCCCCGATATCCCCAACCCAGGATCCCCTTAGGAAGCAGAGCCAGTAAGAAAATGTTCACATCCTGGGAGACACTTTGTCTAAGGCCCCACAGATCAGCTGAGCCCGGCAGTTCCACTCCCCCATGTTAGAAACGAAAGCAGCTAAATGAGATTATTGCCAAGAGCCTGAGCGAGAATCTACCTTAATCTGAATATGGATAAAACATCTTTCTCCCTCCACTCTGGTTAACAGTCCACAGGTACCAAGGCCGGGTCACAGCCGGCTTCCCCCTGCACAGTGCCTCGCTGCGTGGAGATCAAGAGATAGGTGGCGAAGCTACACACGAAGCAAAGCAGAAATGTGATGCCAAAGAGGGCGAAATGCCTGTTACCCCAAGAAATCCAAGAGCAAATGATAACCTATCCCTTGCGTTCCTCGTACATCGACTATCCCGGGGATAATCGGTCTTTCACCAGGTCAGAATCGGCACATTTGTTTGCCTTGAGAGTCAGATCTACGTCCTTCTGGGACTGGGAAGTGTCTTGCTGTGGTGTAAGTGCTACGTAAGTTGAAACGCTTGTGTACAATCAAAGAATCTCCAAATGGGGATTATAAGGATTTGGTTCACTGTCATTGTAAATAATTGCTGCACTCCAGAAGTAATGGGAATTGTCTGGCACAAGGAAGCAGAAGAGTTAAAAGATAAAAACCCGGGTGTAACTTTGAGATATCAAGAGAAATTGCTTAAAATCATAAAAACAACAACAAGGAGTCCAGTGGCACCTTAAAGATTTATTTGGGCATAAGCTTTTGTGGGGAAAAAAACTCCACTTCTTCAGATGCCTGGAGTGAAAGTCAGAGATGTAGGCGATCCCTCACTCTCACAGACCTTGGGAGAGAGGCCAGTCCTCACTTACAAACAGCCCCCCAACCTAAAGTAAATACTCACCAGCAACTACACACCACACAACAGAAACACTCACCCAGGAACCAATCCCTGCAACAAACTCCGTTGCCAACTCTGTCCGCATATCTATTCTAGTGACACCATCATAGGACCCAACCACATCAGCCGCCACACCATCAGGGGCTCATTCATCTGCACATCTACCCATGTGATATACGCCATCATGTGCCAGCAATGCCCCTCTGCCATGTGCACTGGCCAAACCAGACAGTCTCTACCCAAAAGAATAAATGGACACAAATCAGACATCAGGAATGGTAACATACAAAAACCAGTAGGTGAACATAAGAACATAAGAACGGCTGTACCGGGTCAGATCAAAAGTCCATCTAGCCCAGTATCTGTCTACCGACAGTGTCCAATGCCAGGTGTCCCAGAGGGAGTGAAGCTAACAGGCAATGATCAAGTGATCTCTCTCCTGCCATCCATCTCCATCCTCCGATAAACAGAGGCTAGGAACACCATTCTTTATCCTTCCTGGCTAATAGCCATTTATGAACTTAACCATCATGAATTTATCCAGTTCCCTTTTAAACATTGTTACAGTCCCAGGCTTCACAAGCTCCTCAGGTAAGGAGTTCCACAAGTTGACTGTGCGCTGCGTGAAGAAGAACTTCCTTTTATTTGTTTTAAACCTGCTGCCTATTAATTTCATTTGGTGACCCCTAGTTCTTGTATTATGGGAACAAGTAAATAACTTTTCCTTATCCACTTTCTCCACATCACTCATGATTTTATAGACCTCTATCATATCCCCCCTTAGTCTCCTCTTTTCCAAGCTGAAGTGGCCTAGCCTCTTTAATCTTCCCTCGTATGGGACCCTCTCCAAACCCCTAATCATTTTAGTTGCCCTTTTCTGAACCTTTTCTAGTGCTAGAATATCTTTTTTGAGGTGAGGAGACCACATCTGTACACAGTATTCGAGATGTGGGCATACCATGGATTTATATAAGGGCAATAATATATTCTCAGTCTTATTCTCTGTCCCCTTTTTAATGATTCCTAACATCCTGTTTGCTTTTCTGACCACCTCTGCGCACTACATGGACATCTTCAAAGAACTATCCACAATGACTCCAAGATCTTTTTCCTGACTCGTCGTAGCTAAATTAGCCCCCATCATATTGTATGTATAGTTGGGGTTATTTTTTCCAATGTGCATTACTTTAAATTTAGCTACATTAAATTTCATTTGCCATTTTGTTGCCCAATCACTTAGTTTTGTGAGATCTTTTTGAAGTTCTTCACAATCTGCTTTGGTCTTAACTATCTTGAGTAGTTTAGTATCATCTGCAAACTTGGCCACCTCACTGTTTACCCCTTTCTCCAGATAATTTATGAATAAATTGAATAAGATTGGTCCTAGGACTGACCCTTGGGGAACACCACTAGTTACCCCTCTCCATTCTGAGAATTTACCATTAATTCCTGCCCTTTGTTCCCTGTCTTTTAACCAGTTCTCAATCCATGAAAGGACCTTCCCTTTTATCCCATGACAGCTTAATTTACGTAAGAGCCCTTGGTGAGGGATCTTGTTAAAGGCTTTCTGGAAATCTAAGTACACTATGTCCACTGGATCCCCCTTGTCCACATGTTTGTTGACCCCTTCAAAGAACTCTAATAGATTAGTAAGACACAATTTCTCTTTACAGAAACCATGTTGACTATTGCTCAACAATTTATGTTTTTCTATGTGTCTGACAATTTTATTCTTAACTATTGTTTCAACTAATTTGCCCGGTACCGACGTTAGACTTACCTGTCTGTAATTGACGGGATCACCTCTAGAACCCTTTTTAAATATTGGCGTTACATTAGCTAACTTCCAGTCATTGGGTACTGAAGCCGATTTAAAGGACAGGTTACAAATCTTAGTTAATAGTTCTGCAACTTCATATTTGAGTTCTTTCAGAACTCTTGGGTGAATGCCATCGGGTCCCGGTGACTTGTTAATGTTGAGTTTATCAATTAATTCCAAAACCTCCTCTAGTGACACTTCAACCTGTGACAGTTCCTCAGATTTATCACCTGCAAAAGCCGGCTCAGGTTTGGGAATCCCCCTAACATCCTCAGCCGTGAAGACTGAAGCAAAGAATCCATTTAGCTTCTCCACAATGACTTTATCGTCTTTAAGCGCTCCTTTTGTATCTCGATCGTCAAGGGCCCCACTGGTTGTTTAGCAGGCTTCCTGCTTCTGATGCACTTAAAAAACATTTTGTTATTACCTTTGGAGTTTTTGATTAGCTGTTCTTCAAACTCCTCTTTGGCTTTTCTTATTACACTCTTGCACTAAAGCTGGCAGTGTTTGTGCGCCTTTCTATTTGCCTCACTAGGATTTGACTTCCACTTTTTAAAGGAAGTCTTTGTCTCTCTCACTGCTTCTTTTACATGGTTAAGCCGCGGTGGCTCTTTTTCAGTTCTTTTACTGTTTCTTAATTTGGGGTATACATTGAAGTTAGGCCTCTGTTATGGTGTCTTTAAAAAGGGCCCATGCAGCTTGCAGAGATTTCACTTTAGTCACTGTACCTTTTAACTTTTGTTTAACTAACCCCCTCATTTTTGTATAATTCCCCCTTTTGAAATTAAATGCCACAGTGTTGGGCTGTTGCGGTGTTCTTTCCCACCACAGGGATGTTGAATGCTATTGTATTATGGTCACTATTTCCAAGCGGTCCTGCTATAGTTACCTCTTGGACCAGCTCCTGCGCTCCACTCAGGATTAAATCTAGAGTTGCCTCTCCCCTTGTGGGTTCCCGTACCAGCTGCTCCATGAAGCAGTCATTTAAAGTATCGAGAAATTTTCTCTCTGCATTTTGTCCTGAAGTGAAATGTTCCCAGTCAATATGGGGATAATTGAAATCCCCCACTATCATTGGGTTCTTAATTTTGATAGCCTCTCTAATTTCCCTTAGCATTTCATTATCACTATAACTGTCCTGGTCAGGGGGTCGATAATAGATCCCTAATGTTATACCTTTATTAGAGCATGAAATTTCTATCCATAGAGATTCTATGGAACATGTGGATTCGCTTAAGATTTTTACTTCATTTGAATCTACATTTTCTTTCACATATAGTGCCACTCCTCCCCCTGCACGACCTGTTCTGTCCTTCCAATATATTTTGTACCCCAGAATGATTGTGTCCCATTGATTGCTCTCAGTCCACCAGGTTTCTGTGATGCCTGTTATATCAATATCCTCCTTTATCACAAGGCACTCTAGTTCACCCATCTTATTATTTAGACTTCTAGCATTTGTGTACAAGCACTTTAAAAACTTGTCCCTCTTTATTTGTCTGCTCTTTTCTGATGAGTCAGATTCTTTTTTATGTGAATGTTTATCATCTGATCTGGGCCTTACATTATCCTCTTCCATCCTCTGCTCATGACTATAACCTGGAGATTCCCTATCATCAGACTCTCCCGTAAGAGAAGTCTGTGTCCGATCCACATGCTCCTCTGCAGCAGTCGGCTTTCCCCCATCTCCTAGTTGAAAAACTGCTCTACAACCTTTTAAATGTTTAGTGCCAGCAGCCTGGTTCCACTTTGGTTTAGGTGGAGCCCATCTCTCCTGTATAGGCTCCCCGCATCCCAAAAGTTTCCCCAGTTCCTAATGAACGTAAACCCCTCCTCTCCACACCATCGTCTCATCCACGCATTGAGACTCTGAAGCTCTGCCTGCCTACCTGGCCCTGCGCGTGGAACTGGGAGCATTTCTGAGAATGCCACCATAGAGGTCCTGAATTTCAGTCTCTTCCCTAGTAGCCTAAATTTAGCTTCTAGGACGTCTCTCCTACCCTCCCCTATGTCACTGGTACCTACATGTACCACGACCACTGGCTCCTCCCCAGCACTACACATAAGTCTGTCTAGATGCCTCGAGAGATCTGCAACCTTCGCACCAGGCAGGCAAGTCACCATACGGTTCTCCTGCTCATCACAAACCCAGCTATCTATGTTTCTAATGATCGAATCTCCCATTACTAACACCTGCCTTTTCCTAGCAACTGGAGTTCCCTCCCCCGGAGAGGTAACCTCAGTGCGAGAGGCAACCCCAGCACCATCTGGAAGGAGGGTCCCCACTATGGGAAGGTTTCCCTCTGCTCCCATTGACTGCTTTGCTTCCCTGGGCCTTTCGTCCTCCTCAACAGCGCAGGGGCTGTCTGAGCGGAGATGGGACAATTCCTCAGTGTCCCGGAAAGCCTCACTGACATACCTCTCTGCCTCCCTTAGCTCCTCCAGTTCCGCCACCCTGGCCTCCAAAGTCCGTACGTGGCCAGGAGCTCCTTGCACCGACTGCACACATACGCCACCGCCCACAGGGCAGGTAATCATACATGCTACACTCAGCGCAATAAACTGGATAGCCCCCACTCTGCTGCTGGGCTTCTGCCTGCATGGTCTCCTAGTTAATGGAAGGGTTGTTTAAAGCAAGAAGTTTTGAATATAGTTTGGATTACAGGTTTTAAGGGGACTACAGGGGAACAGGTAGGACCGACAAAGGACCTCCCCTCCCTTCCCACTCCCCTTCCAAACTCCCTTGCAAAACTCCCTGTTAGCAGCCCCTGTTTGGAAGTTCCCTGATCGCTTGTGCGTGGCTTTATAAAGCCCTGGCCTGAGTTAATGCTCAGCTCACTGATTAAGGCGGGGCATTAACACTTCAACCTCCCTGGACATTCAATAACAGATTTAAAAGTCACTATTCTTGAACAAAAAACCTTCACAAACAGGCTTCAAAGAGAAAAAGCAGAACTAAAATTCATTTGCAAATTTAAGGCCATTAATTTGGACTTGAATAGGGACTGGGAGTAGCAGGCTCATTACAGAAGTAACTTTGCCTCTCCTGGAATTGGGAATGGACTACATCCACCCTGACTGAATTGGCCTTGTCAACCCTGGTTCTCCACATGTCACTATATAATGCCTGTAGCTGTAACTTTCACTCCATGCATCTGGAGAAGTGGGGTTTTTTACCCACGAAAGCTTATGTCCAAATAAATCTGTTAGTCTTTAAGGTGCCACCAGACTCCTTGTTGTTCTTGTGGCTACAGACTAACACGGCTACCCCCTGATACTTAAAATAATAGAATAATAGAATCTAAGGACTGGAAGGGATCTCAAGAGGTCTCTAGTCCAGTCCCCTGCACTCGGGGCAGGACAAAGTATTATCTAGACCAGGGGTAGGCAACTTATGGCATGCGTGCAGAAGGCAGCACACGAGCTGATTTTCAGTGGCACTCACACTGCCCAGGTCCTGGCCACCAGTCCGGGGGTTCTGCATTTTAATTTAATTTTAAATGAAGTTTCTTAAATATTTTAAAAACCTTATTTACTTTACATACAACAATAGTTTAGTTATATATTATAGACTTATAGAAAGAGACCTTCTAAAATGTTAAAATGTATGACTAGCACACGAAACCTTAAATCAGAGTGAATAAATGAAGGACTCGGCATAGCACTTCTGAAAGGTTGCCAGCCCCTGGGCTAGACCATCCCTGATAGACATTTATCTAATCTACTCTTAAATATCTCCAGAGATGGAGATTCCACAACCTCCCTGGCAATTTATTCCAATGCTTAACCACCCTGACAGTTAGGAAGTTTTTCCTAACGTCCAACCTACTAAACCACTCTTGCTGCAATTTAAGCCCATTGCTGCTTGTCCAAGCCTCAGAGGTTAACCTGAACAATTCTTCTCCTTTCTCTTTGTACCAACTTTTGTGTACTTGAAAATCGGTATCATGGCCCCTCTCAGTCTTCTCCTCTCCAGACTAAACAAACCCAGTTTTTTCAATCTTCCCCCATAGGTCCTGTTTTCTAGACCTTTAATCAGTTTTGTTGCTCTTCTCTGGACTTTCTCCAATTTGTCCACATCCTTCCAGAAATGTGGCGCCCAGAACGGGACACAAGACTCCAGTTGAGGTCTAATCAGCACAGAGCAGAGCAGAAGAATGACTTCTCGTGTCTTGCTTACAACACTCCTGCTAATACGTCTCAGAATGATGTTTGCTTTTTTTGCAGCAGCGTTACACTGCTGACTCCTATTAAGTTTGTGATCCCCTCTGACCCCCAGAGCCCTTTCCACAGTGCTCCTTCCTAGGCAGCCATTGTCCATTTTGTATGTGTGCAACTGATTGTTCCTTCCTAAGTGGAGCACTTTGCATTTGTCCTTCTTGAATTTCATCCTATTTACTTCTGACCATTTCTCCAGTTTGTTCAGATCATTTTGAATTTTAATCCTATCCTCCAAAGCACTTGCAACCCCTCCCAGCTTGGTATCATCCACAAACTTTATACGTGTACCCTGTATGCCATTATCTAAATCATTGATGAAGGTATTGTACAGTACCAGACCCAGAACTGATCCCCGTGGGACCCCACTCGTTATGCCCTTCCAGCACGACTGTGGACCACTGATAACTACTGTCTGGGAACCATTTTCCTACCAGTTTTGTACCCACCTTATAGTAGCTCCATCTAGGCTGCATCTTCCAGTTTGTTAATGAGGAGGTCAGGAGAGACAGTATCAAAAGCCTTACTAAAGTCAAGCTATACCACATCTACTGCTTCCCCCCATCCCCAAGGCTTGTTACTCTGTCAAAGAAAGCTACCAGGTTGGTTTGACACAATTTGTTTTTGACAAATCCAGGCTGACTGTTATTTATCACCTTATTTTCTTCTAAGTGTTTGCAAGTTGCTTAATTATTTGATCTATTATGCTTCTGGGCACAAAAGTTAAGCTGACTGGTCTGTAATTCCCCAGTTTGTCCTTATTTCCCTTTTTATAGATGGGCACTATATTTGCCCTTTTCCAGTCATCTGGAATCTCTCCCATCTCCCATGATTTTCCAAAGATAATCACTGATGGCTCAGATACCTCCTCAGTCAGTGCCTTGAGTATCCTAGGATGGATTTCATCAGGCCTTGGTGACTTGAAGACATCTAACTTGTCTAAGTCATTTTTAACTTGTTCTTCCCCTATTTTAGCCTCATGCTACCCCATTTTCACTGGCTTTCACCGTGTTAGACGTCCAACCACTACTACCCTTTGTGGTGAAAACCAAAACAAAAAGGAATTTAACCCTTCTGCCATCTGCACATTGTCCTCACCGAGTAGAGTAGCGGCCTGCCCTGTCCTTGGCCTGCCTCCTGGGGGAGCCCAGCTGGCAGCAGGGGGCTGATATTGAAATACAATCCTTGAAATGGCTCAATTTAACCAGCTTCCAAGAGGCAGATTGAAGGAATTGGTTACACGCCATCTCCATCTACTGGAGACAGACGGAAGCAGCAAAGAAACTGGAAGAGCTGACGCTGGAGCAGTCACTTGGCACGTGTCCAGTGAGGCTCAGCAGGTGACCCCCCCACCCCACCCCCCGAAGCCCTGAGATGAGGGTGTATGAACAGGTCACCAGGAGCTACAGAGAGCTGAGTGCACCCAAGAGCAGGAGCTGCAGAATCGTACGTGCGACCCATCGCCTGGCCCAGCCATGCAGCCAGGACTCTCCCCCAGCCCAGGGGTAACGAGAAAAGTGGTGAGATTTCCTGCCAAAGTTTGTATTTCCTCTGCTGGTCTTTAACATCGATGGCTGTGGGGTCTCTTGGTGAGTCTGCTCTTGAGAGAGACCTCACGTAACTGTATTTTAGCTTTTAACTGCTCCATAAGTCCAAGAAAGTTGACCTAAGAGAGCTTGGAAAGAATTGTTTGAAACAATTGCTTTTAATATTCTAAACATGCCCCTTTCGGACCAGTCTGGTGAAAGAGACGTAACCAGCCTTTTCCAAGTGCCTTCAAGGCAAGTGCACCCTGGGAAGTGGGACCCATGTGTGACGTACTAAAGGACTCAGAACTGATGAGCATAAGGAAATGCAAGAAGAAATCTTGGTGGTTTGCACTGTTCCTCGGTACAACTGCTGAGTTTCAGCCCTAGGCTGTGATAATTGCTTGCAGAACTGGATTGTGCACGTAGTGCACACAACTGGCCTTGTCTCCGTCTGAGTGGGGAACTGCTGATTGCATAGGAAAGTGGGGCTGGGGGAATTTATAAATTGTAGGTTGGTTAAGAATATGCCAGTGTCCTGAAATGAGAAATACTGATCGCGTTAAAAGCTGCCCTGAAAAGAACCCAGTGGAAAGGATGCAGATCAGGCCAAGTAAAGAACATGTCAGCTCTTCTCACCAATCTGACTGAATTCAAATCAGCGGGGCCGGATGCTATTGACCTCAGGATATCGGACAAATTAGCTGAAGAACTCTTGGAGCCACTGACAATGATATTTACAAGCTCGTGGCTGACAGGAGAGGTCCTGAAAGCCTGGAGAAGGGCTAACATAGGGCCCATCTTTAAAAGAAGGGGAAAAGGAGGAGCCAGGGAACAACAGACCAGTCAGCCTGACCTCGATACTAGAGCCATGTATAAAACATTCAGTTGCGAATACCGGGAGGATGGAGGGTGATCACCAGCAGCCAGCCTGGATTTACCTAGAACACATCCTGCCAAACCAGTTTGATTCCTGCTTTGAGAGAGTAACTGGGTTGGTGGCTGAGAGAATGCAGTGGACATAGTATACCTGGACTTCAGCAAGGCTTTTGACACAGTCTCCGGTGACATTCTGATAGCGAAGCTGGAGAAATGCAGGCTCAACAGAACTGCGATTATGTGGATACATAATTGGTTAAACAACCACAAACAAAGATTAGCTACTAATGGAATGATGTTGGATTGGAGGGAGGTCTTGGGTGAGGTTCCACAAGGATCTGTTCTGGGTCCAGGGCTGTTTAACACAGAAACATAGGAATGGAAGGGACCTCGAGGGTTCTCTAGTCCAGTCCCCTGCCTCAGGGCAGGACTAAGTATTATCTAGACCAGGGGTCTCAAACTCAAATGACCACGAGGGCCACATCACTGACACACATCCCTCGCTGCCCCCGGCCCTGGCCCCACTCCACCCCTGCCATGAAGCCCTGGCCCTGCCCTCACCTCTTCCCACCCCTTTCCTGCCCCCATTCCAACCCCTTCCCCAAAGTTCCCACCCCAACTGGAGCACTGGGAGGCCGGACAGCGTGATCCCAGCCCCAGAGTGCGGGGAGGGCAGGTGGCATGGTCCCAGCCCCCCTGCCCTGGAGCACCGGGAGGGCAAGTGGCATGGTCCCAGCCCCCACCAGCCCTGGAGCGCAGGGAGGCCAGGCAGTGCAGTCCCAGAGTGTCTGGAGGGCAGGTGGCATGGTCGCAGCCCCCCAACCCTGGTGTGCCAGGACGCCAGGCAGTGCAGTCCCAGTGTCTGGAGGGCAGGCAGTGCAGCCCCAGCCCCAGAGCGCCAGGAAGCTGGGCAGTGCAGCCGCAGCCCCAGCTGGGGCCATGGCACAGGGGAAGAGCAGCCCGCAGAGTGGGAAGTAGGAGGGGGACTGGGGGTGCAGTGTGGGTAAGACCACACCTGGCTGTTTGGGGGGCTCAGCCTCCCCCAGCCTATGATACCCACTGCTCATGCTATCAGGTTGGTTTGACACAATTTGTTCTTGACAAATCCAGACTGACTGTTATTTTTCATCTTATCTTCTAAGTGTTTGCAAATTGCTTAATTATTTGCTCCATTATCATTCTGGGTACAGAAGTTAAGCTAACTGGTCTGTAATTCCCTGCTTTGTCCTTATTTCCATTTTTATAGATGGGCACTATATTTGCCCTTTTCCAGTCATCTGGAATCTCTCCCGTCTCGCACGATTTTCCAAAGATAATCACTAATGGCTCAGATAGCTCCTCAGTCAGCGCCTTGAGTATCCTAGGATGCATTTCATCAGGTCCTGGTGACTTGTCCAAGTAATTTTTAACTTGTCCTTTTCCTATTTTAGCTTCTGATCCGACCATATTTTCACTGGCATTCACAGTGAGACGTCCAACCGCTACGAAAGGTTTTGGTGAAAACCAAAACAAAGACGTCATTTAGCACCTCTGCCATTTCCACATTTTCCATTATCGTTTCCTTGTCTCACTGAGTAACGGGCCTGCCCTGTCCTTGGTCTTCCTCTTGCTTCTAATGCATTTGTAAAACGTTTTCTTGTTTTGTGCCCTGGGACTGGAGGAGTTCTCACTCCCCAGTGCAGCCCCAGGATCCTGCGGGGGGACAGAGATTCTCCAGTCTTGGGGCCCAGTTGGGCAGGGGGAAAGGAGCAAACGAGTTGTAATGCTGCTGCCTCTGGCGGGACACCACTGAGAGTATCAGTTCAGGACAAATTGCCCAGAGCAGGGCAGTTACAGCCCCAGGCTGGTGGTTTTCCACCTCTAAGGCACCAAACCAGCCAGACGGAGAGGACTTCGGTCTCCTCCCTGCCCCAGCCCTGCCCTCTGCCCCAGCCTGGCAGCTTTGAGGCCTTATTGAGAAACTGAGACTCGGTGCCTCCTGCAGTGAGGAGAGCATGAGGCTGGTTCCCAGGGACACAGGATGCAGCCTCATTACTGCAGCCAACATACCACACCCGGCCAACGGTGCTCAGGAGAGAGGAGCCCAGGGCAGGGCGGCCGGGGGCAGGACTGAGGAGCCCAGGGCAGGGCGGCCGGGGGCAGGACAGAGGAGCCCAGGGCTGGTGCGGCCGGGGGCAGGACAGAGGAGCCCAGGACTAGGGCAGCCGGGGGCAGGACAGAGGAGCCCAGGGCTGGGGCAGCCGGGGGTAGGACAGAGGAGCCCAGGGCAGGGGCGGCCGGGGGCAGGAGAGAGGAGCCCAGGGCAGGGCGGTCGGGGGTAGGACAGAGGAGCCCAGGACTGGGGCAGCCGGGGGTAGGACAGAGGAGCCCAGGGCAGGGGCGGCCGGGGGCAGGACAGAGGAGCCCAGGACTGGGGCAGCCGGGGGTAGGACAGAGGAGCCCAGGGCAGGGGCGGCCGGGGGCAGGACAGAGGAGCCCAGGGCAGGGAGGCCAAGGGCAGGACAGAGGGGCAGTGGCAGGACAGTGGAGCCCAGGGCTGGGGCGGCCGGGGGCAGGACTGAGGGGCAGTGGCAGGACTGAGGACCCAGGACTGGGGCAGCCGGGGGCAGGACGGAGGAGCCCAGGACTGGGGCAGCCGGGGGCAGGACTGAGGGGCAGTGGCAGGACAGAGGAGCCCAGGGCCGGGAGGCCGAGGGCAGGACAGAGGGGCACTGGCAGGACAGAGGAGCCCAGGGCTCGGACAGAAGAAGAAGAAGAAGAGGGTGGGAAGAAGAGGACACTGCAGGTCGGCCTGAAGTAAAAACACTTTGCACTGAACTTACCTGCCGTTAGAAGTCTCTGGTCAGGGGCTCCTGGGCCAGTGGGCAGCCTGCAGCCCCCAGCCCCCAGCTCACTGTCCGCACACATCACCGGTTCGGTTTTCCTGCCAGCGCCCTGCCGGGGGCCACAGCTCAAACGAGCTGGTGATGGCCTCACCCGCGGCTTATAGCAGCCGCCACCTAGGCTGGGCATTACCCCCTCCTCTCCCCTCCCCTCCGGGGTATCGTGCGCTTCCCTCCCCATCCCGGCCTGGTGGCGCAACCCCCACCGGGCTCGGCCCTGGTTGTGGGCGCAGCTGCAGCTGTTGAGATCTGGGTTCTTTGAAGTGGGTGGGAAGCTGCTCCCTGCCCTCTGTGCAGATCTGTGGCCTGGCTCCCCCCACGGCAGGGGAGGAAGGAGGCATTTACCCTGGCGGGCGTTCCCCTCCCAAGAGCCTGGGACTCCAGCCCTCATCCAGCAGAAACGTCCCCCCCCCTGGCACAGCAACTTGTCCCCATGGTGCCCCCCTACTCCTGGAACAGTCAGAGGGGATCAGAGCCAGAGTCCACCCAGCCCAGTGCCCCATCCTGCCAGGGGGGCATCAGAACCCCCAGGGATGGGATCCGCGCCCCAGGGACCCCTCGTGCCCCTTGCAGTTAGAGGCCCCCTAAGCCCTGTAGCGGTGGTGCTGCATTCATGGGGACTGGATCCTGGTAACTGCCAGCTCTCGGCAGCAGGAAACGCAGACAAGGGTGTCATAAACAGGTAAGTAAGAGTTAATAGAACAGAAGTGCTTCATATCTCTTTTGCCTGGAAAGGGTTAACAAGATCAGTGAGCCTGGCTGTCACCTGACCAGAGGAGCAATCAGGAGGCAGGAGACTTTCAAATCTTGAGAGAGGGAAGTTTTTGTGTGTGCTGTTAGATTTGGTTGTTGTTCACTCTGGGGGCTCAGAGGGACCAGACGTGCAACCAGGTTTCTCTCCAATCTCTCCGATACAGGCTCATATAGATTCAAAATAGTGAGTACTAGGTAGATAAAGCGAGTTAGGCTTATTGTTGTTTTCTTTATTTGCAAATGTGTATTTGGCTGGAAGGATTTTAATTTGTACTTGTATACTCAGGCTGGGAGGGTATTCCCAGTGTCTATAGCTGAAAGACCCTGTATCATATTCCATCTTAAATTTACAAAGATAATTGTTAAGATAAGTTCCTGTCTGCATCCTAAAAGACTTGCCCATACCGGTATTGCCCTGGCCTCTTCCTTTGTCAGTCAGTGTTAAAGGCATTCTGAACTATATGCATTTCCTCACCTTTTGGGGGCGAAGCCAGACTTTCAGGCACCTGCTCCCCTACTTGGTGTAAACTTTGCTTGTACCAATCAGAAACGAACACACACAGTTTTTGGGCCCCGTCCCCTATGACACTTCTATGATGTCATAGTGGGTATTTTAGGCTGGTCTGCCATGTGCAGGCAGAAGAGGAGAAAGGAAAACGAATCCTGTGTACCTTGTGCACACCCGTAACCGAGCCTGATCACCTCGAAGCCTCTCTCAGCTCACGTGTTTTAAGCAGAGTTTCTACGTTTGCCGGTCGTTATGAGTTGGTTTGTATTCGTAAGTATTGGTTATTACTAAATGCTGCATCCGTGTTTATAAATATTGTTTACTGCATCTTTGTTTATAACTATTGTTTGATAGTAAATACTTTAGCCATTGTATGTTTTAAGTTCCATTGACCCTATTTGCTAATCATACGCTGCTCCCCTACCCCTTGTAACTATCCCCAATAAAACTTTAAATTAATTAATTTTAGTTGTGTGCATGCCTGCAGTTTGCATCGTGACCCATACCCTCCTTGCATCCCTTACCTATACAGTCTATTGCCACGTGCAGCCTGGTAAATAACAGCTCTGCATTTTCCTTTCGCCCCTAAAGTACGTGGCAATCTCCAATAATTTTTACTGTTTTTCCCTCTTTCATTAAAAGCTTTTCTTGTTTAAGAACCTGATTTTTTTTTTATTCTGGTGAGACCCCAGGGGACTGGGTCTGGATCCACCAAGGAATTGGTGGGGAGAAAGGAGGGAAGGGGGAGAGAGAGGTTAATTTTCTCTCTGTGTTAGGATTACTTTCTTTCTCAGGGAGAGGGAGAGAGAAGGAGGGGGGAAGGTGAATTGTCCTCTCTGTTTTAAGATTCAAGGAGTTTGAATCACAGTGATCTTCCAGGGTAACCCAGAGAGGGGAAGTCTGGGAGAGGCAATGGTGAGGGAAAGGGTTTACTTTCCTTGTGTGAAGATCCAGAGGGTCTGGGTCTTGGGGGTCCCCGGGCAAGGTCTTGTGGGGACCAGAGTGTACCAGGCACTGGAATTCCTGGTTGGTGGCAGCGCTACAGGTTCTAAGCTGGTAATTGAGCTTAGAGGAATTCATGCTGGTACCCCATCTTTTGGACGCTAAGGTTCAGAGTGGGGAATTGTACCATGACAAAGGGCATTAACTGCACCTTGAAGCCTGGCCTATGAGAAAACATTCAGGCAGCTCCAAAGGAAGCTCCAGCTTGGGCACAAACCACATGACCAAGAGGACACAGGAGGATGTGGTGAGCTCTACACCCTGGCGCATGCAAGGTCACGCTTGCCTCTGGAAACAGATGGAAAACCTCATAAAAAGCCCAAGTTACAACATCGACTGGTCTTACCCGACCAATAGAAAAGGCAGGTGGTGGGGGGCAGCGGAATCAGAGGCCCAGCGGGGAGTTGGTTGCACAAGAGGGTGATTTTATTGGCCACAGATGAAAAGGACAATCGGACATTATGTCACTGGAGTCTGTACACGCGTCAAGCAAAAGAAACCTCGGCAGTTCCCAGCGCTTCACTCCCAGAACAGAAGAACCACACTGGACTTGTGTCCAGATGACACGAGGGATGTTCTGGGTACGTTAGTCAGGGTATCGCGTCACTAGGTTTCTCTAAGTCAGACAAGACCGCGGCAGACAAGAGCTTCAATGATGTTGGTTCCCCCAAAATGCTCCATCAGGACCAAAGGGCAGAGTTTGAATAGAATTTATGCAGGTTGCCAGCTGTGACAAAAGCATGGAGCCTGCAGAGCTCTGCACTTTCCCCAGCAACGTTGCAAACACAGGCCGCATGACTGTCCTGGATTTGCAGACTCTCGGATTTCTTCCAGGGTCGTTTGATGACAGAGACAGCGAAAACAATTCAAGCTTGGTGGTGTTCCCAGAGCAGCTGCAGCTGGTGGAGCGCCACAACTGAGCCCAAGAAACAGGCACTGACTGCTGGGATCACATGGCAGTGCAGGCGTGGGATGAGTGGTGGCTGCAGAGTTTTGGATGTGCAAGGCCCTGGTCCCGGAGCTGTGCTGAGCTCACATCAGCCCAGGGACAACAGAATGGGAGCTGCATTGGCCATTGCCCCATGGAAGCCTGCGACCCTGGCTAGCTCCCAGCTCATTGTGGAGCTGGAAAATCCATGGCGGGGGCCATTGGCACATGAGCGTGCAGGGCCATTGATTGTCTCCTGCCCCACCGCTGTGACTCCCAGCAACGCACGGAGCAGAGCGGAGAGATTGGCAGCACTGGGGTGACAGATGGTGCACGCAGCCCGTCTTGCCCCAGAGTGCACCCTGCAAACGGCAATGGCACTGCACACGGACGCTATTGTCCACAGACCTGAGGGGCACAAAGGCGCAGGGAGCACTGCTCCAGCTGGCGTCTGGAAGCTGCCTGGACCCGTAGGCCCCCGGCTGTTGTAACGTCTGGGGTTCAATCCAGGCCAGGGAGGGGCTGTCACTGCCTGCCCTGCCGCTCGGGGGGCCTTCGGTGCTACACTGCTCTGCTCGCAGCTCACCCCTAATAGGCACACACCAGCCTGCAGATCACCCTGCTTCCAGCGCCATTACTGTTTGCCCGGACACTACCACCTCCTAGCCCCCAATCTCCCCACAACGCTCTCCCCGCGGTGGCCAATAACCCTCCCTCCAAAACGTTTTCTTTGCCACGTAAAACCAGACAAAACCCCTCTCTCTTGCTGGGGCATAGCTGCTGTGTTGTCTTCTCCCCGCTTGGCTTCCCTTACATGTAAATGTACCTCCCTTGTCTCAGCCTGACGGCCAGGCTGCTCAGACAAGCAAAAGCACATTCCTTTGTCTCAGGCAGGCTGGGCTGGTGCATGGCTTGTCGAACACACACCTATAACCCTTTGTACACAGATCACATATACCAGGATCTGACATGCCGATCTCAGAACCCCACTGTGTAAGGCACAGTGAGCACGCTGGGCCCGATGAGCTGCTGACAAAGAGCAGTGAAGCCCCCACCACTCCTGCTTGCTGCAATGGTGCCAGCTGAACTGACTGCAGAGCGACGGGGGCACATGTCCTGCTGCCGAGGAAGAATAAGGCACCTAGACACCTGCGCGCCTTTGCTTCCATGCTGCTGATCCCGCTCAGACCCCTTTGTCTGCAGCCCCCGTGCAACGTGCCCCTGGATGCCCACATCGCTATGGCTGGTCCATGGCTGAGCCTCCTCAGCCTCTGCTCCCCACAGGGCCCGGAGAGCAACACTCCCTGTCTGCTCCAGGCAGGAGCGTCGGTGCATGGAGCCGGCGTGGCCAGGTACTACGGGGGAGCTGCTGGGGGTGCTCCCAAGGCAGGCAACCAGGAGAAGACAGATGAAGAACACAGGTTTTAAATGTGAGGGGAGTGGGGTTTCTGGTCTCTGACCTTGGGTAGCGCAGTGCAAACCTGTACCCAGAGCGGTCACTGGCACAGGGAATGGGGCATTATGGCATAGCTGCAGGAGGATTGATGATGTTGACGACGTAGGTCATTTTGGATCTGGGCTCGCCCTGTGAGTACAGGCAATCAGGCAGCCTATGGAGGCTGGAAGAGAAGGCGTTACGGTTCTCCCCCGCTATCCTGCACTCCCTGTGACAGCTTGCCGTGCACAGTCCACCACCCTCCAAGCCACCGCCACAGACCACACGGGGAACGCAGCACGGTCGCACACGGGATGCAAATGAGGACAGGAATGGGGAGTCCGTTGCATCGGGCAGCGGGAGTGAAGGTGACTGGCACGATGGGATGGTACCAGACGCTGCCCGCACCAGAGACTCTGAATCCAGAGACAGAAACAATTCACCCAGATCTGGGCACTGAGGGCTAATGAGCCACTCGCACCAGCCACTGGCAGGCACAAATGCCAAGAGGAGAACCTAGTAGCTGAGAGCAGCCGTGCACAAGGAAAGATCACTAGCACCACCCGCTGACGTGCGAGGTCGCCCGCTTAGAGAGAAGAGACTGACATGCGCCCAGCTGGGGACCTCCTCAGTGTCTAAACCCAGGGCCTGGACTGGGGAATTGTGCCGAGGTGGGAATGTTCGTGCTGTGTTCTGTGAATGCTGAGTGGGGAGTATTGACCTGGGAAGGTGGCAGGGGAGCTGTGCTGGGATGGGCTGCCTGGGGAAGGGAGGATACCTGAGCATGTAACCTGAGAACCAGGAGGGGGGTTGGAAGCCAGGTGACACCTCTGCCCAGGACACTGGACAAAGGACACAAAGGTGGGGGGTGGAGCCAGGGGGAGGCTGAGTGAGAGGCTGGAGGGAGTTTCAGTTTGGAGCTGGCTGGGAAATGGAGAGGGGCCCTGATGGGGCTTGGGCTTCCCAAAGGGGCTGTGGCCTCCCTGGGGCCCCAGATGGACCTAAATAAAGGAGGATCCTGTTGTCTGTACCAGCAAGACCTGTTTTAGACAGTGTTCCTGTCGTCTAAATAAACCTTCTGCTTTACTGGCTGGCTGAGAGTGACGGTGAATCACAGGAAGCCGGGGGTGCAGGGCCTGGTCTGTGACAGGAATGCACCATGGGGCTAGCCCATCTGTCCGTGCTGCTCCCGGTCTATGGCAGAGAGAGGCACTATTGGGTGATGCTCTGGCTAGGGTGTCGTGTGCCGTAGCCGCATGCTCGGCGACTCGCCCTCACGTGTTCTATCCCCACTGGCTGAGCCCCTGGCCTGCTGCTGCTCAGTCACACGGACGGCCCTGAGGCTACGTTTCCGCCGCACTCGGATTTAGGGTTCCTGCGCCCATCCCTGCAAGGACGAGGGGGCGGGGGGAGCGGGGCACTGGCTGTGGCTGCAACGGAGGTGGGAGTGCGCTGACAGGGCCAGGCAGCTTTTTGGCTCTATACACACCAACACAACTCCTGGCTGGAAACTGCCCCGGTCTGGCCCCCCCCAGTGGGCAAACAGCCCCTCACAGAAAGGCGGAGAGTGACAGCACCAACTGGACCAAACCCCCAACCCTCCTGGTGCATCCTCCCCAGGGGCCGGGAGAACACACCGCAGCCATGTGGCTTCCCGCCCGGGCGAGGTGCCCAGACGCTGCGGGAGCAGAGTCTGGACAGCCCAGGGTACACGGGCAGCTGCAGCCCCACAGCCCGCGCATCACCCGGTCCCCCCATTCCCCTCTGGCCTGGGCATCACATGCTCCCCCCTCCCCCGCCGGGCATCACATGGTCCCCACTGTTCCCCTCCGGCCTGGGCATCACAGGTTCCCCCCTCCACCACCGGGCATCACATGCTGCCCCCCTTCACCCTCGGCCTGGACATCACACGGTCCCCCCCATTCCCCTCTGGCCTGTGCATCACACGCTCCCCCCTTCTCCGCCGGGCATCACACGGTCCCCACCATTCCCCTCCAGCCTGAGCATCACACGCTTCCCCTTCCCCCTGCCAGGCATCACATGGTCCCCCCATACCCCCTAGCCTGGGTATCACATGCTCCCCCTCAACCCCCGGGCATCACATGCTGCCCCCCATTCCCCTCCGGCCTGGGCATCACAGGCTCCCCCCTCCCCCGCCGGGCATCACACAGTCCCCCCCCCATTCCCCTCCGGCCTGGGGATCACAGGCTCACCCCTCCCCTGCCGGACATCACACGCTCCCCCCCATTCCCTCCCTCGCCAGGCATCACACGCCCGCCCCCCCTTCACCTCTGGCCTGAGCATCACATACTCCCCCAACCCCAGGCATCGCACGGTCCCTCCTGTCCTCTCCCTGGCCTAGGCATCACATGCTACCTCCTCCCCTCCCCTCCCTCTTCTGCCCTGGGCATCATGTGCTCCCCTCCCCCAGCACAGCCTCTTCCTGCCAAGTGGGAGGCCGACCCCCCTGCCCGGTGTGAGCCCCAGACAGCCGGGGGACAAGCACCGGGACAGACAGGCCAGTGATCACATGGGCCCTCTCACAGCACTTTAATTGAGGAACGGGTTTGCCCAGTGGGGCTGGCGCTGCGTCTGCTGCTCCCGTTTCTCCAGCTGCAGCTCAGCCCGGGGGCCAGCCCATCTGACGCCCGCCCAGCACGTGCAAATGCAGGTGGTAGACAGACTGAGCCCCCTGCTTCCCATCATTGATCACTGAAAGAGAGAGACACGGGGTGAGTGTGCCAGGCCCTGCAGGCAGGGAGAGTGGGGTGGGGCTGGCCCTCCCTGTGGGCAGGGCAAGTGGGGTGGCATGAGAGGGTGGGGCCAGCCCCTGCAGGCAGGCTGAGCCAGGTGGGCTGGGGCAAGTGAGGCAGGGCCGCCCCCCTGCAGGCGTGGCATGGCGTGAGCATGGGGGCCGGTGGGTGGGGCAGGGTGAGTGGGGCAGGGGCTGGTCCCCTGCAGGAGTGGCATGGCGAGAGGGTGGAGCCTGGCCTGCTATGGGTGGATTGGGGCAAGTGGGGCGGGTTTGGCCCCCTATGGGCTGGGCGAGGGGCCAGGCCAGCCCCCTGCAGGCGTGGCATGGCGTGAGCATGGGGGCCAGTGGGTGGGGCGAGGTGAGTGGGGTGGGGGCTCATCCCCTGCAGGCGTGGCATGGCGAGAGGGTGGGGCCCAGCCTGCTATGGGTGAAGTGGGGCAAGGCCGTCCACCTACAGGTGTGGCATGGCAGGCGGACGGGGTTGACCCCCGATGGGCTGGGCAAGAGGGTGGGGCCAGCCTCCTGCGGGCAGGCCGGCCCCCTCTACCCAGAGCGAGGTGCTAGGGCAGCGGTGGGGGGTACAACACGTGCTGAAGCCACAGGGCCATGGGGGGTCACAGGCAGGGCCCCAGCCCATGAGGAGACGACGCTCCAGGGCAGGGACGCAGGGAAGTGCTGGAGGGCACCAGTGGCTCACACACGTCTGGGGCAGGGTCACAGCTGGGCTGGCAGCAGGCGACGCTGATGAGTGCCAGGGAAACCCCAGGGCAGGGCAGGGCAGGGCAGGCAGCCGGGCGCTCCCCAGCGCAGGGGGTCCCAGCAACTCACCCACTCGGTAGCCATCCACCAGCCCCTCCACCTTTGCCATCTGACTGGCCACTAGCAGCAGGTGCCCCAGCAGCTGGGCAGGAGCAGAGGGGTAGGTTGAGGGGGGGGGGATGGGCACCCCAGGCAGCACCCCCAGAACCCCTCCCCGGCGACCTAGAGTGCCGCAGCCCTGAATCTCCCCCAGAGCACCCACCTTTGCACCCAGCCCCAGGGGGACAGCCAGGCAGGGTCAGCGGGGCTCAGGAGGGAGGGTGCCCCCCCAAGGTCACAGCCAGTCCGTACCAGGGCTGGAGCCATCACTCCCCGTCCCGTGGTTCTGGTGCCAGCACCCCCTCCAGCCAGCACATGGGGCTGTCCAGCCCCCTTCCTGTGCCCAGCCCTTCGGCTCCCCATGACCCTCGCTGCTCCCTGGGCTGCGCTCCCTGCCCCACCCCAGCCTCCCAGTGGGACAGAGGCACCTCGGGGAAGGGGCCCTGTCCAGTCACTCTGCTCACCTCTGCGTCCCCCGTGGCCACGCAGCTCAGCCTGGGGATGGGGCGCTTGGGGATCACCAGGAAATGCACGGGGGCCTGCGGGGCCACGTCCCGGAAGGCAAGGCACTGCGGGGAGAGCACCGTGAGCACTGCTGCCAGGGCACCCACCGCCCACTGGGGGGGCAAGCGCCAGTTTAGCCAGGGCTGGGACTGCAGGGTCACTGCCCCCCCGACCCTTCCCCCACGGGGCCTCTGACACACTCCCTGCAGGTCACAGTCCTCCCCCTCCAGGGGCCACATCACCCCCAGCCCTGCTCCACACGCCACGGGGTTGGGGTCCATGCCAAGTGTCAGAGCATTTGCCCTCCACACTGGGAGCCCAGGGCTGCAGGGAAGCAAGGGGGCTGGGCCAGGGAGCTCGGGGGGGGGGCCCTCTGGGAGGCAGGGGGGCACTCACCCCTCGGCCATCACCCAGCCCAGCCAGGCTGACCTCTCCTACCTCTGGCAGTCTGTTCCCAGCAAAGGGGGGGGCCCAACTGGAGTTCCCCTGCCCTGGCCAGGGGTCGAGGGGTGAAGGGGCTGGCGGGTGCTGCCCCAGGAGCAGGGCAGGGCTCAGAGCCCCCTGTGCATACAGAGGGACCTAGACAAATTGGAGGACTGGGCCAAAAGAAATCTGATGAGGTTCAACAAGGACAAGTGCAGAGTCCTGCACTTAGGAAGGAAGAATCCCATTCACTGTTACAGACTAGGGACTGAGCGGCTAGGCAGCAGTGCTGCAGAAAAGGACCTAGGGGTTACAGTGGATGAGAAGCTGGATATGAGTCGACAGTGTGCCCTTGTTGCCAAGAAGGCTAACGGCATTTTGGGCTGTATAATTAGGGGCATTGCCAGCAGATCGAGGGACGTGACTGTTCCCCTCTATTCAACATTGGTGAGGCCTCATCTGGAGTACTGTGTCCAGTTTTAGGCCCCACACGACAAGGTGGATGAGGAAAAATTGGAAAGAGTCCAGCGGAGGGCAACCAAAATGCTTAGGGGGCTGGAGCACACGACTTATGAGGAGAGGCTGAGGGAACTGGGATTGTTTAGTCTGCAGAAGAGAAGAATGAGGGGGGATTTGATAGCTGCTTTCAACTACCTGAAGGGGGGTTCCAAAGAGGATGGATCTAGACTGTTCTCAGTGGTGGCAGATGACAGAACAAGGAGCAATGGTCTCAAGTTGCAGTGCGGGAGGTTTAGGTTGGTTATTAGGAAACACTATTTCACTAGGAGGGTGGTGAAGCACTGGAATGGGTTCCCTAGGGAGGTGGTGGAATCTCTTTCCTTAGAGGTTTTTAATGTCAAGCTTGACAAAGCCCTGGCTGGGACGATTTAGTTGGGAATTGGTCCTGCTTTGAGCAGGGGGTTGGACTAGATACCTCCTGAGGTCCCTTCCAACCCTGAGATTCTGTGATTCTATGGCAGAGACCTGGGCCTGCCCCTGCCTCACCCCAGGACCTGGCCTTCTGGGCTCAAGGGAGCTGATCTCCCAGCCCCAGGCCACGGCATCCTCCCCCCAGCCCCACCCACCATGCTGGCAGCCAAGCAGGCAAGGCCTCAGCAGGGTGTGCCCAGGGCAGGCAGCAGCGTGGCCCCTGCGCAGTGATGGGCAGGCCTGGCTGCAGGGCAGCACAGGATGTCCCTGAATGAGGCGGAGGGGGTCACCTTGTCATCTTCGTAGAGGATGTCGGCCCGGATGGTGCGGTCAATGATCTTGCTGAAGATGGTTGGGGACCGCTGGCCTGGCTCCTCACTGGCCTTGGCTGCTCGCTGAGCCTTCTGCACCTCCCCATCCTGCCCCCCAGCAGCCACGTAGCATCTCTGGGGCAGAGAGGCATCAGCTAAGGGGCACTGCCAGCTGTACCCCCTGCCCTGCACACCCTCACCCTGGGAACAGCGCAGCCCCACAGACACAGCTGTGGAGGGAACAGACCCCTGCCTCCCACCCTGCTCGGGCCACCCCACAGCTAGCGAGAGGACGCTGAAGCCAGCCGCACAATCCCCATGATCTGGGTCGCAGGCTGCTCCGTACTGAGCTGTGACCAGGGTGGGGAGACAGCGGGGCCCTGCTCAGCGAGCAGCACGGAGCCGAGGGCACGTCCTGCCCCGGCCAAACCTAACGGCTGCGGGAGAGCCAAGGGGCTGTGCCACACTGGCGCTCACCAGCTGCCCCAGGCAGGCCCGGAGGGGCTAAGAGCTGCAGGCACTGCTGTGCCAGAGCTGGGGGAGTGGCGAGCAGCAGCCCCCCAGCGTGACACAGCCGGGGGGAGCAGGCAGGGGCCAGGGCCATCGCTGGGGGCTGAGCCCTGCCCTCGGGTACCCGATCCCCACGCAGACACAGCCTGGCGGGGGAAGAGCTCCTGCACCCAGCGACCTGCTGCCCCTCGCAGGGGGTCACAACACAGCTGGAGAACCCCCAACCCTCGCTGCGGAGAGCGGCCACATGGCAGTGCCGGAGCCGAGCCACCGGAGCGCTGCCCTGCCCAGGAGCCGTGGGTCCGGAGCGGCGCCCTCACCGCTCGCTGCCCCCACGGTCACCATGAGGTGCAGGGCTGCGGGCGCGAGGCCAATACCCCAGGCACCAGGCTCCGAGCGCCCCCCCACCCCAGCGGGGATAGGACCCAGGAGTCCAGCTCCCAGCCCCTCCCCCCCATCTACCCCGCAGCCGGGATAGGACCCAGGAGTCCGGCTCCCAGCCCCTCCCCCCTCTACCCTGCAGCCGGGATAGGACCCAGGAGTCCGGCTCCCAGCCCCTCCCCCCTCTACCCTGCAGCTGGGATAGGACCCAGGAGTCCAGCTCCCCGCCCCTCCCCCCCATCTACCCCGCAGCCGGGATAGGACCCAGGAGTCCGGCTCCCAGCCCCTCCCCCCTCTACCCTGCAGCCGGGATAGGACCCAGGAGTCCGGCTCCCAGCCCCTCCCCCCTCTACCCTGCAGCTGGGATAGGACCCAGGAGTCCAGCTCCCAGCCCCTCCCCCCCATCTACCCCGCAGCCGGGATAGGACCCAGGAGTCCGGCTCCCAGCCCCTCCCCCCCATCTACCCCGCAGCCGGGATAGGACCCAGGAGTCCGGCTCCCAGCCCCTCCCCCCCCTCTACCCCGCAGCCAGGATAGGACCCAGGAGTCCAGCTCCCCCCCATCTACCCCGCAGTCGGGATAGGACCCAGGAGTCCGGCTCCCAGCCCCTCTACCCTGCAGCCGGGATAGGACCCAGGAGTCCGGCTCCCAGCCCCGCAGCTGGGATAGGACCCAGGAGTCCGGCTCCCAGCCCCTCCCCTCTCTACCCTGCAGCCGGGATAGGACCCAGGAGTCCGGCTCCCAGCCCCTCCCCCCTCTACCCTGCAGCCGGGATAGGACCCAGGAGTCCAGCTCCCAGCCCCTCTACCCTGCAGCCGGGATAGGACCCAGGAGTCCGGCTCCCAGCCCCTCCCCCCTCTACCCTGCAGCCGGGATAGGACCCAGGAGTCCGGCTCCCAGCCCCTCTACCCTGCAGCCGGGATAGGACCCAGGAGTCCAGCTCCCAGCCCCATCTACCCCGCAGCTGGGATAGGACCCAGGAGTCCGGCTCCCAGCCCCTCCCCCCTCTACCCTGCAGCCGGGATAGGACCCAGGAGTCCAGCTCCCAGCCATCTACCCCGCAGCCGGGAAGGGACCCAGGAGTCCGGGTCTCGCGCGGTACCTGCCCCCAGCGCCGGGCCAAGCCCCGAGCCCCGCGCAGCGCCGCACCCGCCATGCTGAGCCAGTCCGGCCCGCGGGGGCGGGGCCCACTCCCCGCCCCTTAAAGGGCCCGTGTCCGCCTTCCGGACCCGGGGCGGGGGAGGGGCCAGAGCCGTGCCTCAGTTTCCCAGCTGGTGCCGGCTCCATCCTTCCCATGGAGGCAGCGGGGACATACGCGTGTGTGTGTATGGTACGTGTACACACGGTGCCTGGGTGTGTGTGTGTGTATACAGCACATGTGCACACCTTGGTGTCTGTGTGTGTGTGTCAAGTATCAGAGGGGTAGCCGTGTTAGTCTGGAACTGTAAAAAGCGACAAAAAGCCCTGTGGCTCCTTATAGACTCTGTGTGTACAGGATATATGCACACTTTGGTGCGTGTGTGTGCACACATTGGTGTGTGTGTGTGTGTGTGTACAGTACATGCAGTGTGCGTGTATGTGTACATGGTACACAGATGCACGTGCACACATCCCTGTGCGCACACATTGGTGCAGGGCTGTTTGTGCACACACATGCAGGCTCGGGCTGGTTGCCATTCCGTGTCAAACTGAAGGTTTTGGGGCCGTGTTTGCACATCTCCCTGGGGCTCGGGGGCTGGAGGGTGGCTTGCAGGAGGTGGGCAGCCCCGTGTGCCGCAGACCTTTGGGTCTGATCCACTGGGTGTGTGCCCCAGGGAGTGAATCACCACGGCACACGGGGGTCATGTTTGTCATGCCTCCACCCGTGGTTGTGCACCCCACCACGCAGCCCTGGGTGCTGGGTGGCTCTGGCAGGGCACCCAGGAGCTCCCTGGGCCAGTCCCAGGGGTGACAGCAATCACACTGGCAGGGTGGGGCCAGAGCGGGGCACGCAGGAGGCGGGGGCACCCTGGGGCAACAGCAGATGCTGGTGGGGCCATGTCTGGCAGCCTGCGAGGCCTGCAGTGCTATGGAAAGCCAGGGAGGGCCCAGCCCCTCTGGGCTGAACATGGAGCGGGGCCAGGGGCTTGTGCACTGCCAGTATCTCCCCCACAATGAACATCACAGAATTTCCTGAGCCCACCACCACCTCTCCATGTGGGGGGGCACGTGGGCATGGCAGCTTCTTCCTCGGTGAAGCCCCCAGGGAGAGCTCCCGTCTCCAGGCACCAAGGAACACCAACAGCGGGCAACGCTGGGAAACCAGCACCCAGCAGCTGCAGATCGCGACAGCCCCGCATCCAGACCTCGGGTACAGGCGCAGCCCTGGCATTGCCAGGCCATATCCCCCCAAAATACTTCCCAGAATGAAAGTAAGTGGAAAGACTTTCCCCATTCGGTTCACTTCCACTGCACCGATTGTGCACTCCCCCAGCCCCATGCCCCCAGCCTCTACCCTGTCTGCCAACAGGTGCCAAGTGCCCCAGAGAGAAGGAACAGACCAGGGGAATTTCGAGTGATCCTCCTATGTCATCCAGTCCCAGCTTCCGGCAGCCAGAGGCCTAGGGACACCCGGAGCAGGGGGCTGCGTCCTGGACATCTTGGCTAATAGCCATTGAGGCACCTGGCCTGCAGGAACGTTCGGTGAGTTTTGATCCCGGTTACGCTGGAGTGCCACAGGCTGGATGGAGTTGGAGGAAATGCTCCCTTGTGTGTCTGAAACCCGCTGCCTGGTCCTTTGCTGGGGTGACCCCAGGGCACGTTAGAAGGGGGAAAATATCCCGTCCCTAGTCACTGTCTCCGCACCACTCATGCTTTGACAGACCTCTCGCCTAGCCCCCAAGGCGCCCCTGTGCACAGCCCTGCCGCCTTCCCTTGCCACTGGGAGGGCTGTGGAGCTGGCCGTGAAGCACACCAAGCTCGGGCCAGGCCTCCTGGGCTCTCTGCTTGTCAGAGGGGGCTGGGGGGCAGGTCCTGCCCGGCAGAGCTGGCACTCAGCACAGCTTGCTCGCCCGAGGGACAGTGGAGATGAGAAGGGTGGGGGAGCTCCAGTATGTGTCCATTGCACTGGAGGCCCCACAGAGTGGGAGGGGGCTAGGACAAAGCCCCCAATCCCCTCCCGGCCCAGTGGATGGGGGCCAGGGCCAGAGCCCCTCTCTCTCTAGTATCTGTCACAGAAAATCCTCAGCCCAGCAGCCCAATCTGACGGGAGCCAGGACTCGCTGCTGCTCCTGCTGCAGAGAAAAGGGCAGGAAACCCCTCAAGGGGCAATTCTGGAATATCCTGCCCCAAGGGCCTTTCCCACAGCCACTGAGGCAGGCTGAATACACGATGGGAGATCCAGTGGCAGAGAGGTCCGCAGGGCATACATGTTGCTCAGAAGCAAGCTCATGGCTGGTTTTCCCATGCCCCCAGGGTCAGTCCCCCAGCCCTGTGGAAAGGGCTGGGAGCCCCCACTGCTCCCGTGACCCTAGAGGGCTAGGGGGAGCAGCACTGAGGATACAGGCATTTCACGGCTCCCATTGGTGAAGTGTGTGCCAACACCCTGTCCCAGCTACACCCACAGGCCTGGGCTCTCCATGCCTGCACAGCAGGACAGCCCTCTGCACCCCGTACTGCCCGTGCCCAGCTCCCCTGGCAGGCCCTGCCCCAGACGAGCCCTCCAGAGGCAGTCGGGGAGTCATGCACCAGCTTGGCTCTGGCTCTCTCTCCTTGCTGCCAGCTGCAGTGTGGGGCTAGCTGGTCGGAGCAGGGAGCCTGGCGGGGAACCAGGCATGGGCCGAGCTCAGCTTCCCACTCACCCCTGCACATGGCAGCAGCAGGCAGCAATGCCGGCGTTCCACCCATCCTGCCTGGTGCCTGAGAAACCACAACAGCCGACAGCCCCTGGGCCCCACGAACCTGCTGCCACTTGCTGGGGGTCAGGCCTGCTCCAGAAAACCCCGGCCGGCGAGTCCATCCCCACGGCACAGACAATGCCCAGGTGCTGCCTTTCTGTTTATTGCGTTATCTGCACCGGCCAACGGCCCCAGGGCCAGGCCATGGCTGCACAGACGCCGCTCATCCAGACAACGTCCCCGCGGCGGCTCTCAGAAGCCCATGCGGGGCCGTTTGCGGGGGGGCTGCGACCCTGTGGAGCGCTGGCTCTGGGAGGAGGGGCCCCAGCGTTGGCTGCCCAGGCTGGAGACCTGGCTCGCAGGGAGCTCGGCCGGCGGCTCCGGGCAGGGCTGGGTGAAGATGGCCAGGTAGTCCCGCAGGGTTTTCCTGCGCTCCTTGGGGATGCCCCGCGAGCTCAGGGTCTGGGACGAGAGCAGCTGGGAAGAGTCCTCTGGGTCCTGGCTGCCCCAGGCCTCCTGCCCGCTGCGCTGGGAGCTGCTGGCCAGCGGGGAGGCCGGCCAGTCCTGCCCAGGGGCTGGGGGCCGATGCCCCCTTCCCGCCCTTGCTGGGGAAAGGTCCTGGCGGCACACAGGGGCCGGGGGTTGCAGCTCCTCGCAGGCCTGGCCCAGGGGCTCGCTGGGGGGCTGGCTGCAGGCGGAGAAGTCACTGAGGTCAGACTGGTAGGTGACAGAGGAGGTGAAGCTGCCAAACAGGCTGCGGCGGCTCCGCGCCTGCTTCAGGCGTCGTCTCCGGTCCCTCAGCGCGTGCAGCTTGTGGGCCCTGGTCACGCCCAGCTTCTCCTCCCACCACTCGCCCCAGCCGCCCGCCCACGACGCCGTCAGCCGCTTGCTCAGGTCGTCGGGCCAGGCCCTGGGCTCCACGGGGTCAGGCATGGCCAAGGGGGTGGGGGGCAGCCCCAGGGCCCAAGGTGCCAGGCAGGCCCGCTCCCGCATGGCGCGGCGCAGCAGCTGGCGGGCCTGGCGGTAGAGGGGGCTGGCCCCAGCCGGCTGGCTCAGCTCCCCATGGGTGAAGAGGCGCTGATGGCCGATGGTGGGGGGGCGCTGGGGCTGGCTCTGCTCCGGCCGCCGGCTCCAGGCCCTGATGAGAGCTGTCAGCCAGCAGCCGTAGGGGGCAGCGGCTGCCAGGCCCACGCTGGGCATGGCTTCCTCTGGGGCTGCTGCCTGCCCAGCATTGGCGCTGCCCTCGGAGACAGGCCCTGGCAGGGGGCCGCTCTCCTCGCTGCCCGAGCCCAGGGAGGCGCCCCACGCGGGCGAGGGCTGGCCGGCCACAGCAGGAACTGGCAGGGATGGGGGCGAGGTGGGGGCTTCCGACGACTCGCTCTCTGCCGGTGGCTCGGGCACCAGGCTTTGGTAGAACAGGTCCCCGGCCTCAGAGAGCTGGAAAACCAGCAAGGGCTCCAGTGGCTCCTGCTTGGCAGGGGCGGCCGTCACGCCTGGGGGGAAACAGAGGTGAGGGGGCTGAGTGCAGTGACTGGGGACAGACCCCTTCCTGGGCCCCACACAGAGCTAGGGGAGACCCTCCCAGGCCCAGGCAGCCCCACACACAGAACTGGAGAGACCCCCCCTCAGCCCACACAGAGAGCTGGGGAGACCCCCACGGGGCCCACACACACAGCCCCACCCCAGGAGCAAGGGGAGATCCCTGTCCCGCCCCTCCCAGCTGTCTGGAGCCCGCTGTCAGAGGCACAGGGAGGTCAGAGCCAGGGCCCCTCCCTTTGGCTGCACCCCAGCGATGGGGGCCTGGGACTGCTGGGACATGTGGGTGTGAAAGTGGGAATGTTGGTGCTGAGTGGGGAATATTAGCCTGGGAAGGGGGCAGGGGAGTTGGGACAGGCTGCACTGGGGAAGGGAGGATACCTGGGCATGTAACCTGAGAACCCAGGAGGGGGGTTGGAGGCCAGGTGACACCTCTGCCCGGGACACTGGACAAAGACTGGGGGAGGAGCCGGGGCGAGGCTGAGTGAGAGGCTGGAGGGAGTTTCAGTTTGGGAGCTGGCTGGGAAATGGAGAGGGGCCCCGACGCGGCTTGGGCTTCCCAACAGGGCTGTGGCCTCCCTGGGGCCCCAGATGGACCTAACTAAAGGGGGTCCTGTGGTCTGTGCCTGCAAGACCTGTCTGGGACTGTGTTCCTGTCGTCTAAATAAACCTTCTGTTTTACTGGCTGGCTGAGAGTCACGGTGAATCGCAGGAAGCCGGGGGTGCAGGGCCCTGACTCCCCCACACTCCGTGACAGGGGGGTTCCATGCCAGGCCACCCCCACCCTACTCCCAGCCACCTACCAGCTGCGGGCGCGGCCAGCCTCTGGCGCAGCAGGCCCTGCCAGGGGGTCACCTGCGGGGAAAGGTGCTGCAGACCCTGGGAGATGGGATGGAGCCGCCGGGGGGGCCCTGTGAGTTGGCAGGCTGAATGGCTGCCACCTGGGCGAGAGGGGGAGTGTGAAAAGCTGTGCGGGAGCTCTGCTCCCCTCAGCTGCCCCCTCAAAGCTTGGACCCCCCAACCCTCCCATAGTTCTGCCCTCCCAGCTCCCCCGCACTGCCCCCCCACAGCTCAGACCTCCCCAGCCCCCCTCGCACTGCCCCACCAGCTCTGACCCCAGAGCCCCAGCCCCTTCCCCCAGCCCCCCTCACACTGCCCCACCAACTCTGACCCCACAGCCCCAGCCCCCCCCACCTGTAACTCAGCCCCTAGACAGTACCCTGTGTGGCTGGGGGAGGGGCACCCCAGTTCTGGGGAACCCCCATGCTGACATGTGCACACACTCCAGAGACCCCTCTACACTAAAGGTCCCCAAACTTTTCAGGGGCACAGCCTCCCCCCTGCCGGAGCCAGGAATGGGACTCGGTTCCCAGGGTGGGGGGCTGTAGACAGGGGTAAGGGGGCCAAGGCTGGGGCTGCAGCAGGGGGTGGGGCTGGGTGGCGTTCCTTCCACCCACGGGGGCTGGCCTGGGCTTGCTGAGCCCTCCTGAGCATTCCTCTGTGACCCCCTAGGGAGCACACCCCAGTTTGGTGATCTCTGCCCTATACCATCCCCCAGCATGACCCCTCCCTGCCAGAAACAGCCCCATCCCCCAGCCAGGGACTGCAGCATGAGCAGCTGTCAGCCCCCGCCCCCTCATGTATTGCGGCACCTGCCCCCCCACCCCCATGCCCCCGCCCCCACTCACCCATGCACTGCAGCAGCCCCGCATCCCTCCGCCCCCCCCAGGTACTGCAGCACCTGCCGCCCCGCCTCATGCCCCCGCTCACCCATGCACTGCAGCAGTCCCCCATGCCCCCCCCACTCACCCGTGTACTGCAGCAGTCCCCATGCCCCCCATGTACTGCAGCACCTGCCCCCCCCACTCCCATGCCCTCGCTCACCCGTGTACTGCAGCAGCAGCAGCTCCTGCGTGCGGTGGGCGCCCAGCAGCACCTTGTGGCTGGTCTCCTGAGACCGGCCCGGGGCAAGATGGGCAAAGATGGGCGGGGCCTCCAGCATGTGCTCCCAGCGCAGCATCGGCACCAGGGGGAAGCGCTCGTCCAGCACGTACACCGAAAACTGGGGGCAGGGCACCGGAGGGGGGGGTTAGTGAGAGCGTCTCAGAGCCCTCGAGCTGCTCCCCTCCCCTGCCTGTAACCAGAGGGGGCAGGGCACCGGAGGGGGGGGTTAGTGAGAACATCTCAGAGAGCCCCTGGG
Source organism: Gopherus evgoodei (assembly GCF_007399415.2). Taxonomy (NCBI): domain Eukaryota; kingdom Metazoa; phylum Chordata; order Testudines; family Testudinidae; genus Gopherus; species Gopherus evgoodei. The sequence goes on along the minus strand of NC_044327.1, from coordinate 136,501,148 downwards.
CTGCTCCCCTCCCCTGCCTGTAATGGGGGGGGGCAACAGAGGGGGGGGTTCGTGAGAGCGTCCGAGAAAGCCCCCAGGCTGCTCCCCTCCCCTGCTGTAATGGGGGGCTGGGGGGGAGGGAGGGCAGAGCACTGGGGGCAGGGGAAGGGAGGGGTATGTCAGTGAGAACATCCCAGAGAGCCCCCGGGCTGCTTCCCTCCCCTGCCTGTAACCGGGGGGCGGAGGGGCAAGGCACCGGGGGGGAGGGGGGGGGTTAGTGAGAGCGTCCCAGAGAGCCCCTGTGACGTTATTGATATAAACTGGGACCATATAGAACATGGTTGCAACCAAGGTCCTGTAGTGGCACCAAATCCTAGGTAAAGGGGGTCATATAAGGTGTCTAAGACCAGGTTATGGGTTACTGGTTATGATTATGCTGTCTGTATGTCTGTATCATTTTGCTGTTGAAGTTATGAATATTGGCTGTATACTGTCTGTATTGCAAACTTGTGTTGTGTTACTGGGAAAGATCCCAGACAAGTTGGTGTCAGCTCTGTTTAGCCTGCTTGATGGCCCATTAAGGACCATCACCTACACAATTGTCCCATGAGAGAAGGCAGTTACACCCTGTGACTCAGCTGGGTGTGCAGAAACTGGTCCATGTGACTGCAAACTCCATTTTGCTGTAACTTTCCACAGCAGGAACAAAGGAGTGTTCTTACACCTGGAAGTGCCTATATAAGGCTGATGCCTCATCTCCATCTTGTCTTCAATCCTGCTTCCTACCTCTGGGGGGACTTTGCTACAAACTGAAGGTCTGAACAAGGGACTGAATGACCCATCCCAGCGGGGGATGTTCTCCAGAGACTTGATTTAAACCTGCAGTTTATTCCATCTCTGCTACAAGCCTGAACTAAGAACTTTGCCATCACTGTATGGAATTGATTCCATTTAACCAATTCTAGCTCTCATCTCTATCTTTTTCCCTTTATGAATAAACCTTTAGATTTTAGATTCTAAAGGATTGGCAACAGCGTGATTTGTGGGTAAGATCTGATGTGTATATTGACCTGGGTCTGGGGCTTGGTCCTTTGGGATCGAGGGAACCTTTTTCTTTTACTGGGGTGTTGGTTTTCATAACCATTCATCCCAGGACGGGTGGCACTGGTGGTGACACTGGGAGACTGGAGTGTCTAAGGAAATTGCTTGTGTGACTTGTGGTCAGCCAGGGGGGGGATACCAAAGTCCCCTTTGTCTGGCTGGTTTGGTTTGCCTTAGAGGTGGAAAAACCCCAGCCTTGGGCTGTGACTGCCCTGTTTGAGCAATTGATCCTGAATTGGCCCTCTCAGTTGGGTCCTGCCAGAACCGCATCGTCACATCCCCCGGGCTGCTCCCCATCCCTGCCTGTAATGGCGGGGAGGGAGGGCAGGGGAAGGGAGGGGTATGTCAGTGAGAACATCCCAGAGAGCCCCCGGGCTGCTTCCCTCCCCTGCCTGTAACCGGGGGGGGGGGGGAGGGCACTGGAGGGATGGGGTTAGTGAGAGCGTCCCAGAGAGCCCCCAGGCTGCTCCCCTCCCCTGCCTGTAACGGGGGGGGGAGTTAGTGAGAGCATCCCAGAAAGCCCCTCGGCTGCTCCCCTCCCCTGCCTGTAACCGGGGGGGGGGGGGGCAAGGCACTGGAGGGGGGGTTAGTGAGAGCGTCCCGGGGCAAGGGGAGGGAGGGGTATGTCAGTGAGAACATCCCAGAGAGCCCCCGGGCTGCTTCCCTCCCCTGCCTGTAACCGGGGTGGGGGTGGGGGAGGGCACTGGAGGGGGGGTTAGTGAGAGCGTCCCAGGGGCAGGGGGAGGGAGGGGTGTGTCAGTGAGAACGTCCCAGAGAGCCTCCGGGCTGCTCCCCTCCCCGGCCTGTAAGCAGGGGGGGGCGGGGAGGGTTAGTGAGAACGTCCCAGAGAGCCTCCGGGCTGCTCCCCTCCCCTCCCCTGCCACAGGTTGGCCCGGGCTCCGCAGGGTCAGCCCGGCCGCCCAGCCTCCCCCCAGCGCTGAGGGGCTGGAGCGTCGCCCACCCAGCTGCCCGGGCACTCACCTGTGTGGCGACAAGGTGCTGGCAGGGGTGGGCCCTGCCCAGGTACATGGGTAGCATCACTCGCTCTCCTCTCTGGCACTCGGCTTCTCCTCCCACCTTGAACAGATCAAACTGGCAACTGGTGGGAGCCTGGAGCGGAAAAGACCAGGGCATGTGAGCGCCAAGGGAGGGAGGCCCCCTACCCCCCGTGAGCCCCAATTCCCTCCCCATATGCCCGTCCTGCCCTCCCCACTCGCTGCACCCGGGCAGCCTCACCCGCACGTCGAGGCACTGCAGGCCAGTGCGGTCAGCGCAGCTCAGCACCCGCGGGTGGGAGGTGAACTCACTCCAGCGCCACGGTGACGCCTCTCGGAAGAACGCCGTCTCGGGGTCCTGGCGCAGTCGCTGCAGCCTGGGGACACAGGAATCTCCAGTGGGCCAGCACTGGGGTGGGGAGATCACCGCTGGGCCAGCCCAAGGGGGGGATGTGCTGAAGTGGGCACGTTCGGGCTGTGTTCGGTGAATGCTGAGTGGGGAGTATTGACCTGGGAAGGTTGCAGGGGAGTTGTGCTGGGACGGGCTGCACTGGGGAAGGGAAGATACCTGAGCAGGTAACCTGAGAACCCAGGAGGGCGGTTGGAGGCCAGGAGACACCTCTGGACACAAAGGCTGGGGGAGGAGCCGGGAGAGGCTGGGGGGAGTTTCATTTGGGAGCTGGCTGGGGACGGGAAGTGAGGGCAGACGGGGTTGTCTGGCTCGCAGGACCCCAGAATGGACCCGGCCGAGGGGTCTGGTTCGCTGTACCTACAAGCTCCGTTTTAGACCCTGTTCCTGTCATTGAATAAACCTCTGTTTTACTGGCTGGCTGAGAGTCACGTCTGACTGCGAAGTGGGGGTGCAGGACCCTGTGGCTTCCCCAGGACCCCGCTGGGGTGGACTCGCTGTGGGAAGCGCACGGAGAGGCAGAGGCTGCTGAATGCTCCAAGGAGAGACCCAGGAGGTGAAGCCGTGTGAGCTTCTAGCCCTGCAGACAGTCTGCTCCAAGGGAGAGGAGGCTCCCCAGAGTCCTGACTGGCTTTGCGGGGAGCAGTTCCAGAGCATCGCCTGGGGACTCTGTGACAGGGGGGTGCGATGCACAGGATTCAGGGGTCACTGTCTGGGCTGGCGTGTGGGGAAGGGGAGGACAGGACACTGGGCAGAGCGATCAGCACCTCACCTGGGCGGGGGACGATGCAGGGCATGGTGCCCCCTCCCTGGGCTGGTCCCTGGCTGTTTGCAGTGGGAGGGGGATACGCACCAGGCTTCATAGTGGTTAGGAAAAGCCACACCACCCCCCACCCAGGAGCACCCACCCTCACCCATGCAAGCTCTTGGATTCCCAGGTGGCCCCCCTTCCCAGGCCCCAGCCCTTGGCCCCCCTTACCCAGTCTCGACGTTCCAGAGGTACACGGCCCCGCTGAGGGTGCAGACCGACAGCTCCCCGGGGAGGTGGGGGCTGCAGAGAAGGGCAGAGAGTCAGCGCAGGGCAGACCTCCCCTCGGGCACAGGACGGACGGGTCCAGCAAACCCGGTTTAAAGGCTCATTGCTGTGTCAGGCCCGTGGTGGGAGGGACGGACCGGCAGCGCAGCCCACCCGCGGTACACGGCCGTGAGTCACGCGCACTGGTGCTCCCTGAGCTCAGCCTGGACCAGGGCAGGGAGCTCCGGGCGGCGGGGGGAACCGAGCACCAGCCTTGGGCGCGGAGTGGCTGACCTGGCACGGCCGAGGAAGGCAGACAGGCCCCTTTCTTCCCCTGCACCGCAGGAGCAACGGGACAGACTTCTGCATTCCCAGGGCCAGCTCCCGCCCAGGGCAGGGATAGGGGGGGCGAGGGGCACCCCAGTCCGGGGCCCACAGGGAGTGTTGCCCCCAGCTCCCCTAGGCCCGCGGCTCCTCCAGCCAGGCCAGCCCAGGCACGTACCTGACGGTGAGACAGGAGGCAGGCGCATCGGTGCGAATGACTTGGAGAGGGACAGGGGCGGTGTCGGTCTGGAGCCGCCAGGCACCACAGTGATAATCCGAGCGAACGCCGACGAGGGCTGCACGTGGGGAGGAGACGCCGCGGAAAGCCGTGAGGGCAATGGCTGCTGAGCAGGGCCAGCCCCACAGGGCAGGGGTGCCCCAGGACAGGGGCAGGTGGGCGCAGCGCCTCAGCCCGCCCCCCACGGGAGGCTGTTCCCTGCCCCGTGCACCCAGGGTCTCAGCCCTCCTCCAGGGAGCAGGCAGCTCTCCAGGACCACACACAGCCAGTGCCAGAGCCAGGAGCAGAGCCTGGCACCTCCCCGGGGGCCCACTCACCTTCCCCGGCTACCCGCGTGGCAGCCACCTGGCGGACCCGGCCACTGAGCTCGAACTGCGCCGGGCGGCCGTGGGCGTGGGGCTGCAGGCCACCGGCCACCTGCTCCAGAGCCACCTCCTGGAAACCTGGCACCGTGTCAAGGGCCACGCATCGCCTGAAGGGCCATGGCCGGCCCCACGCCAGAGGGTCAGCCCCAGCCCGGGGACAACAGCCAGCCAGCCCCCGGCCCGGCAAACCTCCCAGCCCAGCCCCCAGCCAACAGTCAGCCCCTCCAGCCCAGCGAGCCCCCCGTGCCAGCCCCCAGCCTCTCCAGAGGCCCCAGCAATGAAGCCAAGCCGTGCCCATCTCGTCCCCAGTGACAGAGCAGTCAGCTCCTGGGCATCAAACCCCCATCGCCAGGGGTGCAACAGGGACCTGATGCCCCCAGCAATGAGCTCTGCCTCCCCCCCCCCCCCCGGGGCCACACTCAGCAGTGCCCTGCACCAGCACCGCCAGCCCAGCCTGTCTGCAGAAGGATACAGAGGAGATTCATGGCCTCCCCTCCTGGGTAGACCAAGCAGCCTCTGGGGGCAGGAGCCACATCCTCAGTGGGGAGCCAGGCCAGTGCTCCCCCGGTCGGGGCGTCGTCGAACAGCAGCTTCGCACACTGCAGCGCCAGCTCCTCATGGATGCACTCGGCCAGCAGGCCCAGCGGCACCTCGAACAGCCAGTCCCGGGACAGGCAGGAGAACCGGCGCAGCCGCGGGCTGGGCTGGAGCTGGGGGCAGTGACTGTGGGGACAGCCGGGCATCAGGGACAGCTCAGCCCTGCCCCTGCCCAGCCCCCAGCCAGCCTGGCATCGGGGACAGCTCAGCCCTGCCCCTGCCCAGCCCCCAGCCAGCCTGGCATCGGGGACAGCTCAGCCCTGCCCCTCCTCAGCCCCCAGCCAGCCTGGCATCGGTGACAGCTCAGCCCTGCCCCTCCCCAGCCGGGCATCGGGGACAGCTCAGCCCTGCCCCTGCCCAGCCCCCAGCCAGCCTGGCATCGGGGACAGCTCAGCCCTGCCCCTGCCCAGCCCCCAGCCAGCCTGGCATCGGGGACAGCTCAGCCCTGCCCCTGCCCAGCCCCCAGCCAGCCTGGCATCGGGGACAGCTCAGCCCTGCCCCTCCTCAGCCCCCAGCCAGCCTGGCATCGGGGACAGCTCAGCCCAGCCATCCCTCAGCCCCCAGCCAGCCTGGCATCGGGGACAGCTCAGCCCTGCCCCTCCCCAGCCAGTCTGGCATCGGGGACAGCTCAGCCCTGCCCCTCCCCAGCCCCCAGCCAGCCTGGCATCGGGGACAGCTCAGCCCTGCCCCTCCCCAGCCCCCAGCCAGCCTGGCATCGGGGACAGCTCAGCCCAGCCATCCCTCAGCCCCCAGCCAGCCTGGCATCGGGGACAGCTCAGCCCAGCCATCCCTCAGCCCTCAGCCAGCCTGGCAGCGGGGACAGCTCAGCCCTGCCCCTCCCCAGCCCCCAGCCAGCCTGGCATCGGGGACAGCTCAGCCTTGCCCCTCCCCAGCCAGCCTGGCATCGGGGACAGCTCAGCCCAGCCAGCCCTCAGCCAGCTGGGAGGCTGCTGCCCAGGACAGACGTGCAGGGAGGGGCCCCCGAACAGCTCCTCCCCAGTGCCACAAACTGATGCTATCCCCTGACTGCTGGGCCCAGCCCGCAGCCCCCCGGCCCACACTGTGTAACAGACAAACTGCCCCCACTGGGGCTGGGCACCAGAGGCAGGGGATGTCTAGGCCCTGGGAACAGCCCCTGGCCTCTCCCCAGCTACCCCCACACTAAAGCCTTTCTGTGGGGTCTCCCCAGCCGCCCTGGGCCATGCAGGAGCCTGGGAAGCACCATTCAGAGCTGTGCTGGCCGGGGACGCTGGCACACAGGGTCAGTGCTGTCCAAGCCCAAGGCACATAGTGTCTGGAGGCTGAGCCCGGCTCTGCACCCCTTGCCCACCAGCTGTGCCCACGGCACCCTGAGCAGAGGGGAAAGTGCAGTGCCTGGGCACCACTCACCGCCTGCCCTCCCTCCGGCCAAGCTCCTGGACCAGGGTCTTCACTGAGATGGTGTTTTCCCGCGCTTTGCTCTGCAGGGAGGGAGGGCACAGGCCGAGGTCAGGGCACACGCGCTGGGGGAGGGGTACCAGGGCATTGGGGGGCACACGTGATGGGGGAAAAGGAATGAGAGCACGGGATGGGTGGAGGGCAAACAAGGTGAGGGAGGGGAATGAGGGTGCTGGGGCAGGCAGAGGGCACACGAGGTGGGGCAGGGAAGGTGGGCCTGCTGGGGCGGGCAGAGGGCACACGGGGAGGGCACAGTGCATACATGCCAGCAGGAGACCTGCCCGCTGTGCTGGGCTCATCTCTGAGTGTGAGCCCAGGGGCAGTGGAGGGGCAGCGCCCTTGTTCTGTGTCTGCACAGTGCCCAGCGCAGTGGGTCCCCTGAGTGCATGGGGGAGAGGGGGTTATTCCCACAGCTGAGGGCAGGGGCTGGGAGTCGAGGCAGCTCCCCACGCAGCAGAGGCAGCGCGGTGGGTGCTGCCCCATCCCGTCCCCAGGTCAGGCACAGAGGAGCCCCGGTGAGGGACGCTCACCCGCAGCCGCGCCTCCCCTAGGTAGAAGTTCTCCTGAAGAAGCCGCCCCATGGCGCCGAAGGCCTCCTCAGGGTGATCCAGGAAGAAACGAGCCAGCTGCCGGGGAGAGAGGCAGGGTCAGTGTGACAGGCTTGGCCTGGGGGGACCATGTTTCATGCCCAGCTCAGCCAGCTCCCCGCGGGACTTTGGCCCTGTCCCTGGGCGCTGCAGCACGTGGGTACGGAGCTGGGCAGAGCATGGCTGACCCGACCTGGGGGCTGGGAGCTGAAGCCAGACAAGCATAGCCTGGCGATAGGGCATCAGCATCGAATGACGAGGAGATTAAGCAGAGCGAATGACGGGCCGGGGGATTCTTCACCGCCAGCCAGTTGCACATCCAGAGGGGCTGGCTTCCTCGCAGCTGAGCACGAGCGGAGCTGCTGATTCCTGGGGGGCAGGGCTCGGCCTAGCTGGCCACAGCGACCCCTCTGGCCTTGGCATCTACGACAGCCAGAGGGGGGCACTCGGGAACAGCCGGGAGGCTTGGACACCGGAGAACCAAGGTCAATGGGGACGGGGAACCTCCCAAACCAGCCCCACTAGGGACGTGCTGCACAGAGAGGACCGGGCCCAGCATGCAATGGGGCCAGTCTGTGGAGCAATGCATGCTGGGCCCACATGACACTTGTCTGAACCCTGTGCCTGCCAGGTGGTTGCTCCCCAGAGGGCACACAGCACTTAAAGGGGCTCCCAGGCAGAGCAGGGACCGTGGGGGCGTCTCACTGGAGGATCAGACAGGGGAGCACCAGCGCCGGGACCGTCACACCTGGAAACCAATCACTCAGGGGAGGGTGGTTTTCCCCAAAGCCCGGGTGGGAGAGCAACAGGGGACGGTGCCAGGGCCTGTGGAGACACACAGCTCTCACCCGGGACAGACGGACGGGGATCCTACAACAGCTGGCGGGGTGAGGCCAGACTGAGCTCTCTTCACCTTTGCTTCCCTGGGCTGCCCCACAAACCTCCAGGGCCAGGCTCCAGGCGCCTGACAACCCTGCTCAGCTGGAAGGGCTGGGCACCAGCTGGGGGCATCAGTCCCTGCGGCGGGGACACGTCTCGCCTGGAGTCTGGCTCAGTGGGACTCGTGGGCAGAGCTCCAGGGGTGGAGCAGGAGGCTGGAGCCCAGGGGCTCCGTCTCGACCCTGGAGGAAGAACGGCCCCCATGGGGGTCTGGCCCACAGAAGGGATCCTCCTAGAGCCTGTTAACAAGCTGGGGCTCAGCACAGGCTCTGCGGAGCCGTCACCGACAGAGGCAGCTCCTTGGAGCGCCCGGCTGGGCAGAGCTGGAGCCTGGGCCCTGCCATGGATTCCTCGGGCTCCAGCCACTGGGCTGTGGTGGGGAAGGGCCTGAGGAACCACCACCTCTCGCTCTCCCCCCCGGCCCATGGGGAGCTCCCAGATGCCCTCTCTGTGGTGAGAGGTGCCTTGGATCACACCCCCGGGGCTGCTCCCCACCTCAGTCCCGCACCCCTGGAGCCCACCCGTCAGGCAGGGTCTGTCAGGAGCTGCTGGGTGGGCCCCCGGGGACCCCGCCTGCCAGGGAGCAGGGACGGCAGGGAGACCCCTCAGCACACTGCCGCCTGCGGGATTACCTGCCCCGTGAAGTCCAGCGCAGCCCCCCCAGTCTTGCCGGCCTGGTGCTTCCTTTGAATCTGCCCCACGTAGAGGATGTCATGGGGCGTCAGTGTGGGGACACGACTGCCTGCGTGAGAGACGGGCAGGGCCAGGTAGTTACCACAGCGGGCGAGGGAAGACAACACATCCCAACCTGGCATGGGAGGGGGAGGACCAGGCATACGCCCCCCATGGGTGGGGTGGGGGCAGTGCTACCCCACCCCTGCCCATGCACGAGTAGCTCTGCCAGCCCCCAGGGGGTTACGAGAAGGAAAAGATCAGGGGCCCCAGGGCAAACTCATGACACAGGTCCGCACCCACCCCACACAGACGCCAATTAACAAATGGCTTCCGTGGTGCCAGGCTCGGGGCCAGGCGGGCCCCTCCCTGGTAGGGCTCCCAACCCCCCCTTCACTCAGGCCCTGGCCGGGGGGGCTCTCACTCGCGTTGGGGAGCAGGAAGGGCACCGCACACGCCTCGGCAGGGGCCCAGCTCTCGCCCTTCTTCCTGCGAAGTGGAATAAACCTCTCCTGGGGCTGAGGGGCACAACACAGAGAAGTTAATACAGCCCCCCCCGCCTGCACGATGCACCCCGACCTCCCCCACCACAGCCTGGCCAAGGCAGCTCCACCCCGACCCACAGCTGGGATCTCCCCCAGCTCTGCGGTGCCCCTCACTCCAGACCAGGAGCCTCTGCCCCCTCAGCCCTGCCGGTGCCCCTCACTCCCGAGCCGCAGCCCCCGCCCACCCCAGCCCTGCCGGTGCCCCTCACTCCCGACCCGCAGCCCCCCCCGCCCTGCCGGTGCCCCTCACTCCCGACCCGCAGCCCCCCCCGCCCTGCCGGTGCCCCTCACTCCCGACCCGCAGCCCCTGCCCCCCCCCAGCCCTGCCGGTGCCCCTCACTCCCGACCCGCAGCCCCCCCAACACAGCGCTGCCCGTGCCCCTCACTCCCGACCCGCAGCCCCTGCCCCCCCCGCCCTGCCGGTGCCCCTCACTCCCGACCCGCAGCCCCCGCCCCCCTCAGCCCTGCCGGTGCCCCTCACTCCCGACCCGCAGCCCCCGCCCCCCCCAGCCCTGCCGGTGCCCCTCACTCCCGACCCGCAGCCCCTGCCCTGCCGGTGCCCTCACTCCTGACCCGCAGCCCCCCCGGCCCCCCCCGCCCTGCCGGAGCCCCTCACTCCCGACCCGCAGCCCCCCCGCCCTGCCGGAGCCCCTCACTCCCGACCCGCAGCCCCCCCGCCCTGCCGGTGCCCCTCACTCCCGACCCGCAGCCCCCTCAGCCCTGCCGGTGCCCCTCACTGCCGACCCGCAGCCCCCCCCCGCCCTGCCGGTGCCCCTCGCTCCCGACCCGCAGCCCCTACCTCCCCCAGCCCTGCCGGTGCCCCTCACTCCCGACCCGCAGCCCCCCCCGCCCTGCCGGTGCCCCTCACTCCCGACCCGCAGCCCCCCCGCCCTGCCGGTGCCCCTGCCCCCCCCGCCCTGCCGGTGCCCCTCACTCCCGACCCGCAGCCCCCCCCGCCCTGCCGGTGCCCCTCACTCCCGACCCGCAGCCCCCCCCCGCCCTGCCGGTGCCCCTCACTCCCGACCCGCAGCCCCCCCGCCCTGCCGGTGCCCCTCACTCCCGACCCGCAGCCCCCCCGCCCTGCCGGTGCCCCTCACTCCCGACCCGCAGCCCCTACCTCCCCCAGCCCTGCCGGTGCCCCTCACTCCCGACCCGCAGCCCCCCACGCCCTGCCGGTGCCCCTCACTCCCGACCCGCAGCCCCCCCCGCCCTGCCGGTGCCCCTCACTCCCGACCCGCAGCCCCCCCGCCCTGCCGGTGCCCCTGCCCCCCCCCGCCCTGCCGGTGCCCCTCACTCCCAACCCGCAGCCCCCCCCCGCCCTGCCGGTGCCCCTCACTCCCGACCCGCAGCCCCCCCCGCCCTGCCGGTGCCCCTCACTCCCGACCCGCAGCCCCCCCGCCCTGCCGGTGCCCCTCACTCCCGACCTGCAGCCCCCCCCAGCCCTGCCGGTGCCCCTCACTCCCGACCCGCAGCCCCTGCCCCCCCCGCCTTGCCGGTGCCCCTCACTCCCGACCCGCAGCCCCTGCCCCCCCCGCCCTGCCGGTGCCCCTCACTCCCGACCCGCAGCCCCTGCCCCCCCCGCCCTGCCGGTGCCCCTCACTCCCGACCCGCAGCCCCTGCCCCCCCCGCCCCCCCCGCCCTGCCGGTGCCCCTCACTCCCGACCCGCAGCCCCCCCAGTGCCCCTCACTCCCGACCCGCAGCCCCTGCCCTGCCGGTGCCCCTCACTCCCGACCTGCAGCCCCCCCGCGCACCTGGCCCGCGCCGGGCCCCAGCACGGGGCCGCAGCCCCCCCAGCCCGCGAGCGGGGCGGGGGCGGGGCCGGGCAGGTCGCGGGGGGGCCCGGCGCTGCAGAAGGCGGGAAACAGGCTCCCCGGGAACTCCATGGGCGGGGCCCGATCCGCCGGGGAGCGGATGGGGCGGGGCGCCACAGAGCCCCGCCCCCGGATCCACCAATCAGCGCCCGGCGGGGACCATAGAGCGGCGCCGGCAGGGACCAACCATCGCGCCCCCTGGCGGCCGGGGGGAGACTCCGCCCGCAGCCCGGGGCACGAGCTGGGCGGGGCCTCGGCGCAGCCCCGCCCCCGGGTCACAGGAGGGCGGGGGAGTCAGGGGGTCCCGGGGCGCAGCTCTGCTGGGGACCCCGCCCGGTGCCCACCCCGCCCTGCCCTGCCCCAGCAGCCTGGCCCCATAGCGGGGGGGGGGGTCTGGTTGTTTTCACTGGCTCGCAGGCAGAGGGGGTGCGACTCGGTTTCCCTGGGTGGTACTGGTTTAACGAGGGAGCGGAGAGGGAACTTGGGACCCCAGCGACTGGCATGCAGAATGGAGACCCCAGCGACTGTGACCTGGGACCGGGAGGCCCAGCTCAGGAGTCACAGCCGGTTCTGGCCAGTGGGAGACAATGGGCTGCAGGCAGAGGGGGTGCGACTCGGTTTCCCTGGGTGGTACTGGTTTAACGAGGGAGCGGAGAGGGAACTTGGGACCCCAGCGAATGGCGTGCAGGATGGAGACCCCAGCGACTGTGACCTGGGACCGGGAGGCCCAGCTCAGGAGTCACAGCCGGTTCTGGCCAGTGGGGGACAATGGGCTGCAGGGAGAGGACCCCGGTGACCTGCCCAGCCGGTTCCAGCCAGAGGGGTGCAAAGGGTGGAGGGGAGGAGGCCCAGGTGTCTCTGTTTACCTGGGACAGAGACAAAGGACAGAGGCGGGACTTGGGGGCTGGTGATATCGGACGCCCAGCTGGAAGTGGGCAGGCGGGGGTGTCTCTGGGCTGGGAGGAGAGAGCACCCGGAGTTGGACAGACCTAGATGTGCTGGGGGAGGCCAGGCCTGATGCCAGAGAGTTTCCTGTGCTGGGTTCACTCACTCCATAAACCTCCTGTTTTATTCTGGCTGAGAGTCACTCCGGTCTGGAGAAGAGGGCGGGGCGGGGGGGCATTATTCCCTCAGGGTGGAGGCCCTGGGGAGCTAGAGGACATGGACTCCCTGAGGGGGCCTGCGGCAGAGACAGCCGTGCTAAGGCTCAGAGAGGTGCAGCTCCAGGAGGTGGAGGGGCCTGACCCCGAGAGAGAGTGGACCCCCCAGAGGGGCTGTCACACTGAAGGGGGCTCCCGCAGGGACTGTACAGAGCCAGGAGAGCATATGAGTGCTGGGGGTCCATGACACCCTGCCACCTTGCTGCCCCCGGCCGCCAGCCAGCCACTCCCCCAGGTGTCCACTGGCTGGCTGGCAGAGAGGGACTGGGAGCTGGCTCCCCCATCTCATGCCTCAACCCAGGCACGCCCTGTGCCAGGGACCCCTGCATCCTCCTCACCCCCCAGCTGCCCCATGTGAGGAACCATGGCCCTCAGCGAGATGGCCAGAGACACCTGCGTGGAGGTGGGGGGCAAAGCCCTTGGTCCCTGGCTGAGCAGATCCTGCACTCAGTGGCCTGTCTGTGGTACAGCTCGGGCTGCCCCCTCCCACTCCCCGTGGCGCCCTCAGCTCCAGCATTGGTAGGGTTGCCAGGAGTCTGGTTTTTGACTGGAACAGCCAGTGGAAAAGGGACCCTGGTAGCTCCGATTGGTACCGCTGACCGGGCCAGTAAAAGTCCGGTCTGCAGCTGCGCAGCTCTCTGCCTGCCCTAGCTCCACAGGGCGCCTCAAAGCGGCTGCCAGGTCCCTGCGGCCCCTAGGCACATGGGCGGTCAGGGAGGCTCCACATGCTGCAGCCGCCCCTAGTGCCAGCTCCACAGCTGCCATTGGCTGAGAACCGCAACCAATGGGAGCTGCGGGGGCGGTGCCTGCAGGCACCAGGGCAGTGTGCGGCACCTCCCTGGCCACACATGCACCACCGCTAGGTGCTGCAGGCACCTGGTGGCCGCATCCTGGGAGCCACGGTCAGGGCCAGCTCCAGGCACCGGCGCAGCAAGCAGATGCCTGGAGCGGCCAACGGAAAGGGGTGGCACGTCCTGCTTTTCGGCGGCAATTCAGCAACGGGTCCCTCAGTCTGTCTCGGGGAAGGACCTGCCACCGAATTGCCATCAAAGACGTTTGCAGCTTTTTTTGGGTTTTGTTTTTTTGTTTTTGGCCACTTGGGGCAGCAAAAACGCTGGAGCTGGCTCTGGCCACAGTAAGCGCAGCTGGGACCCCACATCCAGAACCTCCTGCCCCAGCCCAGAGTCCCTCCTGCACCCAAACTCCCTCCTGGAGCCCACTCCTCCAACACCCCAACCCCCTGCCCCAGCCGGGAGCCCCCTCCTGCCCCCCAAACCCCTAATCCCCGGACCCATCCCAGAGCCTTCACTCCCAGCCAGAGCCCACACTCCCTCCCGCACTCCGAACCCCTTGTCCCCAGCCCAGAGCCCCCTGGTTGAAGGACCCAGTGTGGTAGGTGGAGGGAGTACGTCAGGCCTGACGCGTGGCTGATAGAGGGTAGTGACCACTCATGGGCCTCTGTGTCGAGCTGCAGCGCTTCCACAGCGTAGCCACTGACCTCTGCCCACGCCCCACTCCCTGAGCTGGGATGAAGTGTAATGGGCAGTGGTCACTTTCTGGGGTGCAGCCCAAACCAGTGAGGGGCTGTGGCACCTCTTACCCTGTGACCCCGAGTGCCTCTCACTGCTGTGCCACTGTGGCTCTGCCTGGGATGGCCACAGCCTACACCAGGTGTCTCTGCCTACTGGGTGGCTCTGATCCAAGATTCCCACTGGCTTCCACCAGCTGGGGTTAACAACTGAGGCGGCTCCATGCTCTTGGCAGCCCGAGTTTTCCCCAAAACGTGTTCTAAAATGTCCAGTCCTCTCCTGGAACAGTCAGGGGGATATTAAGATTCATTGGCCCTGTAAGGAGTCAATATTCAACAGTTTATTACTGTCAGGGTTCCCTCCCCACTTTGAACTCTGGGGTACAGATGTGGGGACCCCACATGAAAGACCCCCTGAGCTTATTTCTACCAGCTTAGGTTAAAAACTTCCCCAAGGCACAAATCCTTCCTTGTCCTTGGACGGTGTCACTGCCACCACCAAGTGATTTAGACAAAAATTCAGGAAAAGGGTCACTTGGAGTCCCTATTCCCCCAAGGCCCTTCACCCCCTCTCCTGGGGAGGCTTGAGAATAATATATCAACCAACTGCCTTTAATGTAAGTACAAACCAGACCCTTTATCTTTAGGACACTAAAATCAATCAGGTTTTTAAAAGAAGAACTTTATTATAAAGAAAAAGTAAAAGAATCACATCTGAAAAATCAGGATGGAAGGTAATTTTACAGGGTAATAAAAAGATTTAAAACACAGAGGATTCTCCTCCAGGCTCAGCTTCACAGTTACAAAAACAGGAATAAACCTCCCTCTTAACATAGGGAAAATTCACAAGCCAAAACAAAAGAAAATCTAACACATTTCCTTGCCCTTACTTACAATTTTTGTAATCTTAGCTGGATCATTTCAAGTATGTTTTCAGGAGATGTTTTATCTGCCTGGTCTCTCTCTCTGTCCAGAGAGGGAACAAACGAAGAGAGCACAAACAAAACCTCTCCCCCCACCAGCTTTGAAAGTAACTTCTTCCCTTATTGGTCCTTTTCGTCAGGTGCCAACCAGGTTATTTGAGCTTCTTATCTCCTTACAGGTAAAGATTCAGTACAGCTGCCCAGGAGGGATTTTGCGCTACCCTTATCTGCATGTACATGACAATTAATTTAAGTGGAACTACCAAACAGTTCAGTTCAAACACAGCACTAGGCTGGTTTGGATTCAAAACAAAACAAAAGAAGACAGGATCTGAAGTGAATTCAAGTATAAGAGCTAAAGTTAGAGACGGTTAGCAGCAAATAAAAGTGAAAACATGCATCTGACAGTCTGAAACATAACCTAGCAAGTTTTGGCTCCAGGCTTTGTTTAAGCTGGTCTTCTCCCCCTGGTCTTCCAGCAAGATGGTGCTGGACCCGCTCCTCACTCTGGATCTCTGCCAGGAGACCGAAGGTGCTGGGGCCTTTGTCTTTTTAGGTGAAAGAGAGAGAACTGAGGGTTCTCTGCCTCTTGCCGTTATCGTTCAGTGAAACTTTGAAGTGGATTCTTCTGCGGGTTACTCTCAAAGTAAAGTTTATTCAAGCTGTGAGGAAGGCAACATGGAGTCTGGTGGGGAAGGGAGCTCTGTACTATTTCTTCCCTTTCTTGAGTTTGCTGAAATGCAGATTGTTCTGTTCCCAGCCCTCTCCTACCCCTGCTGTCTGGCAGACCCTGTTCACCTACATATGTAAATGGAGGTAAACACACATTCCTTCACTGGGGATATGCCCATCTGACAACCTGTGCCTTGGCAGGACTGCCTGTTTGAACATCGTACGGGGGAATTCATGACTTTACATATACTGGTGCTATAGTCATTTCTCCGTGATATTATTGACCAGTGGCTTAGTAGTTTTCAGATGACACCCCCAAGGTATGTGTCATACACAGATGTTCACTGTGGTGTGTAGAGTCAATGTGAAGGTGTTTTGGGTCACAGGAGTGAAATGGGATGCTAAACTGCATTACGGTGTTCAACCACCAGGTGGTGCTGTGTATATGACACCTTATTTAAATGATGCTCAGCCATACCTGGCGGAGCATTACAGGATCTCAGGACCAACACAGCTGGCCTGTAAGCAAGCTCGGTCGCCAGTCGGTATCTGGGACAGAGGAACATGGCGTGGTGCCGGGAATAACTAAGAACAGAAACAAAGGTTGCAGGATCTCATCAACACGCCACTTTTCAGTGCTCCAGAACTTCAGCTTTGACAAACCTTCCCAATGGGCACACCGGATGCAATATATTGCAAGATTCTGAACTGCAAACAGACCCCACAAAACCACTGAAGATATACAGGTCTCTGTTACAATTTATGCTATGGGGAAGCCTGCAAAGGACGTCTTTAAATCCTTTGACTTTACTGAAGACAGTTACAAAGATGACTATGAAAAGGTTCCGGCTGTGTTTGATTCATACTTTATACTGCAGAGATGTGCGGTCTATGAAGAAGCACGTTTTCACCACAGACTTCAAGGATCGAGGGAAATGTTGAGTGTTTTATAAGAGCTCTGTACATTGGCTGAACACTGTGACTTGGGAAAAGCAAAACATGAAAATATCAGAGACAGACTGGTTACTGGGTGTGACACAGCAGGGAGTAGGGCGGAGTGACCTGGGAATGTCGGTTAGTTTTACTGGGACTGTCTGCATGGGGGATGGGAGAGCAGGGGGTGACTTTAGGTGAGGGACAGGACCTGAGCCTGTAACCTGAGCCAGGAGGGGAGTTGGGAGTCGACACCCGGGAACCTGTGACACTGGGTTAACAAATAAAAACCTTTTTACAGCTTGTGACGAAGTGGGACTGTTCTTAATGTTTCCTCTGAATATTGTGTGGGTACCTCAGTTTCCCCCATGCATTTCTTAAGTCTCTAGGGGGTGAGATTGTTGCAGAGCAAAGGGCCAGTGCACATAAATGGCTGGCACTCTGTCTCCTGGCAACAAATAGCCGGGGCCCTTCCCGCCCTGCAAGGGAATAGCTAAAGGTAAACAAAGAGATCAGGTGACCTCCTGGCCCGGGAAAGAGACAAAGGCCAGAAAGGAGGGGCCGGAGAGGGTCAGTCTTGGGCTGGCCGCGGAATCGTAGAGAACCCCAAGGTTGGGGGCTAAGTTCCCTACTACCCAAAAGGACCTGACTTAGGGGGACCTGTTTATGCCTACAAGCTCTGATGTGGACTGTGTTCCTGTCATCTAATAAACCTTCTGTTCTACTGGCTGGCTGAGAGTCCCGCTGAATCGCAGGAAGCCGGGGGTGCAGGGCCTTGTATCCCCCCAAACTCTGTGACACAGTTAACAGAGATTTAACCCTACACACAGCTGTACAGATAGCAAAGCAGTCTGAACTAGACCAACAACAGATAGGAGTGACTTGAAAAACTGGAAACTAGCTTAGAAACTGTAAAGAGTACTTATGTTAAAAGTTATTATAACCCCCATGAGGCTAGGAGAGAGAACTCCCTGGCTAAGAGGAATAAATTCCAGCCGATGTGCACAAGATGTGGAAAACGTCACATGCCAAGAGATGATGCATGTCCAGCCGCAGGCACAGGGTGTAATAAATGCCTGAAATATGGACATTCTGCAGATCTTTGCTGCACCAAAGCAGTCAGAGAGTTGGCTGGTATTACTGGCAATCAAGAGCCGTTGTTTCTGGGATCCATCACTTGTGGTGACACTGAGCCTGCCTGGAGAGTGAATCTGAATATTCCTGGCAAGACTATTGACTTTAAAAGTGACTCGGGAGCTGATGCCACAGTCCTCTGATTAGGGACTTACAGTCACCTTCAACCTTCCCAGAGCTGACGTCACCTGGCCCAGCTCTGACTAGCCCTGGAGGTGTTCTGCATAGGCCAGTTCACCTTAGAAGCAAAGGCTGCGCATTCACCGTGCATGTGGTCAAAGGATCAAAGACCAACAGCCTTCTCAGCCGCAGCGCGGCAGCCATGATAGGCCTAGTGAGAAAGGGGGAAGAACCTGATGGAGGACTTGATGAGATTGGATTTTTGACAGGACACCCAGTACAAATCACCTCTAAGAGACAATGAACCACAGAGTGTACAAACATCCCTACCAGAGAGACCTTGGAAGAGACTAGCTGTGAATTTATGCAAGTTCAGAGGACATCCCTATCTGGTCATGTCATAGGTTTCACCCCACTCTGAACTTTAGGGTACAGATGTGGGGACCTGCATGAACACCTCTAAGTTTAACTACCAGCATAGATCTGGTCTTGCTGCCACCACTCCCAAATACTGACTCCCTTCCCTGGATAGTCTTGAGAGACTTCTTCACCAAGTCCCTGGTGAACACCGATCCAACCCCTTGGATCTTAACACAAGGAGAATTTAACCATCCCCCCTCCTCTCCCCCACCGATTCCTGGTGAATCCAGATCCAATCCCCTTGGGTCTAAAAAACAAGGAAAAATCAACCAGGTTCTTAAAAAGAAGGCTTTTAATTAAAGAAAAGAAAGGTAAAAGAAAAAAACCACTGGGAGACAGCATACAAGCTGATCTCACAGACAACAGATTTAAAACACAGGATGTTCCCTTGGGCAAAGACCTTAGTACACACAAGAATATCCAAATTTGATTATTCCCCTAATTGCACAAAGACAAGTTACAAAAGAAAATAAACATAAACCTATTTATCCCTTTCTAAAAAACTTACAAGTCTGATAAGAGGCTGGTTCCTTGATCTTTTCACTCCGGCTGAAACTGAAACTGACTCTAAACAGAGGAAACTTCCCTCCTTCCTTTTGAAACACCTTGTCCCCCCATTGGTTCCTCTGGTCAGGTGTCAGCTAGGCTAGGTGAACTTCTTAACCCTTTACAGGTAAAAGAGGAATTAACCCTTAACTGTCTGTTTATGACAGGTCATAGGGCCTGTTTTTCCAGGTATATGGAAATAACGTGTCGCAGGTACTGACATTGAAGTGCACTTGTGCTCATTCGATATTCCAGAACAACTTGTGACAAACAACAGGCCACAGTGCACTGCAGCAGGATTTAAGTCATTTGGAACAAAATAGGATTTTTATCCTGTTACTAGCAGCCCACATTCCCCACAAGCAAATGGAGAGGCTGAGAGAGCTGTCCAGGCAGCCAAGAAAATCCTGCAGCAGGAAGATCCACTCCTTGCTCCTCTGAGTTACAGATCAACACCAACAGCAACTACTGGATACAACCCAGCACAACTCCTGATAGGAAGACAATCCAGAACTACTGTTCCAGCTTTTTTAGGGTGGGAGGGGGATCTATCTCTGAAGTGACCAGACGTGCAGAGAGCAGCCAAATCGGCTAAAAAGGCTAGAAGAACTTGCGAACACTTTTACAACACACACCGTGTGGTTACAGAGCTGCTGGGTTTAGCACCTCATGGCTGTGTCCATGTCAAACTGGATGGGCAGCTCCAGCTGTCATAAAAACAGAGAATTCAGTGCCCAGCTCATGAAAGACCGAGCCCCACGCGCAGAGTCCAACAGGAACTGTCGACAGCTGCAGTTTGTTCCACAGAAAGAACCATCGACGGAGCAGATTCAGCAGATGGCGGATGCAGAACAAGACGACTCAAGGATTCCAAATCGGCCACAGCCACTCACTGTAACTAACAGACAGCCTGACCAGCGAGCCACCGTGTTCGAGTCATGGAACTAGAGAACCAGGATGATGCAGAGACGCTTCCCAGACTGATCTGTCCTGCACTTCCCAGACAGCGCGATCCTGTAACCATGGGAAACGGGAGAACGGAGAACTGGAAGGGGGAGATGTGAGGGGATGCTAACCTGCGTTGTGCTGTCCAGCCACCAGGCAGCGGTGTTGTCATGGTATAATTCCCCACTCTGAACCTTAGCGTCCAAAAGACGGGGTACCAGCATGAATTCCTCTAAGCTCAATTACCAGCTTAGAACCTGTAGCGCTGCCACCAACCAGGAATTCCAGTGCCTGGTACACTCTGGTCCCCCCAAAACCTTACCTGGGGACCCCCCAAGACCCAGACCCTCTGGATCTTAACACAAGGAAAGGAAACCCTTTCCCTCACCGTTGCCTCTCCCAGGCTTCCCCTCCCTGGGTTACCCTGGAAGATCACTGTGATTCAAACTCCTTGAATCTTAAAACAGAGAGGAAAATTCACCTTCCCCCCTCCTGCTCTCTCCCCCTCCCAGACTCTTCCTGAGAGAGACAGTAATCCTAACCCAGAGAGAAAATTAACCTTTCTCTCCCCCTTCCCTCCTTTCTCCCCACCAATTCCCTGGTGGATCCAGACCCCGTCCCCTGGGGTCTCACCAGAATAAAAAACGATCAGGCTCTTAAACAAGAAACTTTTAATTAAAGAGAGAAAAACAGTAAAAATTAGCTTTGTAAATTTAAAATGGAACAGGTACAGGGTCTTTCAGCTATAAACACTGGGAATACCCTCCCAGCCTAAGTATACAAGTACAAATTAAAATCCTTTCAGCAAAATATAAATTTGAACTCCTCCCAGCCAAATACACATTTGCAAATAAAGAAAACAACCATAAGCCTAACTCACTTTATCTACCTAGTACTCACTAGTCTGAACTTATAAAAGCCTGTATCGGAGAGATTGGAGAGAAACCTGGTTGCACGTCTGGTCCCTCTCAGAACCCAGAGAGAACAACAACCAAACACTAACAGCACACACACAAACTTCCCTCCCTCAAGATTTGAAAGTATCCTGTCCCCTGATTGCTCCTCTGGTCAGGTGATAGCCAGGCTCACTGATCTTGTTAACCCTTTCCAGGCAAAAGAGATATGAAGCACTTTTGTTCTATTAACTCTTACTTATCTGTTTACAACACCCCCCCCCCAAATCGCTGACAGTGTGGAACCACACTGGCAGTGATTTCTCCCTAGAACTCTAGAATAAACAGATTAATAAACACATGCACCCTTACACATGCTACTAATTATGTACAACTACAAAATCCTTCACATTGCAAGGACAATTTTTAACCAGTTGATCCTGGGAAACTTTCACGGGAGAGTGCATTAACTCCTTGATCAGTTGCCGCTGCATACGTTTCCGGGTTATGGAGAGGTTCACCTCTTCCACGCCATCGTCACTTTTCCCTTTGTAGTAGACACTGTCAGGCCACTCAGCGTCATCTCCTCCCTGGGCTGTAAACTGACAAACCTGTAAGTCTCTGGAATAGAAAGGCTTGAGAGAATTAACGTGGTACACTCTGGGCTTTAGGGAGGAATTGGGAAATGCCATGAGGTAGTTAACAGTTTCCAGGCGCTCTTGGACCGTGAATGGCCCTTCCCATGATGCTTCCATCTTATGGGCCTGTTGCGCCTTCAGGACCATAACCTGGTCTCCTACCTTGAAGGAACGCTCTCTGGTATGTCTGTCATACCAGGCCTTTTGCTCTTTTTGAGCATCCTTTACATTTTCTTTAGCAAGGGCTAAAGAGTGTCGGAGGGTGTTTTGTAGGTTGCTTACAAAGTCCAGAATGTTAGTCCCTGGAGAAGGCGTAAACCCCTCCCATTGCTGCTTCACCAACTGTAATGGCCCTTTAACCTCGTGGCCATACACAAGTTCAAATGGTGAAAACCCTAAACTGGGATGTGGTACAGCCCTGTAGGCAAAGAGCAACTGCTGCAACACTAGGTCCCAGTCATTGGAGTGTTCATTCACGAATTTACGTATCATGGCCCCCAAAGTTACATTAAACCTTTCCACCAGGCCATTGGTTTGATGGTGGTACGTGGTGGCAACCAAGTGATTCACCCCATGAGTTTCCCACAGTTCTTTCATGGTCCCTGCCAGGAAATTTGTCCTTGAATCCGTAAGGATGTCGGAGGGTCAACCTACCCTGGCAAAAATGTCAGTTTGGACCTGGCACACAGTTTTAGCCCTGGTGTTGCCTAGAGCTACTGCTTCCAGCCATCGGGTAGCAAAGTCCACGAAAGTCAGTACGTACTGCTTTCCTCTGGGGGTCTTTTTTGGGAAAGGACCCAGAATATCCACAGCTACTCACTGAAATGGGACCTCTATTATGGGGAGTGGTTGGAGAAGGGCCTTGACTTGGTCTTGGGGCTTTCCCACTTTTTGGCATACCTCACAAGACCGGACATACTTGGCAACGTCCTTGTCCATCCCCTCCCAGTGGAAGGACTTCCCCAACCAGTCTTTGGTTCTGTTCACCCCAGCATGGCCACTGGGATGATCATGAGCTAAGCTTAAGAGCTTCTCCCGGTACTTAGTTGGAACCACCAACTGTTTTTGCGGATGCCAGTCTTCCTGGTGTCCACCAGAAAGAGTCTCCTTGTATAAAAGTCCTTGTTCTACAACAAACTGGGATCGGTTAGAAGAGCAGAGAGGCGGTGGGGTGCTCCATGCCACCGCCCAAGCTTTCTGAAGGCTGTCATCTGCTTCCTGCTCAGTCTGGAACTGTTCCCTTGAGACTGGAGACATCAGTTCCTCCTTAGACTGTGGACTTGGGCTTGGTCCCTCTGGAAGCGGTGTAGGTGATGGGATTGTTTTTGTTGCTGGTGAACCGCTCTCCGCTGGTGCACCAGGTGGTATTTCAGGCTCTGGCTGAGCCTCTTGGGTGAGATTGTCTGCTGCTTCTGCCAGTTCAGGCTCGCTGGTGCCCTCTGACGTTGGGGTTGAAGATGGATTTGCAAGCACTGTCATCAGTGCTGGCAACGGTTCTGGTGCTGGCTGCTTTTCCAGTTCCGGGTCTGGGACTGGAGGTGCTGTGGCTGTTGCAGTCGTTGGCAGGGGATCCGGGTCCACTACCTCTGTCTGGGTCTCTGGTAACACAGACGGGGCGTCTGTGGATGGCTCAGGAACAGGGATGGGTCTGGAAGCTTGCCTGGTTTGGCTACATGTAACCATTCGCACCCTCTTGGCCTGCTTTACCTGGCTGGCCAACTCTTCCCCCAGTAGCATGGGGATGTGATAATTGTCATAGACTGCGAAAGTCCACATTCCTAACCAGCCTTTGTACTGGACAGGCAGTTCAGCTGCAGGCAAGTCTACAGCTTGTGACATGAAGGGGTAAATTGTTACTTGGACCCTTGGATTGATGAATTTGGGGTCCACCAAGGATTGGTGGATAGCTGACACTTCCTCCCCCATGTCTCTCCACACAGTAACCTTTTTTCCGCCCACTCTCAAAGTTTCCCTTCGCTCCAAGGATATTTGAAAGGCATCTGGGCCTGAGGATCTTTGGTGTGATGGTGGTGTAACAAACTGCCGTCGGTTGGGGTTCTTGGGGCAGTTGGCCTTTATATGTCCCAGTTCATTACACTTAAAGCATCGCCCAGCTGACTGTTCACTGGGTCGAGGTGGGTTACTGGAGATTGGTGAGGTAAGAGAATAGGGAGTCTGGGGCTTTCCTTGGGTTGTAGGTGGGGTCCTAGGTTGCCCTCGGTTATAGGGTTTATTGTCGGTGTGACCCCTGTGATATTCGCTCCCCTTGATAGTAGCTCTTTTCTTTTCTGCCACTTCCACCCATCTGGCTCCAATCTCCCCCGCCTCGGTGACAGTTTTGGGCTTCCCATCTAGGATGTACCTTTCTATTTCCTCCAGAACACCCTCTAAGGACTGCTCCAATTGTATTAGGAGGTGCATGTCGTCCAGAGATTTAACATTGGCTCCTGATATCCAGGCATTATAATTCTTTCCAATGTGGTAGGCGTGTTGGGTGAATGACACATCTGGTTTCCACCTTAGGGTTCTGAACCTCCAACGGGCATGCTCAGGTGTTAGCCCCATTCTGATTTTGGCCTTGGTTTGAAAAAGTTTATAATCGTTCATGTTCTCCTTAGGCATTTCAGCCACCACCTCTGCTAGGGGTCCACTGAGCAGTGGCCTCAGCTCTATCATGTACTGGTCTTCAGAGATGCTGTACCCATGGCAGGTCCTTTCAAAATTTTCTAGAAAGGCCTCAGTGTCATCACCTGCCTTGTAGGTGGGAAATCTCCTGGGATGTGGAACAATAACTGGAGAAGGGTTGTTAGGGTTGGCTGGAGCATGCTGCCTAGCCTGCGCTAATTCCAATTCATGCTTTCTCTCTTTTTCCTTCTCTTCCCTCTCTCTTTCCCACTCTTTTTCTTTTACCTTCAGCTCTCTCCTGTGGGCAGCCTCTCTTTCTCTTTCTCTCAGTTCCATCTCTTTTTGTTTTATTTCTAGTTCTTGTAGTTTCTTTTCCATGTCTCGCCTGTGGTCTGCGTCTTTGATTTGTTCCTCTGCCTCCAGTCTCGCTCGTTCCTGTTTCAGGGCATCCTTGGCACTCATGATTCCTGCTTTCTGGTGTTGGGGTGCCCTCTGGTGTTTACTGCCTGAAATGCTGCTTTTCTGTTGCCTTCTTCGGGTTGCTTAGCAACAGAGTCTTTTTTTAACTCCTTCTACTTAGCTATTCCCGACAGAGTTAGAAAGAAAAAAAAATTCATTTGCAAATGTGTTTTGTTGGTGTTCGCTGACTCACAGCTGGAGTCCCTCTGTTTAACAAAGATCCTTGTTAAACCCTAATGCCTTTGCCTTCAGAGTACTCAGAAGGGAGAGACCAAAAAAACTTGCAGATCTTTGCTTTTAAAAACAATCTCCTCTAGCCTGCTCTACACACAGCTAGCAGGGAAAGAGAAAGAAAAAAATCCTACTGGCTTTTGCTTCTAAACCCAAACCTCAGTCTGCCTGCAGATAGCTAGCAGGGAGAGAAATAAAAACCTCACTGGCGTTTGGATTCTATCTATCTACCTATCCCACACGCTGCACACCATGTCATGGTATAATTCCCCACTCTGAACCTTAGCGTACAAAAGATGGGGTACCAGCATGAATTCGTCTAAGCTCAATTACCAGCTTAGTACTTGTAGTGCTGCCACCAACCAGGAATTCCAGTGCCTGGTACACTCTGGTCCCCCCAAAACCTTGCCTGGGGACCCCCAAGACCCACTCCCTCTGGATCTTAACACAAGGAAAGTAAACCCTTTCCCCCACCGTTGCCTCTCCCAGACTTCCCCTCCCTGGATTACCCTGGAAGATCACTGTGATTCAAACTCCTTGAATCTTGAAACAGAGAGGAAAATGCACCTTCCTCCCTCCCCCTCCCAGACTCTCCCTGAGAGAGACAGTAATCCTAACACAGAGAGAAATTAACCTTTCTCTCCCCCTTCCCTCCTTTATCCCCAGCAGTTCCCTGGTGAATCCAGATCCCGTCCCCTGGGGTCTCACCAGAATAAAAAAACAATCCAATTCTTAAACAAGAAACTTTTAATTAAAGAGAGAAAAACAGTAAAAATTATCTTTGTAAATTTAAGATGGAATATGTTACAGGGTCTTTCAGCTATAGACACTGGGAATACCCTCCCAGCCTGAGTATACAAGTACAAATTAAAATCCTTTCAGCAAAATACATATTTGCAAATAAAGAAAACAAACATAAGCCTAACTCGCCTTATCACCTAGTATTTACTATTTTAAATCTATAAGAACCTCTATTAGGGAGATTGGAGAGAAACCTGGTTGCATGTCTGGTCCCTCTGAGCCCCCAGAGTGAACAACAACCAAACACTAACAGCACACACAAAAACTAACAGCACACACACAAAACTTCCCTCCCTCAAGATTTGAAAGTCTCCTGTCCCCTGATTGGTCCTCTGGTCAGGTGACAGCCAGGCTTACTGATCTTGTTAAGTATCACGCTCCAAAACGTCTGTTAGTCTATAAGGTGCCACAGGATTCTTTGCTGCTTTTACTTCTGTTCTATTACCTCTTACTTATCTGTTTATGACAGGTGTGTATCACGTTACTCAGCGAGCACTGGCAGAGCGAGGGACCTGCTGCTGAGCACAGCCGGCCTAGAAGCAAGCGCTGTAGCTGGCCTGTGTCTGGTACAGAAGAACATGTCAGGGAGGGCGGGTGGCTGCGCTCACAGCCCCAGGCAACGCTGCTGCGTTTGCTTCGCTGAGGTGGGTTGCTCCAGGCGGCAGTGCCTTGTGCGGTGACTCCACAGGGAACGGGGCAGGGAGCGTGCCGGGATGGACAGCTCACCTGGGTCCCCTGGATGGCGTCAGCTCAGAATAGGTGACCTCTGCAGAGAGACCTGAATGAGTTAGAAAACGGTCCTGGGACCCCTTGCCCAATGCTGGGGTGAGGGCACCAGGGCTGCTTATACAGGGACCCCTTGCCTGGTGCAGAGATGCGCCTGCCTCTGGGGTGGGACACCAGGGGCTGTTTGCACAGGGACCCCTCGCCTGGCACAGAGATGCGCCTGCTTCTGGGGTGGGGGTACCAGGAAGGCTTACACAAGGACTCCTCACTCAGTGCGGAGATGCGCCTGCCTCTGAGGTGGGACACCAGGGGCTGTTTATACAGGGACCCCTCACCCGGTGCAGAGATGCGGCCCCTGTGGGCTGGGACACCAGGGGCTGTTTATACAGGGACCCCTTGCCTGGTGCGGAGATGCGGCCCCTCTGGGGTGGGACACCGGGACTGTTTATACAGGGACCCCTCACCCGGTGCGGAGATGCAGCCCCTGTGGACTGGGACACCAGGGGCTGTTTATACAGGGACCCCTTGCCTGGTGCGGAGATGCGGCCCCTCTGGGGTGGGACACCGGGACTGTTTATACAGGGACCCCTCGTCCAGTGCAGAGATGCGGCCCTTCTGGAGTGAGGCACAGAGGCCGTTTATACAGGGACCCCTCACCCAGTGCAGAGATGTGGCCCCTCTGGGGTGAGGCACAGGGGCCGTTTATACAGGGACCCCTTGCCCGGTGCAGAGATGCGGCCCCTCTGGGGTGGGACACCAGGGGCTGTTTATACAGGGACCCCTTGCCCAGTGCAGAGATGCGGCCCCTCTGGGGTGAGGCACCAGGGGCTGTTTATACAAGGACCCCTCAGCCGGTGCAGAGATGCGGCCCCTCTGGGGTGAGGCACAGGGGCTGTTTATACAGGGACCCCTTGCCCGGTGCAGAGATGCGGCCCCTCTGGGGTGGGACACCAGGGGCTGTTTATACAGGGACCCCTTGCCCAGTGCAGAGATGCGGCCCCTCTGGGGTGAGGCACCAGGGGCTGTTTATACAAGGACCCCTCAGCCGGTGCGGAGATGCGGCCCCTCTGGGGTGAGGCACAGGGGCTGTTTATACAGGGATCCCTCACCCAAATGCCTCTGGTGTTTAATAACCACACAGCAACGCTGAACCACAGCTTCCCCCGCCAGTCCCTGCCCCCACGGGGTGACTCGCTGGAGCTGCCTCCCACCAGGCCTGTGGTGTGGGGAAGGAGGCCTCTGTCAGGCCCTGGCAGGGGGTGTCCCTTCTCCCCATGGGGTGTGGGGTCGTTCGGATGGCGTGTAGAGCTCCCGCTGGTAACGTGTGGTGAGGGGGCGGTGCCCAGCAGGGCCACAGGAAACCACTGACTCTCCTGCAATGGGGCCTTGGGGGGCTCAGCGTGACCCAGGTTGCTGGCCAGGCTGTTCCCCTGGGGGATATTTGTCTCCGGATGCTCCCACCAGGCCAGTCCACTGTGGCCAGAAGCACCACTTACCTTCTGCTGGCACTGGGGGGCTCTGGGCTGCAGGCAGGGGACCTGAGGCAGAGGAACTGCAGTTAGCAGGATGGGCGCCAGGGAAAGGCCCCACACACCCTGCCCCCCTCTGGGTGCTACCCCTCCCCACGGCCATGCTGCCCCAACGAGCCCCCACCTGGGGCCCACTGCTGCAGGAGAAGCAAACACTGCCATGCCAGCCGCTCCCCCTCCAGCCCCCATGCTCACAGGGCCTGGGCCCAGGCCCTGGCACAGCAGGGCAGGCGGGATCGCCCTCCAACACCCGGCCCCACGCTCCAATGCTCAGCTCCATGCCAGTGTCTGCCAGCCCTGGCCTGGCGAGGGATCGTGCTCTGGGCATGGGCCGTGGGCACAGATAGTGCAGGGCTGGGTCAGGAGGGTCACGCCTGGTCCATGTGGGCCAGCGCTGATACAGAGGGAAGGTGTGCAGGGCATGGGGCCGGTGCCAGGTTAGCACAGCTTCCGCAGGGGGCTGCGGGGCTGGGTGGGGAACCATCCCCTGCAGCCTGGCATGGAGCAGGGATAGTCTGGGATCCTTCCCCAGCCCGGCTCGTCCACTCACCTCTTCTGCCAGCCCCAGTGCTGGGGAAGATCAGATCTGCATAGGTGCAGCTGTCTGGGTTCTCTGCTGGAGACACAGGCAGCTGCCTTACAGGGGAGCTGAGCCCAGACTGGGGCAGGGCCTGGGCAGGAGGCAGCCCATCGGCATGAGCAGCTGGCTGGCGGGGAGAGCAAGTATTGGCCTCACCAGGCTGAGCTCTCCCTGCACTCTCCCTTCCTCCTGGCAAGGAAAAGAGAAAGGAGCATGGACTCCGGGAAGGCACGTGTGTAAGTGTAATGAGGCCAAGAAAGCATGTGATGAGCATCGAGCTAAAGTCACAAAAACTAACAGCTGAAAATTCCGTAAGTAAATCAGAAGCAGGAAGCCTGGCAAACTATCAGTGGGGCCACTGGACGCTGGAGATGCTGAAGGAGCACTCGGGGAAGACAAGGCCATTGCGGAGAAGCTGAGTGAATTCTTTGCATCAGTCTCTGCTGCAGAGAATGTGGGGGAGATCCCCACACCTGGGCCATTCTTTTTAGGTGACAGATCTGAGGAACTGTCCCAGACTGAGGTGTCAGTAGAGGAGGTTTTGGATAAATTAAACAGCAACAAGTCACCAGGACCAGGTGGTATCACCCAAGAGTTCTGCAGAAACTCAAATGTGAAATTGCAGGACTACTAACTCTGGTTTGTAACGTATCATTTAAATCAGCTTCTGTACCACCTGACTGGTGGATAGCTCCAGAGATGATCCCGGCAATTACAGGCCGGTGAGCCTGACTTCAGTACCAGGCAAATTGGTTGAAACTTTAGTAAAGAACAGAATTGTCAGACACACAGAAGAACATAACTTGTTGGGGGAAGAGTCAACATGGTTTCTGTAAAGGGAAATCATGCCTCACCAAGCTATTACAATTCATTGAGGGGGTCAAACATGTGGACCAGGGTGGATATAGTGTACTTGGACTTTGAGAAAGCCTGTGACAAGGTCCCTCACCAAAAGCTCTTAAGCAAAGTAAGCTGCCATGGGATAAGAGGAAGGTCTGCTCAGGGATGAGTAACTGGTTAAAACACGGAAACAACGGGTAGGAAAAATGGACAGTTTTCACAGCAGAGAGAGATAATAGCAGGGGGCCCTAGGGATCTGTACTAGGACCCCTGCTGTTCAACAATTCATAAATGATCTGGAGAAAGGGGTAAACAGTGAGGTGGCAAAATTTGCAGATGATACAAAATTACTCAAGATAGTTAAGTCCCAGGCAGACTGTGAAGAGCTACAAAAGGATCTCACAAAACTGGGTGACTGGGCAACAAAATGGCAGATGAAATTCCATGTTGATAAATGCAAAGAAATGCACATTGGAAAACATAATCCCAACTCTACATATAAAATGATGAGGTCTAAATTAGCTGTTCCCACTGAAGAAAGATCTTGGAGTCACTGTGGAGAGTTCTCTGAAAACATCCACGCAATGTGAAGCTGCAGTCAAAAAAGTGAACAGAATGTTGGGCATCATTAAGAAAGGGAGAGATAATAAGACAGGAAATATCATATTGTCTCTATATAAATCCCTGGTATGTGCACACCTTGAATACTGCATGCAGATGTGGTCGCCCCATCTCAAAAAAGATCTATTGGAATTGGAAAAGGTTCAGAAAAGGGCAACAAAAATCATTAGTGGTGTGGAGCAGCAGCCATATGAGGAGAGATTAATAAGACTGGAACTTTCCAGCTTGGAAAAGAGACGACTAAGGGGGGATACGATTGAGGTCTATAAAATCATGACTGGTGTGGAGAAAGTGAGTAGGGAAGTGTTATTTACTCCTTCTCATAACACAAGAACCAAGGGTCACCAAATGAAATTAATAGGCAGCCAGTTTAGAACAAACATAAGGAAATATTTCACATGGTCAACCAGTGGAACTGCTTGCCAGGGGATGTTGTGAAGGCTGAAAGTATAACTGGGTTCATAACAGACAAAGTTCCTGGAGGACAGATCCATCAATGGCTACTAGGCAAGGTGGTCACGAATGCAACCCCCTGCTCCGGGTGTCCCTAAAACCTCTGACTGCTGTGAAATTGGGAATGAGCAACAGGGGCTGGATCTCGTGCTGATTCCCTGTTCTGTTCATTCCCTCTGGGGCACCTGGCATTGGCTGCTGTCGGCAGACAGGATATGTGGCTAGATGGACCTTTGGTCTGACCCATTGTGGCCACTTTTATGTACAGACAGGGAATGGCTGAATTGAGAGGGAGGCTGGGGGGGCAGGTCTGGGCAGCCCTTTGCACCCTGTGGAGGGAGGGAGGTGACACCTGGTTCCATGCAGCTCCCCAGGGAGGCACGACACACACATGGCAATGGGGCAGCTGGTCAAACCTACTGGGTTTGGTGAAGGCCCTGTCAACTTGCGCTGGGGGTCGGGCGCTGTGCATGGGGCTGGGCCTGCCTGGCTCATTCAGATTGGTCGAGGGGAGTGTGACGTTATGAGTATAATATAATATCTCATTGAAAGGTGACAGGGCCAGAAAGACTTAATTAACTCACCTCACCCACTGACCTGACCCATGAGTGAAGCTTAAGGTCTGGTTAGGAAGATCTGTAAATGAGCAGAGCTTTGAAATGCAAGTCTGCATTGGGAGAGGTAGAAGGGGAGGTTTTTGCTCAGGTCTTGTGATGTAAGCAAACAAGTCTTGTCTATTGCTATAGCTTTAATTCAAAGATCAAACAAGGAATATTAACATTTAGGAAGATACTTGAGTGAAATAATATTATTGTCTGTGTGTCTCTTTGAAGGTTGTGGTAACCTGTGTCTGAACTGTTTAATGGATAAATTACTCTGTGCTAATTGCCAGGATGGTTGGGAGAAGGAGTTAAGCCTATTGTTTTCTCAGGCCGAAAGGCTGCAGGAAATGTATAAGAACCCTGGGACATGATCCTGCTTCATCTCAGATCTGCTTTGGGTATCAAGAGGAGGAAACCTTAAGCCACAAGGATTGAGATCCCCAGTCACTGACTGGAGTCACCCTGAATATGGACATTGGACTATAACCTCTGGACTATTTCTAAAAGGACTTTTGGAAACTACAAACTCACTTCTGTTGTGTATCTGAACCTCAAGAACTGAATTCAAGTCTGTCTGTATATTGATCTTTTAACCAACTCTCTCTCTCTTTTCTTTTTTAATAAATTTTAGCTCAGTTAATAAGAATTGGCTGTAGCGTGTGTTTCGGGTAAGATCTAAGTTACAATTGGACCTGGGTGTGTGGCTGATCCTTTGGGATTGGAAGAACCTTTTCTTTTATATGATGAGATAAGATTTTCAGGAATCATCATCATATCCGACGTGTGTGTCTGGATGGAGGCCTGAGGCTGGGCACTCTAAGGGAACTGCATGGTTTGGACTTCTGAGTAACCAGAGAGGTACTGTAGAAGCTGTTCTGTGCTGGTTGGTAAATCTAAGTATTGGAATAGCCACCAGCATTTGGGGTTTGTCTGCCCCGTTTTGTTTGCAGTTCACCCTGATTGAGTGACCTCAGCTGGCTCCCACAGGCAGCACCGTCACAGGGAGGCAGCAAGTTTTGATGCCAAAATATTTTGTTTTTTAAAGTTACTAATTTTTGGTACTTCTGAGAAGGGAGGGGAATTGGCAGATACTTGGTATGCCCCTCCCCCACACCCCCAATGTCCCACGCGCCCTCCCCAGCCCCCCACATGCTTCCAGCCCCCCACATGCCCACACACGAGAGGTGCGGCGAGGTGCCATTGGCCTGGCATGCTGCCTGTGCTGCACCTACCCCGAGCGCCCTCCCCCACCCCAGCCCCATGCAGCTGGCCCAGGGCCATGCCCGGCTCCTACCTGTGCAAGGTGCATCCTGGGTGGGGCCCGCCGGGGCTGCCGGCTCCCTGGGCGAAGGAAGCAGGTTAGACACGGGAGCTCGGCCTGACTGCCCAGGGAGAGGCCCAGCCCAGCCCCCCATAGCACCATCCCTGGCACACACTCTGGGGCGCCACCGGGCCAGGTCAGCCCAGCCCAGACCGACCGACCGCCTGGCCCCACGAGTCCGCTGGGGGGGATGAGGGGGGATTTAGTCTCACTCCAGCCATGAGCAGAGCAAGGTCCCCAGCACAGCCCTGCACCCTGCTGTGATCGGGGGTGCAAAGAACCAGTCTGCAGGGGGCAGCACCAGCACGGGGCACAAGGGAACGAGCGGGTGAGCGGCACAAAGTGGTGCAGAGAACATGGCGTCACAGACCCCCCCTGCCCTTACACACCCACTCACACACACATCTGCCCTCGCACACCCACCCAGACACACCCACTCACCCATTGACACCCTCTGCCCTCACATACCCGCTCTCACACACACTGTCTCACATACCCGCTCACACTCACACCCTTCCCTTGCGCACACAGTTCGGCACCCCCTCTTCCCCTGCACATCTGCCTAGACACACACAACCACACATTGACACCCTCTGCCCTCACACACACACACTGGCACCCCCTTCCCTTGCACATCTGCCCAGACACATACCCTGTCTTTGCACACTCACCCAGACACACCCCATCCTTGCGCACACACACACATACACTCTGCCCTCAAACACACACCGAGACATACACACACCACCCACTGACAGCTCCTGCCCTTGAACACCCACCCAGACACACCCCTGCCCACACACACCTCCCCAGACATGCACGCTGCCCTTACACACCTGCCCAGACACACACAACCACCCACTGATACCCCCTGTCCTCGCACATGCACCCATACACACACCCTTTCCTCACCCACCTGCCCACCCACCCACACACCCTGCCCTCACGTACCCACCCGGACACACCGACCAATATGCACTTCCCACACCCCACCACCCACTGACACAGACACCTGCTGACACCCCCTGCCCTAGCACACCTACCCACTGAGACACACACTTAGGCCTCTCACACACACCCACTCCATACACCCTGCCCTCACACACTTGCCTAAACACACCTGCCCAGACACAGCCCCTGCCTTTGCACAGCCACCCCCTGACACTCCCAACCAGGCCTTGCACACCTGCCTACTATGCACCCCCAGCCCTCACACACACACCTAGACACAACCCCACTGACACAAATCCTGCCCTTGCATACCGACCCAGATACACACACACACACACACCCTCACGTACCCGCTCAGGCACACACATACAGGCCTTGCACACCCACCCACTATGCACACCATGTCCTCGGACACCAGCCAAGATACACCCCACTGACATACCTGCCTAGACACACCCACAGCCCTGCACACCCACTGACACACACAGGCTCTGTAAGGACACTCACCTCCCCGGGACCCGGCATCGGCCTGTAAGAGAACAAGGTGGAGACGTCCGAGATGGTGCTGGTGCCAACTTGGGCTCTGTCCTGCATCCCCTGCTCACCCCCACAGTTCTGGAGCCTGCGGCACTGCAGAGTCTGGTGCCCTGGAAACATGGCTGTAAGCAAGGGGCAGTGCCAGAGTGTTGGTCTGCCCCATTCTGTTTGCAGTTCACCCTAACTGAGTGACCTCAGCTGGCTCCCACGGGCAGCACTGTCACAGTGGCGTAGTCAGCAGATCCACAGAACCAGGTCAATTAAGCTTTGGGTCAGAACCCCACGCTATCCAAATTCGAATTTTGGGACTGAGAGTTTGGTTGGTTAAAGAGCAGTTGCAATGGATGAGCAAGGAGCATATGAAGGTCTTGACAAAAAAGCCCTGGAAGATTTGTGTTCAGAAAAGGGGACAAGCATTAGAAAGAAAGCTACAAATCAAGAACTGAGAGATCTGCTAATGGCCGGTGATCAGGAGGCAGGAGCACAGCCCTTACCTGATGACAGAGAAGCAGTTAGAATGCAAAAGGAAGCAAATAAACTGCAACTGGAGCATGAACGGAATCTAGCAGATTTTCGATTGCTGGAAAAGCAAAAAAAGGCTGAATTGGAAGCAAAAGCTTGTAAGGGGCATCTGGAGCTGCTGGCTGCTGAGGAGAAAACTCGACAGAGGCAACAGGAGACTCACAAGATGCACCAAGAAACTGCCAGACTCCAGCTCCAAGTCAAAGAAGCAAGGGAAGAAGAGCAGAAACTGTATCCTCCTGGAAGTCCAGTTTATAACTATGGTGATATATTACATTACTTTGGGCAGTTTTCTGTGTGTAACCAGTTTTGCTATGGCCATGGAGAGGGGGATTCTAACCTGGTGGGAAATAGCTGTTTGTCTGTGAATGAAGTTTCTGCGTGTCTGTCTAATGGCTCAGAAGTGAATCTGGAATTAGATCAAGACAAGGGGGAGGAGGACAAGATTTTGGAGGAGCCTAGGCAGCCTTGTAAGCCGATGGCTTTGTCTAGTCAGCAGTTTGGGAAGACAGGGATAGTGGAAGATGAGTGTCCCTATCCCTTACCTGTTTCCTGTGTGGAGAAATGTGCAGGGCTGGTGCTACCATTTAGGCGGCCTAGGCAATCACCTAGGGCGCCAGGATTATTGGTAGGCGGCATTTTGCAGGAGGGGGCGGCAGGCGGATCCGGTGGAGCTGCCACAGTCGTGCCAGCAGACAGTCGGCTGCTCCCGTGGCTCCGGTGGACCTCCCTCAGGCACCACTGCGGCAGCTCCACCAGAGCCACAGGATCAGGGCGCGGGGCGGTGAAATTGCCCTGCACCTAGGGCACTAAAACTCCTAGCGCCGGTCCTGAAAATGTGACAGTGAAGGGAATGTACCTGTGTCTGTCAGGGGTATGGACTGGCCTATGGAGGGAGCTACCTTGGTCTCCAAGCAGTTGTCTGTGAACAGCCCCTTGTGCTGCGACAAGGGAAATGAAATCCCAAGCTGTGTGTCTGGTGAAGGAGAATGTGTCTCCGGCTCTTCTGTGGCCATGTCTACATCTAAAATTTTGCAGCGCTGGTTGTTACAGCTGTATTAGTACAGCTGAATAGGGCCAGCGCTGCAGAGTGGCCACACTTACAGCAACCAGCACTGCAAGTGGTGTTAGATGTGGCCACACTGCAGCGCTGTTGGGCGGCTTCAAGGGGGGTTCGGGGAACGCGAGAGCAAACCGGGAAAGGAGACCAGCTTCGCCGCGGTTTGCTCTCGCGTTCCCCGAACCACCCTGCAAACCGCAGGGAAGGAGACCTGCTTGTTCGGGGAATGCGAGAGCAAACCGCGGCGAAGCTGGTCTCCTTTCCCGGTTTGCTCTCGCGTTCCCCGAACCACCCTGCAAACCGCAGGGAAGGAGACCTGCTTGCTCGGGGGTTCGGGGAACGAGAGAGCAAACCGGGAAAGGAGACCAGCTTCGCCGCGGTTTGCTCTCGCGTTCCCTGAACCACCCTGCAAACAGTAGGGAAGGAGACCTGCTTGTTCGGGGAACACGATAGCAAACCGGGGAAGGAGACCAGCTTCGCCGCGGTTTGCTCTCGCGTTCCCGGAACCACCCAGCAAACCTCAGGGAAGGAGACCCGCTTGCTCGGAGTTCGGGGAACGCGAGAGCAGGTGGGGAAGGAGACCAGCTTGATTACCAGAGGCTTCCTCAGGTATGCTGGGATACCTGCTTATTCCACGGAGGTCAAGAAAAGCGCTGGTAAGTGTCTATACTTGATTACCAGCGCTGGTGATCCAGCGCTGGATCCTCTACACCCGAGACAAAACGGGAGTACGGCCAGCGCTGCAAACAGGGAGTTGCAGCGCTGGTGATGCCCTGCAGATGTGTACACCTCCTAAGTTGCAGCGCTGTAACTCCCTCACCAGCGCTGCAACTTTCTGATGTAGACAAGCCCTGTGTCTGTGGAGTAGACAGAAGCTGCCTTTCAGCCTGTGAGGGTTGAGAATAGTGCAGTTGCCTCAGAGTTGGTTGTAGATACAGCTAAAGCCCAGGAAGGGAATGGTCCTAAGTTTGTGTCTGCTGGGGAGAATGGCACTGTGACTAGGTTGCATCCAGTTAGTGTCGTAGCAAAGTCCCAGAGACCAGACAATTCTAGTGCTTATAGTTTGCCAGCTGCTAATGTGTGGTTGGAAAAGGGTGTAGCAGCTCTGTCTGCTCAGGGTGATACCCTAGCCAGGGCACAAGGAGAGCATAA
This sequence comes from Gopherus evgoodei, assembly GCF_007399415.2. Classification (NCBI taxonomy): domain Eukaryota; kingdom Metazoa; phylum Chordata; order Testudines; family Testudinidae; genus Gopherus; species Gopherus evgoodei. Next base: position 136,465,211 of record NC_044327.1, on the reverse strand, counting down.
ACGTGATTTGATTGTGTTACCCACTGACAGTTTGGAAAGTTGTAGCAAGAAGGAAAAGATTCCTGAACTTGTGTGTGGCAGAGGGAAAGAAAGTACCTCTAAACCTTTTATCTAGTGAGTATATGAGTTTGCCTGAAAGGGGATTGTGTAGGAATCCACCTGATGGATCAAAGGTGATCATGGATGTAAGTGACACCCAGAGAGTCTGTGGTGGCTCAGGGAAGTGTTTCTTTAGAGCAAGCCCTGGGTGAAGAGGGTAAGGGCAGAACTTCTGAGATGGGTGAATTGTTGCTTAGAACAGCTTCTAGGGAAAGGAATCCTTACGATAATCTGTGCAAGCAGTTTACTGCAACAGCAGGGTGTGAAGGTGAGTTAATCCAGAAAGTTTCAGTTCCTAACAGCCAGAAATTTTCTGTGGTGATTGGATCCACTGACTTTCCTTTTGAAAGATCCAGTGTGGGGAGCTTTCAGAAGGTCTCAGATGGAGTAAGGGCCGTTAAGAAAGTTAAAAATGCACAATGTGCCTATGTGATGGAGTAGGGACTGTCTGTGTGGCGGATGGGACAGCTGGGGATGTCTTTAGTTGAGGGACAGGAATCATCATCATATCTGAGGTGTGTGTCTGGATGGAGGCCTGAGGCTGGGCACTTTAAGGGAACTGCAGTGTTTGGACTTCTGAGTAACCTGTATGGTAATATCAAGTTGTTTTGTGCTGGTTGATAAATCTAAGTATTGGAATATCCACCAGCGTCTGGGATTTGTCTGCCCCGTTCTGTTTGCAGTTCACCCTAATTGAGTGACCTCAGCTGGCTCCCACAGGCAGCACCGTCACACAGGGATCCACCCCCACCCCACAGCACCGGGGTGCAGGGGATAGCTGGGGAGGGAGCCCCATCCCTCAGCCCTGGGACCCCTGCAGCGCCCATCAGGACCCCCTCCCCACTCAGCCCCCAGGCACCTACAGGGCCCGTCGGGTTCTGTGCTCTGGGCTGGGGCTGAGAGGGGTCGCCCTGCGTGGGCAGCGCACCGTGGGGCGGAGGGAGGGCTTCACTGCAGCGTGGCCTGCTTTGCTGGGGGCTCTGGGGTGTGGTGCTGAGCTGAGGCCCTCGCTGCAGCCACTCCAGACGACGCCTGCCCTGGCCCGGGCCCGCTGCGGGGGCTGGCCCGGGTGCACCACTCCCCTACCTTTCCGTCGGCAGCAGAGGACGAGCAGCAGGAGGCCAGCAAGCAGGAGCAGGGCTGCTGGGAGGAGGATGATGAGCAGCAGGGGTGGCCCTGTGGGCCCCACAAGCACCGAACGCTCAGCCTGGCCGTGCACGTTCTCCACCCGGCAGGTGTAGGTCCCGATCTGGCTCACTGACAGCACCTGCGTTGTCTGGTACTGGGACCCAGTGGTGTTCTGCAACTGCCCCACTTCGCTCCCCGCCGGCCCCAGCCATGTGATGTTGGGCACGGGGTTCCCCTCAGCTGTGCAGGCCACCCGCACAGGGAGGGGCCCGGGGAGCAGTGTGAGGTTGAGGATGCTGGGTCGTGCTGTGGGGAGAGGAGAGGAGGCACCGATGGGGGAGCAGGCAGCCCATGGGGGGCTGGGATCGCCCCCATCTGCCCTGGGGCTGGGCAGTACGGAGACACCCCCCACGGGGGCAGGGAAAAGGCCTGGGGCCTCTCAGGGTGGGTGATCCCTGGCAGAGAGCAACCCCCAGGGCAGGCCCTGACTGGGTACGCAGCACAGGGGCACAGGCGGCAGTTGCCAAGGAAGCTGCCCATCTGACCCCATAGCAGCCAGGGGACAGGCTCCATAGACTCATAGATTTAAGGTCAGAAGGGACCATTATGGTCATCTAGTCTGATCTCCTGCACAACGCAGGCCACAGAATCTCACCCACCCACTCCTGAAACAAAGCCCTGGCCGATGCATGCTGCACTCCGACCACGGATGGCTCCAGGCCATGGGGGCTCCACACGGGACCATTCTCAGAGGGGAGCAGCGCCAGCTCTGGGAGCGAACAGACCCCAGGGCCCCCGGCACCATATACATCCTTCCCCCTCTGCACAGGCCGCGGCCAGCAGCAGGGCCCTGGCTGGCAGAGAGTGCGTGACCCCGAGATTGCCTAGACGGGTTCCGAGGGCACAGCACCCTGACCCCGGGCACAGTACCTTCCACATTGAGCATTATCGCCATCTTGTTCTCGTAGGCCCAAGTCGGATTTTGTCGGAGAACCACGCGGCACCTGTACCCTTTGCTGTCCTCGTAGCGCAGCCCGGTGATGTGCAGGGAGACGTTGTGCCGCCGGGGGTCCCCGGCCAGGCGGTAGCGCCCACTCGGCCCCTGCCCCGTCGTGCAGTTGTCAAAGCTCCTGGTCTTGGTGCTGCTGTTGCTCACCAGGCATTGGAAAATATCGGGCTTCCAGATCACCTGGATGTCACCCCTGTAGTTGGGTTCCGGGTGTGTGAAGTTGCAGGGCAGCACAATGGAATCTCCTCTCAGCCCCGTTATCTGGGGAGGGACATACATGTCCCAGCTGGGCCGTGCCCAGCCGCCCCGCAGCATGCCCCCTAGAGACATAGACGGAAGGTGTGGTGGGATGTGAACTGTATTACACTGTTCAGCCACTCGGGGGCGCTGAGGGTAACACACCTTGTCTAAACTAACCTGGGCCCTACCTATCAGAGCATTAGAGGATCTTACGATCAACACATCTAGAGGGTCTCATATCTGGCACAACACATCTCCTCCCTTGGTCTTCACACCTCAGCTGCTAGAACAGGGCCTCATCTTCCCTGACTGAACTACATCACTATCTCTAGCTTGCTTGCATACGTGTGCCTGCCCCTGGAAATTTCCACTACATGCATCCGACGAAGTGGGTATTCACCCAGGAAAGCTCATGCTCCATAACATCTGTTAGTCTATAAGGTGCCACAGGATTCTTTGCTGTTTTAACACATCTGGAGTGTCTCTCTGTGGGAAGGAAGCTCTGTACCCAGCCCATATCTGGCACAGACCAACATGATGTCAGGAGTAAACTAAGAACAGAGATAGAAAGAAAACAGCAAGTGAGGCAGCAAACAGAAGGAACAAAGCAACAAAAGCTGCACGATCTAATCAACATGCTGCTCGCCAATGACCCAGAGAACTTCAGCTTTGAGATCAGTATTTTGCAAGGTTTTGAATTGCAAACAAACTCCACAAAGACACCGGAGATACACAGGTATCTACTTTAATGTGTGCGACGGGGAAGCAGGCAGAGCAGCTAGTTAAATCCTTTGACTTTACTGAAGACAGACACAAAGATGGCGAGGAAAGGGTTCTGGCTGTGCTTGATGTGCACTTTATACTGCAGAGAAATTAGGTCCATGGAAGCGTGTGGTTTCACCAGAGAATTCCAGGAGCAGGGGAAAATATTGAGTGTTTTATAAGAGCTCTGTACATTGCCTGGAAACTGATCTGGGGATGTAGAACATGACAATATCAGAGACAGACTGGTTACTGGGTTAACCGATAAAAACCTTTCACAGCAGCTACAGCTGAACCAAGATTTCAACGTAGCCACAGCTGAACAGATAGCAAAGCAGCCTGCGCTAGTCAAACAACAGAACAAAAGGCAGGAGCAACTTGAAACACCTGAAACTAGCTTAGAAACTGTAAACAGACACTTGTAAAAGGTCATAATTATAAAAACCCCCGAGGAAAGGAGAGAGAACGTCTCTGACTAAGAGGGACAAATTCCAGCCTACATGCACAAGGTGTGGAAAAAGTCATGTCCCAAGAGATGATGCATGTCCAGCCACAGGCACACGGTGTAATAAACACATGAAATATGGACATTCTCCAGCTGTTTGCCACACCAAAGCAGTCAGGGAGTTGGCTGGTATTACCTACAATCAAGAGCCGTTGTTTCTGGGATCTATCACTTGTGATGACACCAAGCCTGTCTGGAGAGTGAACCAGAATATTCCGATGTGAGGAACTGAGATTTTCCCTTGTTGTGTTGTATGTGAGTCTTACTATCTTGTATGACTACTGTGTGTACCTCAATTTCCCAGGGTACTGGACCAATACCTAGGTGGTGGGAATAAGGGTGTGTAACTTTTGCTGTGGCCCTCGGGGGCAGGTGAGGCTGTCCAGCTGCCTGCACAGAAGTAATGGACGGTGCCCTTCGTAACCTGAGAACCAGGAAGGGGATGAGACCAGGTGACACTTTGCCCAGGAAGCCAGACAAAGATCAGAGGAGGGGCCATGGACATGTCAGAGGCCAGGCAGCTGGGTCCAGTTCGGTCTGCGGTGGGGGACTCAGAGTGCCCAGGGCATCTGGCCTGGGCTTCTCCCAGATGGACTTGGCTGAAAGTCACTTATTTCTGTGCTAACAAGTTCTGTTCCAAGCTGTGTTCCTGTCTGTGACGAAGTGGGGCATTTTCTTGGTTTTTCTGTGTTTTCCAGGGGGTTGCATGCACAGGGGGTTGGACTCAGTGTCCCTGGGTGTTACTGGTTTAACAAGGTGAGGGGAGGGGGAGTTTGTTGGTGCAGAGGACCAGAGAGGGACTCGAGACCCCAGCCGATGGCCTGGAGGATGGAGACCCCAGCGACTGGTGACCTGGTGACCTGGAGACGTAGCTCAGGAGTCACAGCCAGTTCTGGCCAGTGGGAGGACAATGGGCTGCGAAGAGAGGATCCCAGTGACCTGACCAGCTGGTTCCAGCCAGAGGGGCCAGAGGAGGGCTGAGAGGAGAGGAGACCCAGGCCTTCCTGTTTTATGACCCTGTTTACCTGGAGAGAAGACAATGGACAGAGGGGGCTTGGGGCCGGGGATATTGGAGGCCCAGCTGGGAAGCAGGGGGGCTCTGGGCTGGAGAGGGGGAGCAGGCAGAGCCCACCTGGATGCAGGGGGACTGGGATGTGCTGGGCTGAGGGAGGCCAGGCTTGAGACCCTGAGAATTTCCTGTGCTGTGTTCAACTCTCAGTAAGCCCTCCTGTTTTATGCTGGCTGAGAGTCGCTCCGGGCTAGAGAACAGGGGGCATCAACCCCTTCAGGGGTGAAGAGGCCCAGGGGGTCCAGAGCACATGGACTCCCTGAGGGGGCCTATGGCACAGGCAGACGTGCTAAGGCTCAGAGAGGTGTGGCTCCAGGAGGTGGAGGGGCCTGACCCTGAGAGAGTGTGGACCCCCAAGAAGAGCTGTCTCACTGAAAGGGGCACCCCCCACGGACTGCATGGGGCCACGAGTGGGTATGATCTGTGAGTCTGTGACACTGTCGACTAATGAACCTTCCATTTTATGCTGGCTGAGAGTCACATCTGACTGCGGAGTTGGGGTGCAGGGCGGGATGTGCAGGGTGAGGACAGGGGGGGTGAATACTCTGAGGTCAGACCCAGGAAGGCCATAGCTGAGGAGGATTTTTGCCCTGGACTGCGTGCCCTGAGGGGAGTCACACTGCCCCAGAGTCCTGGCTGGCTTCACACAGAGCAGTCCCAGGGCATCTGGTCTGTGACTCCATGACATCCTGGCAAGACTATTAACGTTAACAGTGACTCACAGTCCTCTGAGAAGGGACTTACAATCACCTTCAACCTTCCCAGCGCTGACGTCACCTGGCCCAGCTCTGACTAGCCCTGGAGGTTTCTGAGCTGCCGGGGCCAGCTCACCACAGAAATAACTTACAGAGACAAAGGCTGCGCATTCACTGTGCATGTGGTCAAAGGATCAAAGCCCAACAACCTTCTCAGCTGCAGCGCGGCAGCCACGATGGGCCTAGCGAGAAAGGGGGAGGAACTCGAGAGAGGAGTTGATGAGACTGAACTTTTGCGAGGAGACCCAGTACGAATCCAGAGACAACGCGGAGCCACACGGTGCCAGAGCCACCTTGGCAGAGACAAGCTGCAGACTGATGTGAATTCAGAGGCCATCGTTACCTGGACATTGCTCGCTGGTTCTCCAGGTACATAGAAATAACATACCTGAAAGACAGACCATCTCGCAGTGGGACTGAGAAACCCACCGGCACTTTTGCTTATGCTGGTATCCAGAGCAGCCAGTGACGGACAATGGGCCACACGTCACTGCAGCAGGATTTAGCCGTCTGGATGAGACGTGATTCTCGTCCTATTACTAGGAGCCCACGTTCCCCACAATGCGAAGGAAGCAGGTGTTCAATGGCACGTCATCCCTGGGCCTGTGCGGCTGAGTCTGTGCAGAGCTGGCAGGGGAGTGCCAGGTGTGTGCGTGCAGGGGCCACAGTACATGGCAGGGGCAGCACTGGGCTATGGGCACAGAGCTGTGAGGTACAGGACGGGCACAGAACCTGGGGTACAGGTGCAGTGGCACATGGCAGAGGCAGCGCAGGGCTGTGGGGCAGGGCCGTGGGGTACAGGGCCGTGGGGCGCAGGGCTGTGGGGCGCAGGGCTGTGGGGCAGGGCCGTGGGGTACAGAGCCTGGGCTGTGGGACCAGGGGCCACGTGACATATGTCAGCAGTGGGGGGTAGCGTTGGGGTAGGGGCTTGGGGCAGGAGGGGGCTCGGAGAAGCTGGCAGCAGAGGCTGGGGGAGCTGGAGAGAGAAGCACAAGGAGCCTTGTTCCAAGCTGCAGGGCTCGGCCTGGCCCCAGCCCCCATTGCGAGGGGTGCTGGACCGAGCACCAGTCAGGCCTGCGCTACCTGCACTAGGTCCCTTCTGCCTCTGCCCTGGCATGAGTGCGAATTCGCACCCTCGTGTACTGCATGTGCACAAGGCCCCGTCATCCCACCCCATCCAGAGGAGCCACCTGCCCTGGGCACCTTGGGTGATGGGAACTGCCCAGACCCTGCCTCGCTCCCCACCACCAGCCTCACCCACAGCACTGACCTGCCTGCACCCCCCGGGGGCAGAACGGGGACCGGCCAGACCCACCTCAGAGCACCTCCCAGAGCAAGAGGCAGCAGGGGTCCATCACTCCGGGCGGGAGGTGAGAGCCAGACCCACCTGTGAGCAGACCCCAAAGACAGCGGGGGTCCGTCGCTCCAGGCGTGGGGTGAGAGCCAGACCCACCTGTGAGCAGACCCCAGAGCCAGAGGCAGCGGGGGTCCGTCGCTTCAGGCAGGGGGTGAGAGCCAGACCCACCTGTGAGTGGACCCCAGAGGCAGTGGGGGTCCGTCGCTCCAGGCAGGGGGTGAGAGCCAGACCCACCTGTGAGCAGACCCCAGAGGCAGCGGGGGTCCGTCGCTCCAGGCAGGGGGTGAGAGCCAGACCCACCTGTGAGCAGACCCCAGAGCCAGAGGCAGCGGGGGTCCGTCGCTCCAGGCAGGGGGTGAGAGCCAGACCCACCTGTGAGCAGACCCCAGAGGCAGCGGGGGTCCGTCGTTCCAGGCAGGGGGTGAGAGCCAGACCCACCTGTGAGTGGACCCCAGAGGCAGTGGGGGTCCATCACTCCAGGCGTGGGGTGAGAGCCAGACCCACCTGTGAGCAGACCCCAGAGCCAGAGGCAGCGGGGGTCCGTCGCTCTGGGTGGGGGTGAGAGCCAGACCCACCTGTGAGTGGACCCCAGAGGCAGCGGGGGTCCATCGCTCCGGGCAGGGGGTGAGAGCCAGACCCACCTGTGAGTGGACCCCAGAGGCAGCGGGGGTCCGTCGCTCCGGGCAGGGGGTGAGAGCCAGACCCACCTGTGAGCAGACCCCAGAGCCAGAGGCAGCGGGGGTCCGTCGCTCCGGGTGGGGGTGAGAGCCAGACCCACCTGTGAGCAGACCCCAGAGCCAGAGGCAGCGGGGGTCCGTCGCTCTGGGGGGGGGGTGAGAGCCAGACCCACCTGTGAGCAGACCCCAGAGCCAGAGGCAGCGGGGGTCCGTCACTCCGGGCAGGGGGTGAGAGCCAGACCCACCTGTGAGCAGACCCCAGAGCCAGAGGCAGCGGGGGTCCGTCGCTCTGGGGGGGGGGTGAGAGCCAGACCCACCTGTGAGTGGACCCCAGAGGCAGCGGGGGTCCGTCGCTCCGGGCAGGAGGTGAGAGCCAGACCCACCTGTGAGTGGACCCCAGAGGCAGCGGGGGTCCATCGCTCCGGGCAGGGGGTGAGAGCCAGACCCACCTGTGAGCAGACCCCAGAGCCAGAGGCAGCGGGGGTCCGTCGCTCCGGGCAGGGGGTGAGAGCCAGACCCACCTGTGAGCAGACCCCAGAGCCAGAGGCAGCGGGGGTCCGTCGCTCCAGGCAGGGGGTGAGAGCCAGACCCACCTGTGAGCAGACCCCAGAGCCAGAGGCAGCGGGGGTCCGTCGCTCCGGGCAGGAGGTGAGAGCCAGACCCACCTGTGAGCAGACCCCAGAGGCAGTGGGGGTCCGTCGCTCCGGGGGGGGGGGTGAGAGCCAGACCTACCTGTGAGCAGACCCCAGAGCCAGAGGCAGCGGGGGTCCGTCGCTCCGGGCAGGGGGTGAGAGCCAGACCCACCTGTGAGCAGACCCCAGAGCCAGAGGCAGCGGGGGTCCGTCGCTCCAGGCAGGGGGTGAGAGCCAGACCCACCTGTGAGCAGACCCCAGAGCCAGAGGCAGCGGGGGTCCATGGCTCCGGGCAGGGCTGGGTGCTGTCTGCTCCGGGCGCTGGAGGGTCTGGGCTCAGACGGAAGGGGAAGTCCCCGACTGGTTATTTCATTATGTCCTGTCCCATGAGACAGCAAAACCACAGTCTCACCCTCGGGGAATGAGGCTGGAGCACGAGGGGGGAGGGGGGCCAGCAGAGGCCCACAGATGGGGGGGCACAGACGCCCGCCCCCACCTCACAACCCAGGCAGTAGCAGCCTGTCCCTGCCTCGCAAGCCCTGGTCTAGGAGAGGGCACAGGCAGGCCGTGGGGAGCCTCGGGCACGCCACCCCCAATCGCTGTGGCTGAGCTGTGTGTGTGGTGTGGGGGGGTGTTACACTCGGGGGCCCAGGGCGATGGAGAGGGAAGGTGCTTCCCTTTTTCACTCTTTGCTGCTTGTCAGAAACAGTCGCTCAGCACCCAGGGCAGCGCCGGGGGTTCTGGCTGTGCCAGTGTCACACCCTGAGCACGTCACCGCGCCAGCGGCTGACTGGGAGCTAACCGGGCAGAGCTTTCTCACCCGCGCTACCCGGCCAATCACCCTTGGGCTCTTTCCTGCCCCCTCTCCAATCTGTCAACACCCTGTTTAATCCGTGGGCACCGGACCTGGGCGCAGGGCCCAGAATCGGTCTCCCCAACACCGAGGACACGGGTAACATCCCCCCCTGCTCCCTCACTCGGGGGTGTTGTCAGGTAGCATCACCTAGTGGTCAGGGCTTAGGCCCCTGATGTGCAGGGGGGTTGATGGTAGGGGAGCTGGGGCTCTCCCGCTCCACCGGACTCCGATCCAGGCCCCACGAGGACAGTCAGTGCTCTGACAGCCCGGGGCTGCGTACGGCTGCCCTTCCCGGGCCTCTTCCTATCCCCCGTGCTCGTCTCCAGGTCGCCGTCCGGGGAAGGCAGCGTGAGGGTGTCTGCTCCCCTCCAGGCCCCCTCGGCGGCTGCAGGTAGTCGGGCAGCTCTCTTCCTCTCTCATCGGTAGTGGCCTCCTCCTGCAGGACGGCCCTCCCGGGCCAGCGCAGTCCACGGGCCGTCCCTGCTGCAGTAGCCCAACAGAGCCAAGGGGAATGACCAGACTTCAGACTCCATCTGCAGGGAGACGGGGTGTCATGGACTCACAGATCGTGCCCACTCTTGGCCCTCTGCGATCCGTGGGGGGTGCCCCCTTCAGCAAGACAGCCCCTCTCGGGGGTCCACGCTCTCTCGGGGTCAGGCCCCTCCACCTCCTGGAGCCGCACCTCTCTGAGCCTTAGCACGTCTGTCTGTGCCATGGGCCCCCTCCTTGAGTCCATGCACTCTGGGCCCCTGGGGCCTCCTCCCCCCCAAAGGGGCTAATGCCCCCTGTTCTCTAGCCCGGAGTGACTCTCAGCCAGCATAAAACAGGAGGGTTTATTGAGAGTTGAACACAGCACAGGAAACTCTCGGGGCCTCAGGCCTGGCCTCCCTCAGCCCAGCACATCCCAGTCTCCCTGCATCCAGGTGGGCTCTGCCTGCTCCCCTCTCCAGCCCAGATCCCCCCCTGCTTCCCCGCTGGTCCTTCAATATCCCCGGCCCCAGGCCCCCTCTGTCCATTGTCTTCTCTCCAGGTAAACAGGGTCGTAAACAGGAAGGCCTGGGTCTCCTCTTCTCTCAGCCCTCCTCTGGCCCTTCTGGCTGGAACCAGCTAGTCAGGTCACCGGGGTCCTCTCCCCACCGTCCATTGTCCTCCCACTGGCCAGAACCAGCTGTGTCTCCGGGTCACTAGGTCCCCAGTCGCTGGGGTCTCCATCCTCCAGGCCATCAGCCAGGGTCCTGAGTTCCCTCGCCAGTCCTCTGTACCAACAAACCCCCTTTCCCCTCACCTCGTTAAACCCATAGCACATAGGGAAACTGAGTCTCACCCCCTCTGCATGCAAACCCTAGGAAAACCAAGCTACTCCCCCATAGGAAACAAGGAAAAACACGAAACGTCCCTACTTTGTCACAGGGGGACGCTCCTCCCCCGGCGGTCTCTATGGCAGGCCCTCCAGGAGGGGCCATTGTCCTGGGGAGAGATTCTACCTTCCCTCCTGTGACGTTATTGATATAAACTGGGACCATATAGAACATGGGTTGCAACCAAGGTCCTGTAGTGGCACCAAATCCTAGGTAAAGGGGGTCATATAAGGTGTCTAAGACCAAGTTGTAAGTTACTGGTTATGATTATGCTGTCTGTATGTCTGTATCATTTTGTAGTTGAAGTTATGAATATTGGCTGTATACTGTCTGTATTGCAAACTTGTGCTGTGTTACTGGGAAAGATCCCAGACAAGTTGGTGTCAGCTCTGTTTAGCCTGCTTGATGGCCCATTAAGGACCATCAGCTACACAATTGACCCATTGAGAGGAGGCAGATACGCCTTGTGACTCAGCTGGGTGTGCAGAAACTGGCCCATGTGACTGCAAACTCCATTTTGCTGTAACTTTCCACAGCAGGAACAAAGGAGTGTTCTTACACTTGGAAAAGCCTATATAAGGCTGATGCCTCATCTCCATCTTGTCTTCAGTCCTGCTTCCTACCTCTGGAGGGACTTTGCTACAAACAGAAGCTCTGCACAAAGGACTGAATGACCCATCCCAGCGGGGGATGTTCTCCAGAGACTTGATTTGACCCTGCAGTTTACTCCATCACTGCTACAAGCCTGAACTAAGAACTTGGCCATTACTGTATGGAATTGATTCCATTTAACCAATTCTAGCTCTCACCTCTATCTTTTTCCTTTTATGAATAAACCTTTAGATTTTAGATTCTAAAGGATTGGCAACAGCGTGATTTGTGGGTAAGATCTGATGTGTATATTGACCTGGGTCTGGGGCTTGGTCCTTTGGGATCGAGAGAACCTTTTTCTTTTACTGGGGTGTTGGTTTTCATAACCATTCATCCCAGGACGGGTGGCACTGGTGGCGACACTGGGAGACTGGAGTGTCTAAGGAAATTGCTTGTGTGACTTGTGGTTAGCCAGTGGGGGGATACCAAAGTCCCCTTTGTCTGGCTGGTTTGGTTTGCCTTAGAGGTGGAAAAGCCCCAGCCTTGGGCTGTGACTGCCCTGTTTAAGCAATTGGTCCTGAATTGGCACTCTCAGTTGGGTCCCACCAGAACCGCATCGTCACACCTCTGCTCTCTGCTGATCTGCGCTGTCCCCTGGGCTGCCCCCTCGAGCTGCTCCCCTGCCTTGTAGCTCCTCTGCCAGCTGGAGCATTTCCTGCGGGGTTGGGCTGGGCCGGGGGCAGTTCCTTGGCCCCTGCTTGCCAGGGCGGGGTTTGTGTCCCCCATCCAGACACCTGTGAGGGCCAGCGCCTGAGCTGGGGCCAGGCCAGGGGAGCTGCTCTCTCAGCCAGGTGGACGATGCTTCAGCCTGAAGGTCTCTGGGCTGAGCTCAGGGCTGCCCAGGGGGCTCCAGGTGCCGGACAAACCCTGCTCTGGCTGGAACAGGCTGCCGGGCGCCGCTGCAGACCCCGGCTGGGGGCATCGGTCCCTGCGGAGGGGACACGGCTCGCCCAGGGGCTGGCTGGGTGGGACTCGCTGGGCAGGGCCCAGGGTGCAGCAGGAGGCTGGAGCCCAGGGGCTCTTGCTGGGAGGGCTGAGTCCTCGTGGTCTCTCCTGAAGGGCAGGTAGGACCCCCGGGGCGGGGGAGGGTCTGGCCCAGGCTCCAAGAGACTGTTCCAAAGCTGGGGTGTAGCCCGGATCCAGGGGAGCTGTGACAGCCTGGTGAGAGTTGCTGCTTCCCAGGGCAGAGCCCCCGGCGCTAGGGCTGGCTGCATTCCTGGTTCCCTGGTGCCTGGCTCTATTAACACGTTTTGCTGGAAAGGGCCGAGCGCGTCGCGGGGCCCAGCCGCTCTGCAGGGCTGCCCTGAGCTGCAGCTCCGCGGCCCGGCCCATCGGAGGGTTGGTCAGCGGGGATTGTACATTTCCTGCCAGAGCCCAGGTGGCAAAGTGGGCTAGCGACAGGACAGTGGCACAAGGGCCGAGCGGCGCATGGCCAGGGGGCAGGAGGCAGCGAGGGGGGCTGGGCTCACTCAACACCAGGCTCTCAGCAGGGATTTGGTGGAAGGAGGAGGGAAGCCAAGGTGGTTCCTATGCAGCCGGGCGGGTGGAGCTGGGGGCTGGCTGGCCTGCTGGGTGGCTTCCCCTTGGCTGGGGCCCAGCCACCCCCTGGGCACAGGCGGCTGCTGTCACCGCAGACACTGGCTGAGGCTCACTGAGGGCTGAAGCCCAGCTGGATGGGACTCGCTGGGCAGGGCCAGGGTGGAGCAGGAGGCTGGAGCCCAGGGGCTCAGTCTAGGGGGTGCTGGGGCTGCGGGGCCCCCCTTGGAGGAAGAGGGAAAGCTGAGTGGGGAGCAGGGCCGGCTCTAGGCACCAGCAAAACAAGCAGGTGCTTGGGACGACACATTTCCAGGGGGTGGCATTGTGGTCACCCCTTTTTTTTTTTTTAACTCACCTCCTCCCCTCTCAAAACCCTGGCCCCAGAGAGACCCCAGCCCCAGAGTTCCCCACCCCCGAGAGCCCCCTGACCAGCCCGGCCCCAGAGAGACCCCAGCCCCAGAGTGCCCCTCCCCCAAAAGCCCCCCAACCACCCCCGGCCCCAGAGAGACCCCAGCCCCAGAGTTCCCCACCCCCAAGAGCCCCCCGACCAGCCCGGCCCCAGAGAGACCCCTGCCCCAGAGTGCCCCTCCCCCAAAAGCCCCCCAACCATCCTGGCCATAGAGACCCCAGGCCTAGACTGCCTCTCTCCTGAGAGCCCCCCGACCATCCTGGCCACAGAGACCCCCCAGCCCCAGAGTGCCCCCAGGACAGCTGATGGGCAGGGTGGGGCTGGGGGCCACAAGCCTGTTCATCCTGCCATCTGGTGCAGTGAGAGCTGCCGTGGGCTCCCCATCCATGGCACCAGGCACTTCCCCCACTGAAATCGCTGGGGCTCTCTCACAAGCTGTGGGGGTCACACTCCCCCAGGCTGGCTCTCGGTGCCTCATTGGGGATCCTGGCTGTGAGGTTAACGGCCAGGCTGGCAGCACATGGCAGCAACTCACACAGGTGCCAAGCAGCTCCGGGCTGGGCTATTGGGCTGTGCCAGGAGCTGGAGCTCTGCCTCCAGGCTGGCAGCACACAGGGCTGCTCCCAGGGTACCCCCCAGCTGGGTCGCTCACTCCGTCCCTGCTCCGCCCCTCGCGCGGCGCTCCCCGGCCCAGAGATCTGCCCCACGCCCGACCTCCACACATGCAGAGCCAAGTCCCTTTATTGGTGGCTGCTGTGGGGCGGGCCTCATGCCTTCTTGCCGCTCTGCTTGGCCGGGCTTCGCAGTCCTGGGGAGGGAAAAGGCAGAGCATGTGAGGGCGGGGCAGGGAGTTCCCCCAGCGGGGCTTGGGGGGCAGAGCTGTGCCCCGGGTGTCCCAGCAGGACGGCGTTCCGCAGCTCTGGCATCTCGGCAAAGGGCAAGTAGGCTTCTCCTGGGGGCAGAAGAGAGAGGCAGGCGTGGGACGGAGGCCACAGGCAGGGGGTGATACAGGGAGGATGGAGGCCCTGGAGAGGGTCAGAGCCATGGAATGGGGGCTGCAGGGCCTGGGGGTAACAGCAAGGGACGGGGCCATGGCAGTGGGGGTAACATGAAGAGGAGTGAAGGGCAGACACGGGTATAGGGGAAACATGAGGAGAGACAGGGACGTGGGATGGGGGTAAAAGGGTAACTCAGGAGGCGGGGAGAGGGTAACACGTAGGGTTGCCAGGTGCCTGGTTTTCGACTGGAAAGTCCAGTTGAAAAGGGACCTAGGCAGTGTCCAGTCAGATATACTGACCGGACACCAATAGTCCAGTTACTGCAGGGTGTGGGAGGTGCCAGGTCATCAACGCACACCAGCCCCTGCTCAGCTGGGGCCGCCTCTACCTGCATCTCCTGGGCAGGCTCTGCATCAGCCTGCAGCTCCGGAGCAGAGGGATCCCAGGTGGAGGAGGGTAGGGGGAAGGGAGGGGCAGCTGGAGAGGAGCCAACTATGATGGGGAAGGGGAGAGAGCAGCGAGTGGGGGCCAGGGCGTTGTGGAAAGAGGTGGGGCGGGGGGTCCAGTTGTCTGCAATTGGAAAGTTGGCAACCCACATGGGAAGGTGGGGTCATGGTGAGGGAGGTGCCCACGGGGAGTGGGGGTAACGGGGAGGGAGGGGCCCATGGGGTGTGGGGGTAACACAGAGAGGAAGGTGCTGTCCCGGAGTGTGGGGGAGTCCAGCCCTGCACCCCTCTTCCTGGGACCCACAGTGACTCTCAGCCAGCCAGTAAAACAGAAGGTTTATTGGACAACAGGAACACAGGTTACAGCAGAGCTTGCAGGCACAGTCAGGACCCCTCCACCGAGTCCGTCTGGGCTTTCAGGGTGCTTGGATCCTAGCTAGGATCCCCTGAATTCCGCCCACACAGCCCCAAGCCCAAACTCAAACTGCTTCCCTCCTGCCACTCCCTTCCTTTGTCCCCTTCCCGGGCAAAGGTGTTGACCTTTCCCCTCCCTTACCTAGCTCAGGTTACAGGCTCCGGTATCGTCCATCCCCTAAAGTCCTCCCCTGCTCTCCCACTCCCCACACAGACAGCCCCTACTGCATCACATCTCTCCCCCCTTCGAGACTGAACTGAGCGGGGTCACTCTGCCCAGTGACCTGGGGAAGTTCAGGGTCCCCTCTCCGGGACAACGCATCCGCTGTCAGGTTGGCACTTCCCTTCACATGGACCACGTCCATGTCATAGTCCTGCAGGATCAGGCTCCACCTCAGGAGCTTGGCGTTGGCTCCTTTCATCTAGTGCAGCCAGGTCAGGGGAGAGTGGTCGGTGTACACGGTGAAGTGTCGCCCAAAGAGATATGGCTCTAGCTTCTTAAGGGCCCACACCATGGCCAGGCATTCCTTCTCGATGGCCGCGTAGCTTTGTTCCCGGGGTAGCAGCTTCTTACTCAGGTACACGATGGGGTGTCTCTCCCCCTTTTCATCCTCCTGCATTAACACTGCCCCCAGTCCCGTGTCTGAGGCATCGGTGAACACCATAAACGGTTTGTCAAAATCTGGGTTTGCCAGAACTGGGCCACTAACCAGAGCCTCCTTCAGCGCCCGGAAAGCCTCCTGGCACTGCTCAGTCCAGATCACCTTGTCTGGCTTCCCCTTTTTGCACAGTTCAGTGATGGGGCCGGCTATGGCACTAAAGTGAGGCACGAACCTTCGATAGTACCCCGCCATCCCAATAAAGGCCTGGACCTGCTTTTTGGTTTGGGGAGCAGGCCAGTCTCTGATCACCTCCACCTTGGCTGGTTCCGGCTTCAGGCAGCCACTCCCCCCCAATGGCCCAGGTAAGATACTTCAGCCATCCCCACCTTGCACTTCTCAGCCTTTACTGTTAACCCAGCCTTTCGGAGTCGGTCTAGGACTTGTTTAACCTGGGACATGTGGTCCTCCCAGGTCTGGCTGAAGACGCAGATGTCGTCAATATACGCCACGGCAAAACTCTCCATCCCCCTCAGTAGCTGATCCACCAGGCGCTGGAAGGTGGCCGGCGCTCCCTTGAGGCCGAAGGGAAGGGTCAGAAACTCATAGAGCCCCAGAGGGGTGATAAAGGCCGATTTCAGCCTGGCATCTGCGTCCAGCGGCACTTGCCAGTAGCCTTTGGTAAGATCCATAGTGGTGAGGTACCGAGCACCTCCCAGCTTGTCTAGGAGCTCGTCAGGCCTGGGCATAGGGTAGGCATCAGATACGGTGATGGCATTGAGCTTTCGATAGTCCACACAGAACCAGATTGCCCCATCCTTCTTGGGGACCAGCACCACTGGCGAGGCCCAAGGGCTGGAAGATGGCTGGATCACCCCCAAAGCCAGCATGTCCCTGACCTCTCTTTCTAGGTCCTGGGCAGTTTTCCCAGTGACCCGAAAAGGGGAGCATCTTATAGGGGATGTGACCCGGTCTCCACCCGGTGGACAGTCAAATTAGTGCGTCCAGGCTGGTTGGAAAACAGCTGTCGGTACAGATGCAGCACCCCCTCTGATCTCAGCGTGCTGGCCCGGGGTCAGTTGATCAGAAAGGGGAATCGCCTCCAGGGGGGAACCAGCTTTGGTCCCAGGGAATAGATCTACTAAGGGGTCATCTCCCTGCTCCTCCTAATGTCCACACACGGCCAACACCACATTCCCCCTGTCATAGTATGGTTTCATCATGTTCACATGGTACACCCGGCGGTGATGTGCCCGGTTTGACAGCTCCACCACATAGTTTACCTCATTCAGTTGCTTGATAACCTTGAAGGGCCCTTCCCAGGTGGCCTGGAGTTTGTTTCTCCTCACGGGGATGAGAACCATCACCTGATCCCCGGTGGTGAAGGCACGGGCCTGTGCCGTGCGGTCATACCAGACCTTCTGCCTCCTCTGGGCTCAGGCCAGATTCTCCCTGGCCAGGCCCATGAACTCGGGCAGTCTTTCCCGGAAGGTCAGGACATACTCCACCACTGATTCTCCCTTGGGAGAGGCCTTCCCCTCCCATTCGTCCCTCATCAGGTCTAGGGGCCCCCTTACCCGCCTTCCATACAACAGTTCGAAAGGTGAAAATCCGGTAGATTTCTGGGGTACCTCCCTGTACGCGAACAGCAGGTGAGGTAAGTACTTGTCCCAATCCTGCGAGTGCTGGTTCATAAATGTTTTTAGCATCATCTTCAGCGTCCTGTTGAACCTTTCTACCAGCCCGTTGGACTGGGGGTGATACGCTGAGGCCCAGTTGTGCTGGACCCCACATTTCTGCCATAAGGACCGGAGCAGGGTCGACATGAAGTTGGACCCCTGGTCCGTTAAGACCTCCTTGGGGAACCCCACCCGGCTGAAAATTGTCAGCAGCGCATCTGCCACTGTGTCTGCTTCGATAGAGGACAAGGCCACCGCCTCGGGGTAGCGAGTGGCAAAATCCACCACCACCAGGATGTATTTCTTCCCTGACTGGGTCGTCTTGCTGAGGGGTCCCACTATGTCCATGGCCACCTTCTGGAAAGGTTCTTCTATGATGGGTAAAGGCCTCAAAGCCGCTTTCCCCTAGTCCTGGGCCTTCCCCACCCTCTGGCAGGGGTCACAGGATTGACAGTACTGTCGGACATGGGTAAAGACCCCAGGCCAGTAAAAGTTCTGTAGCAGCCTCTGCCTGGTGCGCCGGATTCCCTGGTGCCCTGCGAGAGGGATGTCATGGGCCAGGTACAGCAGCTTGTGACGAAACTTCTGGGGAACCAACAGCTGCCTCCTGATCCCCCATGACTCTACTTCCCCTGGGGGAGCCCATTCTCGGTACAGGAACCCCTTCTCCCACAGGAACCTCTCCTTGCAACCTCTCCTCATGGTCTGTACCGCACTAAGGTCAGCCCGGTCCCTGGGCTTCCGCAAGGAGGGATCTTTCTGCAACTCGGCCTGGAACTCAGCAGCTGGGACAGGGATGGGGACCGGCTCTCTCTTGTTGGCTGGGTCTGAGGCCATAGCCTCTCTGAACCGTGCCCCTGGGCGTTCCCCACTCCCTGGGTTAGGGTCCTGCACCTCGGGTTGAGTACCTTCCCCGTTGTCGGGGTGCAGTGTCCTTTGCCGACTCTGACTACGAGTCACAACCAGGGCACTCTGGGTGTTACTAGGCCAGTCCTCAAGGTCCCCTCCCATTAACACGTCAGTGGGCAAATATCAGTGTACCCCCACATCCTTGGGGCCCTCCTTGGCCCCCCATTTCAGGTGTACCCTTGCCACAGGTACCTTGAATGGGGTCCCGCCCACGCCCATCAGGGTCAGGTAGGTGTCGGGCATCATCGGATCTGAGGCCACCACCTTGGGCTGGGCCAGCGTCACCTCTGCGCCCGTGTCCCAGTACCCAGTGACCTTCCTCCCATCTACCTCCAGGGAAACAATGCACTCTTTCCGGAGGGGCAGCCCCGCGCCCACCCGGTAAACCAAAAACCTGGAGCCTGGAGCATCCACAGGTGGTATGTTGCCAGCCCCCCTTTCCTGGGAATGTAGCCCCTCCTCCGATTGGGTTTTTACCGAGTCCACCCTCTGCAGGTTGGGTCTGTTTGGTCTGTCCCTGAGCTTGGGGCACTGGGCCCGTATGTGACCTCGTTGGCCACAGCGATAGCAGCCCATGTCTCGTGGGTCCCCTTGAGTGGGTCGGAGGGACCTGCCGCTGGATGTTCCCCTTTTGGGGGGGTTCTCAATAGGACCCCGCTGGGAGGTCCCATGATGACTCTCTCTCTGCATTGAGGCAGGCTTGCTCCTTCGAGACTCCTCCCTGCCATCCCCTGCCCGACTGTCCACAAATTGGTCGGCCAGCAGGCCTGCGTGCTGTGGGTTCCCCGGCTTCTGGTCCATCAACCACAGCCTCAAGTCGGACGGGCACTGCTCGTACAGGTGCTCCAGTATGAATAGGTCAAGCAGGTCCTCTTTAGTTTGGGCCCCAGCTGTCCACTTGCGGGCATACCCCTGCGCCCGGTTGACCAGTTGTAGGTATGTGACCTCACGGGTTTTACGCTGGCTCCGGAACTTTTTCCGGTACATCTCAGGAGTCAGCCCAAACTCGCGGAGCAGGGCCTGTTTGAACAGTTCGTAGTCCCCTGCCTCCGCCCCTTTCAGTCGGCTGTACACCTCCACGGCTGTGGAGTCCAGTAAGGGGGTGAGAACTGCGATCCTGTCTGCAGGGTCAACCCTGTGCAGCTCGCAGGCCTTCTCAAAGGCCGTCGGGAAGGTATCTATGTCCTCCCCCTCCTTACGCCGGGGCAGCAAGTGCTTATCAAAGCTCTTTGTAGGCTTGGGTCCCCCCTCACTCACCGCAGCTGGGGCATCACTTCTCCTCAGCTGGGCTAGGTCCAGCTCATGTTTATGCTGTTTCTCCTTCTCCTCCCGCTCATGTTTACGCTGTTTCGCCTTCTCCTCCAGCTCTTGCCTCTTTAACTCGAGCTTCTCCCGTCTCAGTTCCCTTTCATATTCCAGCCGCCTCTGCTCCACGGATGCCGAGCGTCGCCGGGAGGATCCCCTGCTGGGGGGTGAGCTTCCCCTGCTGGCCGGGGGGGTCACGGTGCCCTCGGTATACACTGGGCTCCTCCCCGCCCTTCTCCTAGGCCTAGGAAGGGGGGGTCTCAGGAAGCCCTCGTCCGCCGGCTGACCACTCCCAGCGGGGACAGACACTGGTGCCTGCGCTGCATCTGCCCGGCTGCTTCCCTCAGAGACAGGGCTCCGTTCATTCATGCGGTCTCCCTGCTCCAGCTGGGCAATCAGCTGGTCCTTGGTGCGCCTCCCCGGGCGCAGCCCCCTCTGCTTGCATAGCTCCAGCAGGTCACACTTGCGCCGCTTGGCATACATCTTCCTGCTGGGCACTCACAGGCCGGGGTGCTCGCCGCTCCCCACGGTTTCCAGGGGGACCCCTAGTGCACCAGCCCTTCTTGAGGTCACCACCTCTCTGCCAGGGTCGAGCTGCAGACTCCTCCGCCCCTGGGACCGCTCGCTGCAATCCCCCGGGGGACCCTGTTACTGCAAAGTCCTTCTCACTGGGCAAACACTCCCAGGGTTAATCACCCCTTCGTTTTACTGCTCCCCAGTCACTTACTGCAGGAAGTGCCATCCACGGGGTGCAGTATCTCCCACCTCTGCCACCAGTTGTCACGGAGTGTGGGGTAGTCCAGTCCTGCACCCCTCTTCCTGGGACCCACAGTGACTCTCGGCCAGCCAGTAAAACAGGACAACAGGAACACAGGTTACAGCAGGGCTTGCAGGCACAGTCAGGACCCCTCCACCGAGTCCTTCTGGGCTTTCAGGGTGCTTGGATCCTAGCTAGGATCCCCTGAATTCCGCCCACACAGCCCCAAGCCCAAACTCAAACTGCTTCCCTCCTGCCACTCCCTTCCTTTGTCCCCTTCCCGGGCAAAGGTGTTGACCTTTCCCCTCCCTTACCTAGCTCAGGTTACAGGCCCTGGCATCATCCATCCCCTAAAGTCCTCCCCTGCTCTCCCACTCCCCACACAGACAGTCCCTACTGCATCACAGGTGCCCACTGGGTGTGGGGATAACACAGGGAGGTAGGGGCCCACAGGGTGTGGGGGTAACACAGAGAGGGAGGTGCCCACGGAGTGTGGGGGTAACACAGGGAGGGAGGTGCCCACTGGGTGTGGTGGTAACATGGGGAGGGGGTTACACGGGGAGGGAGGTGCCCATGGGGTGTGGGGGTAACAGGGAGGGAGGTGCCCACTGGGTGTGGTGGTAACATGGGGAGGGGGTTACACAGGGAGGGGGGTGCCCACGGGGTGTGGGGGTAACACAGGGAGGGAGGTGCCCACTGGGTGTGGTGGTAACATGGGGAGGGGGTTACATGGGGAGGGGGGTGCCCACGGGGTGTGGGGGTAACACAGGGAGGGAGGTGCCCACGGGGTGTGGGGGTAACACAGGAAGGGGGAGTAACACGGGGAGGGGGGTGCCCACGGGGTGTGGGGGTAACACAGGGAGGGAGGTGCCCACTGGGTGTGGTGGTAACACGGGGAGGGGGTTACACAGGGAGGGGGGTGCCCACTGGGTGTGGTGGTAACACGGGGAGGGGGTTACACGGGGAGGGAAGTGCCCACGGGTTGTGGGGGTAACACAGGGAGGGAGGTGCCCACTGGGTGTGGTGGTAACACGGGGAGGGGGTTACACGGGGAGGGGGGTGCCCACGGGGTGTGGGGGTAACACAGGGAGGGAGGTGCCCACTGGGTGTGGTGGTAACACGGGGAGGGGGTTACACAAGGAGGGAGGTGCCCACTGGGTGTGGTGGTAACACGGGGAGGGGGTTACACGGGGAGGGGGGTGCCCACGGGGTGTGGGGGTAACACAGGGAGGGAGGTGCCCACTGGGTGTGGTGGTAACACGGGGAGGGGGTTACACAAGGAGGGAGGTGCCCACTGGGTGTGGTGGTAACACGGGGAGGGGGTTACACGGGGAGGGGGGTGCCCACAGGGTGTGGGGGTAACACAGGGAGGGAGGTGCCCACGGGGTGTGGGGGTAACACGGGGAGGGGGGTGCCCACGGGGTGTGGGGGTAACACGGGGAGGGGATTACACGGGGAGGAGGGTGCCCACGGGGTGTGGGGGTAACACAGGGAGGGATGTGGGCCCTGTATAGTGACACCTGCCCAGGTGGCAGGAAGCAGAGTAAGGCCTGGCCTGGCCTGGGGGCCGCACAGACGGTTAGAGCCCAATAGATCCAGCATCCCACAGCATTTCCCGCTGCCCTCGGCCCCAGCCGGACCAATGGGCCCATCCAGTCCAGGATCCTCCCCTAGATCAAACTAATGGTCTATCCAGCACAGTCCCCCACCCCGAACAGCCCAATGGGTCCATCCCGGCCCCACAGGAGGGAGTCCCTGCTGTGCTCATCAGCTGGTGCCCCCCCACCTCTGAGGGGGGACTCAGGGGAAGGCGGGAGGTGATGGGGGCTGAGGACACGGGGCAGGGGCTTGGTCTGGGGCTGAGCTTTGCAGAGTGAGTGTGACATGGGGACAGCGCCCCACAGAACTGCACTGTGATACCCCTGGCGCTGAGCCAGTACAAAACCTGTGTGGACACTCTGACTCTGGCGTGAGTGGCATTTTTCTGGCTTAGCTTCAATCCCCCTCAAAGTGACATCAGCGAAGGCCAGGGTGGAGGATGTAGGAAAACACTGTATTGACTTTATGGATAAAATAAATGTGCCTCAGTTTCCCCACTCACTCTGTACTGTAATCCTCTGGGAGTGAAGGGGTTAATTTCTGTCCTGGGACAGGGATGGGGTAGGAGGCAGTAGGTGGCTGCATTGGGGAATGGTGTTAACTTGATGACCAGCTAGGAACTCCTGGTGGCCAGTGGCCACGGGGCGTGGCACACCCCAACACCATGGGAGGGCTGATGAAGCAAGAGTTTTTGCTAATATTTTAATGAAGCTGATATGTGCCTCAGTTTCCCTCTCTACGTTGTATTGTTAGTGGGCACAAAAGGGTTAACGCTGCCCTTGGCCCAGCACAGGGGACAGGGTGGGGAGGGGAGTGTCGCCTGCTGTCGGGGTGCAATGAATCGGGTCCTTACGAAATTAGCTGGAAGCGACCCAGACTAGGGCTCTGGAGAGACCTCGCCAGCTGCAAGGACTCAGCAGTAGTGGCTCTGTGGGGGAGCTCTGGTGCGGGAGCTGGGATGCAGCATGGCCCTGCCTGGAGACTAAAGGATGGGAGGTGACCGAGGGGAACCCAGTGGGGGCTCCTGGATGGAGCTGGCCAGGGCCACCCGGGGGGGCAAGAGGGGCAATTTGCCCCAGGCCCCGGGCTCCGCAGGGGCCCCCACGAGAGTTTTTCGAGGCACCTGGAGCGGGGTCCTTCACTCGCTCCGGGAGGCCCGGAAAACTCTTGCAGGGCTGGGCCCCAGACCTTCTTCAGCTCTCGGTCTTCGCCGGCAGGGGGGTCCTTCCGCTCCGAGGTGGAAGGACCCCCTGCCAGTGAATTACCGCCGAAGCGGGACCTGCCGTCAAAGTGCAACCTGGTCTTCGGCGGTAATTCGGCGGCGGGGGGCCCTTCCGTTCCGGGCCCCGCCGCCGAAGTGCCCCAAAGACCCACAGTGGGGGCCCCCCGCCACCGAATTACTGCCAAAGAGCAGGCTGCACTTTGGCGGTGGGTCCCGGAACGGAAGGGCCCCCCGCTGCCGAACAGGGCCGACTCTAGACATTTTGCCGCGCGGGGGGCGCCCTGCTGCTTGCCAGTCCCGCGGCTCCGGTGGACCTCCCGTAGGCGTGTCTGCAGCTGCTCCACCAGAGCTGCGGGACCAGCGGACCCGCCGCAGGCACGCCTGCAGGAGGTCCACCGGAGCCGCCTGTCGCCGACGGCCCCAGGAATCCTCTGGGCGGCCCTGGAGCTGGCTGCTCACTCCTGGCACTGACCTGCTGAGGGAGCGAAAGGGGGCCAGTGCCTAAGCTGGGGCCAGGCCTGGGGAGCTGCTCTCTCAGCCAGGTGGACGATGCTTCAGCCTGAAGGTCTCTGGGCTGAGCTCAGGGCTGCCCAGGGGGCTCCAGGTGCCGGACAAACCCTGCTCTGGCTGGAACAGGCTGCCGGGCGCCGCTGCAGACCCCGGCTGGGGGCGTCAGTCCCTGCGGAGGAGACTCGTCTCGCCCAGGGGCTCAGACTCCGAGGTGGTGGGGCTGTGGGGCTGGGGGAGGGAAAGGTGGCCCAGCCCCCGGGATCCTCCAAGGAACTGTCTAACCGCCGGGGTGTAGCCCCCATCCTGTGGCTCCATGACAGAGGGGACAGAGCCCGAGGTCTGAGGGGTCAGGAGCAGCTCTCCGGAGCTGGCTGCCAGAGTGGGGGAGTTGGGCTCCGGGACACCTGACGCCTGTACAGACTTCGCTTGCCCATTCCGGCCCCTTTGCTGCTGGACGGCGTGAACAGGCCGATCCCTGCTGGGCGCGTCGCTTCTGTGCCACTGGGTGGGAGCCATAGTGAGTGGTGGGGCTCAGCGTGGGGGGGCCACGGCGCGTCCCCGTGTGCAAAGTGCAGCCCAGGGCCTAGTGCCGGAGGGGTCTGTGCCGGGGAATGGTGTGGCGGGGGGGCAGACATGCCAGTCACTCTGTTCCAGGACAGGCGTGTCCCTGGGCTATGCTGGGGGTGACAGCACTGCCATGGGGTGGGGCAGGGTGGTTCTCCCCAGGGTGACAAGCCCTGATGCTTGAGATGACTGAGCGTCTGGGGCCAGGGCTGGGCTAGGGGCTGCCCTGGCCCAGGCCCTCCGTGCTGCCATGGGAGCGAGGGGGGCAGAGGCCAGGCATGTGCACCCCCGCACTGCGCGTACCATAGGGCCGGCCCCCCTTTCGCCGCGTCTCGGCCGTCTCGAAGAAGGTCTCGTGCTCCTCCCAGCGCCGGTCGCAGGCCGCACACAGGAAGTTGGATTCGAAGCTGACGCACCAACAGCCTGTGCAGGGGAGGGCAGGGGTCAGCCTGGCGGGGATTCGGGGCCCCTGGGTCTTTGCCAGAGCACCCAATGATCCCCAGCATCCTCCCTCCCCCTCCCCATAGCACCGGCAGCCTCCGGCCAGAGCACACTGTCATAAACAGATAGCTAAGGGTTAATGTCTCTTTCACCTGAAGCACCTGACCAGAGAACCAATCAGGAAACCGGATTTTTTCAACTTTGGGTGGAGGGAATTGTGTGTCTGAGTCTTCTGTCTGTCTGCCTGCTGTCTCTGAGCTTTGGAGAAGTAGTTCTGTTTTCTAATCTTCTGTTTCTAAGTGTAAGGACAAAGAGATCAGATAGTAAGTTATATGGTTTCTTTTCTTTGGTATTTGCATGAATATAAGTGCTGGAGTGCTTTGATTTGTATTTTTGTTGTTTTTCCATTTCTCGGCGGTGGGCCAACTCTTCTTCTGCTTGTTTCCTTCGGTAGGCCACCTCTTCTTCTTCTAGTTTTCTTTTGTGTGCTGCCTCTTTGGCCGCCTGTTCTCTTTGGAAGGCTGCCAGTTTGATGCTTTCTTCCTTTTCTTTCAGCTCCATCTCTTTTTGTTTTATTTCTAGTTCCTGTTTGTGTTTTTCCATCTCTCGCCTGTGTTCAGCTTCTTTGAAGTGCTCTTCAGCCTCCATTTTTGTCTTGGTAGACATGGTTCCTGTTTTCTTGTGTTGGGGTGCCCTCCGGTGTTTCTCTTCTGAACTGCAGGCTCTGTTGCCTCCTGAAGTCTGCCTAGCAACAGTGCCTTTAGCTAATCTTCAATGTTAAGTAAACCTGAAAAACCACTTTATTTGCATGCATATAAGTGCTGGTACTTGCCTCCTAATGGGAGGGCTATTGCATGACAAAAGACCCTCAACAGTCTCTTAATGGCTTCTCGCTTAACATGCAAACCACAAACTGCTAGAGAGAGCAGAAAAAAAAATTCTCTCTGGTTCCCTTTTAAAACCAAACTGTTTCTCTCTGCTAAAAAGCCCTTAGCAGAGAAAAGAAAAATATAATATTCCTACTGGCTTCTGGATTCTGTCTAGATCCCACCACTGCTACACCATATCATAACCTTAGTCCCAGATTTGGACCTTAGCGTCCAAAATATGGGGGTTAGCATGAAATCCTCCAAGCTTAGTTACCAGCTTGGACCTGGTACTTGCTGCCACCACCCAAAAAATTAGAGTGTTTTGGGGCACTCTGGTCCCCCTGAAAAACCTTCCCTGGGGACCCCAAGGCCCAAATCCCTTGAGTCTCACAACAAAGGGAAATAAACCTTTTCCCTTCCCCCCTCCAGGTGCTCCTGGAGAGATACACAGACACAAGCTCTGTGAATCCAAACAGAGGGACTTGCCCTCTCCGTTTCCAATCCTGGAACAAAAGCACTTTCCTCTTCACCCAGAGGAAATGCAAAATAAGGCTAGCAATCCAACACACAGATCTCCCCTTGATTTCTTCCTCCCACCAATTCCCTGGTGAGTACAGACTTAATTTCCCTGAAGTAAAGAAAACTCCAACAGGTCTTAAAAGAAAGCTTTATATAAAAAAGAAAGAAAAATACATACAAATGTTCTCTCTGTATTAAGATGATATAACACAGGGTTGATTGCTTAAAAGAATATTGAATAAACAGCCTTATTCAAAAAGAATACAAATCAAAGCACTCCAGCACTTATATTCATGCAAATACCAAAGAAAAGAAACCATATAACTTACTATCTGATCTCTTTGTCCTTACACTTAGAAACAGAAGATTAGAAAACAGAACTACTTCTCCAAAGCTCAGAGACAGCAGGCAGACAGACAGAAGACTCAGACACACAATTCCCTCCACCCAAAGTTGAAAAAATCCGGTTTCCTGATTGGTCCTCTGGTCAGGTGTTTCAGGTGAAAGAGACATTAACCCTTAGCTATCTGTTTATGACACACACCCAGCCACAGGCACCAGGGAGATGCTTTCTGTGCCAGGGGTTGGCACACTCAGAAATGCCCAGGGGATATGCAGTGCCAGTAGAGTGACCAGACAACAAATGTAAAAAATTGGGATAGGAGTTGAGGGATAATAGGAGCCTATACAAGAAAAAGACCCCAAAATCAGGACTCTCCCTATAAAATCGGGACATCTGGTCACCCTAAGTGCCAGCCACCCACAGTCAGGGCCGGCTCCAGGCACCAGCCGACCAAGTACATGCTTGGGGTGGCACCTTGGGGAGGGCAGCGCTCGGGGATTTGGTTTTTTTATTTTGGTTCGACAGGGTGGTGCTCGGGGGGGCAGGGATTTGGGCAGCACAGTGCTCGGGGGGGGCGGGGACTTGGCTAGCACAGCACAGTGCTTGGGGGGTGGGGGGCTTCAGCAACATGGCACTCAGGGGGGGTTCCGGCGGCACTCGCGGAGGGGATGTTACGGCAGGGCGGCGCCCTTTTTTTTGCTTGAGGCGGCAAAAAAGTTAGAGCCTGCTCTGCCCACAGTGACAATCCAGAGACACACAGAGACAGTGACAGCTCATGTGTGTACACACACGCAGTAACAGCCCACATGCACACACAGTGACAGCTCATGTGCGTACACACACACATACACAGTGACAACCCACAGACACAAACACACACTGTGACAGCCCACGTGCACACACCCCCATGCAGGCATGCACACTCTCTCCCCCACCACTGCACCCCCTGCCCGTAGCTGCACCCACCTGCGGCCCGACAGGTGCGGCTGGCGCTGGGCGCATGCTCCTCGTGGCTGTGTTTGCAGCGGCACGTGGCCCGCCAGGTGGAGGGGTCGAAGCCAACTCTCTTCCTCAGCCAGAACTCGCCCACGTCCTCAGGCCGGGAGGGGATGAAGATGAAGCTCTGGCACTTGCAGCTGGGCACGGTGCAGGGCACCCGCGCACGCGTCTCTGCAGAGCATGGGCCCGTCACCCCTTGGGCCGCACACACTGAGCCCTCCCCACCCCAAGAATGGCTGCTCAGGGACTGGCGGAGGGGGGCTGTGACGTTATGAGTGTGATATAATATCTCATCGAAAGGTGACAGGGCCAGAAAGAGTTAATTACCTAACAGACTGACCTGAGCCAGGACCCAGCTTTAGAGACTGGTTGGGAAGATCTGTAAATGAGCAGAGCTTTGAAATGCAAGTCTGCATTGGGAGAGGTAGAAGGGGAGGTGTCTGCTCAAGTCTTGGGATGTAACAAACAAGTCTTATCTATTGCTATGGCTTTGATTTAAAGATCAAACAAGGAATATTAACATTTAAGAAGATACTTGAGTGAAATAGTGTTATTGTCTATGTGTCTCTTTCAAGGTTGTGGTAACCTGTGTCTGAACTGTTTAATGGATAAATTACCCTGTGCTAATTCCCAGGATGTTTGGAAGGAGAATTAAGCCTGTTGTTTTCTCAGGCCACAAGGCTGCAGGAAATGTATAAGAACCTGGGACACGATCCTGCTTCATCTCAGATCTGCTTTGGGTTTCAAGAGGGGGAAACCTTAAGCCACAAGGATTGAGATCCCCAGTCATTGACTGGAGCCACCCCGAATATGGACATTGGACTGTAACCTCTGGACTATTTCTGAAAGGACTTTTGGCAACTACAAACTCACTTCTGTTGTGTATCTGAACCTCAAGAATTGAATTCAAGTCTGTCTGTATATTGATCTTTTAACCAACACTCTCTCTCTTTTCTTTTTTAATAAATTTTAGCTCAGTTAATAAGAATTGGCTGTAGCATGTATTTTGGGTAAAATCTAAGTTATAATTGGACCTGGGTGTGTGGCTGATCCTTTGGATTGGAAGAACCTTTTCTTTTATATGATGAAGTAAGATTTTCAGGAATCATCATCGTATCTGACATGTGTGTCTGGACGAAGGCCTGAGGCTGGGCACTTTAAGGGAACTGCATGGTTTGGACTTCTGAGTAACCAGAGAGGTACTGCAGAAGCTGTTCTGTGCTGGTTGGTAAATCTAAGTACTGGAATATCCACCAGCTTCTGGGGTTTGTCTGCCTCGTTTTGTTTGCAGTTCACCCTAATTGAGTGATTTCAGCTGGCTCCCATGGGGAGCACTGCCCCATAGAGCCCCCCAGGTGGGGAGTAGGGCACAGGCTCTGAGCTGGCAGTCTGGTGTAGGAAGGGGGACAATCTCTTCATGGCTTGGCTGTCCCTGGGGTCCCCTCTGCCCCAGAGAAAGCCCAGCCTTTGAACATGGCCAGGCTGCTGCTAAAGAGACCTGCCGGCTCTGTGCAGGGCCCCACCCCAGCACCCCTGCGCACAGCCCAGGCCCAGCAGAGGAGCAGCCAAGCTCAGAGGCAGCAGGAGGGGACTGGAGCTGGGTGAGCAATGGGGGACCCCTGCGCTGGCCCTGGCGGATGGGCACACAGGCTCCATGGGACAGAGTGGGGCTGACCCATCGCTGCCAGCCTTGAGTGCATGGGGCTGGCGGGCAGCAGGGCCAAGGGGGGAACTGGTGCCTGGAGAGCTCGCACACTACCCCCAGACCCTGCCAACCCTGCCCCATGGCACCCAGGCACCCAGACCCCCAATACAGGCCTGGTGCCCCCCACGGCCCCGCCAGCCCTTCCCCATGGCACCTGGGCAGCCTAGACCCCCGACACAGGCCTGGTGCCCCCCCCAGGCCCCGCCAGCCCTTCCCCACGGCACCCGGGCACCCAGACCCCCGACACAGGCCTGGTGCCCTCCCCCTCAGGCCCCTCCAACCCTGCTCCACGGTACCCGGGCACCCCATACTCAGTAACATAGGCTTGGTGCCCTGCCAACTGTGCCCCACGGTGCCCAGGCACCCCGAACCTACCGACATAGACCTGGTGCTCCCGTAGGAGGTGCCCGCAGAAGCACTTGGAGAGGTCCCCCACGCAGAAGCAGTCCCACAGGTACTCAGGGCAGCGCCAGCCAATGTAGAGACCTGCGGGTGGAAGGGGTCAGCCCTGCCCAGGATCCCCCAGCCCCTGCTCTGGTGCTCCCCAACAGCCCCTGGGCTCCTGAGTGACGTGCTGCTCCCCCTCAGTCCCAGGCCAGGCTCCCTGGCCTCTCCTGAGCCCCCCAGCCCCAGCCAGCAGAGGGGTCTCGTGCCCCCCGCCCAGGGCCCTACCTGTCTGCATGGCCTGGAGGGCTGCCTCCCTCTCCAGGTGGAACAGCTCCTGCACCTCTGGGCCAAACCGCTCCCGGTGCATGGCCTTGGCCACAGCCACCAGCTCGGCCCTCCTGGCCGGGACGACGGGCCGCACGGAGTAGCCTGGGCAGAGATGGGCAGGGTGAGTGGGCAGGGGCAGCCTCCCCGGCGGACCCTGCAGCTCCAGGGGCCCTCCCCGACCCATGGGACTGGCTCCCCGGCCCCTGGCTCTGGTGGGGAACAGCCCTCACTCCGGGCAGCACAGCCGGCAGCCGGCCCTCCCTGGCGCTGTGCCTGGACCGCAGAGGGGCTGGCTCCGTGTCCCCTGGCCTGGGGCTCCCAGAGAGTCCGTAGGGGCCACGCTCAGCACCGCTTGGGTCTTTACACGCTTGTCACATGCAGCCCAGCCAGTGCCCCTCAGTCCTGACCCACGGCCCCCGCTCGCCCAGCCCTGGGCTCCCCTACCCCACAGCTCTGCCAGTGCCCCTCAGTCCTGACCCACGGCCCCCGCTCGCCCAGCCCTGGGCTCCCCTACCCCACAGCTCTGCCGCTGCCCTTCAATCCCAACCCACAGCCCCCTGCTAGCATAGCCCTGGGTTCCCCCCCAGCTCTGCCGCTGCCCCTCCGTCCTGACCCACGGCCCCCGCTCGCCCAGCCCTGTGCTCCCCCTCCCCACAGCTCTGCCGCTGCCCCTCAGTCCTGACCCGTGGCCCCCGCTCGCCCAGCCCTGTGCTCCCCCTCCCCACAGCTCTGCCGCTGCCCCTCAGTCCTGACCTGCGGCCCCCGCTCGCCCAGCCCTGTGCTCCCCCACCCCACAGCTCTGCCAGTGCCCCTCAGTCCCAACCCACAGCCCCCTGCTAGCATAGCCCTGGGTTCCCCCCCAGCTCTGCCGCTGCCCCTCGGTCCTGACCCACGGCCCCCGCTCGCCCAGCCCTGTGCTCCCCCTCCCCACAGCTCTGCCGGTGCTTCTCAGTCCTGACCCACGGCCCCCGCTCACCCATCCTTAGGCTTCCCAAACACAGCCCTTCTGGTGCCCCTCAGTCCCGATGCACAGCCCCTGCTACCCAAGCGATGGGCTCGCGCTGCTCCTGGACCCCTCAATCCCCATTCATAGTCTTGGGTGCTGGGGCACATTTGCACCCTCTTCTCCTGGCCCTTCCCTTCCCCCTGGCCTTTACCTGGCGGGGAGGGGAGGCGAGAGCCTGGCTGGGACTGGGGCTCGGGGTCAGGGTGGGAGATCGGCTGGCTCAGAGCCGGGAGGTCGCGCTGGTGCTGGACGCAGCTTCGCAGCCCTGGATCCCGAGGCCTCAGCTCACCCCATCGAGCCCCCGCCCCAGCAGAGGGGAGATGGGCCCCGTGGCACTGCCAGCCCCAGCACCAGATCTGGGTCACTCCCAGGGGTGGGGGGGTGACGTACCCACAGCCGCTTTCTTGGCTGCTTTCTTCTTTGCACCCCCCTGAGGCTTGTGCTTCGTCTGGGTGTGGCTGTCGGTAACTTCCACCTCCTCCTTGTCCTCCTGCTCATCGGCCCCCACCCCAGCCCCAGCCGGCGGCTCGGCCAGCGAGCAGGACGGGCCCGAGGGCTCCTCGGCCGGAGGGGGGGACAGGCCTGAGGGCTCCTTGGCCAGAGTGGGGGACGGGCCCGAGGGCTCCTCGGCCGGAGGGGGGGATGAGCCCGAGGGCTCCTCAGCTGGCAGGGGGGACAGGCCCGAGGGCTCCTTGTTCAGAGGGGGGGATGAGCCCGAGGGCTCCTCGGCCAGAGGGGGGGACAGGCCTGAGGACTCCTGGCCTGGCTGGGAGGACGAGCCCCCCATGCCCTCCATGCTGGACTCCTCGCCCTCCATGGCTGTTTCTGCCCAGACAAACAGGCTGAGCGGAGCCTGGGGCCTGGGGCCAGCTGTTGTTGGATGCTAGGTAACGGCTGTTGTGTGTTGCTAGGTAACTGCGGTGGCCATGGTGACTCTGGGAGCAGCCCAGGGATGGGCCGGGGAGAGAACAGGGCTGGTCTGGTCTGGGTGATGCCCCCTGGCTGGCACAGCTCTGATAGCCCCAGGGGGGACAGGGCTGCGGGGCCACAGGGGCAGCACCCCAGTTCCCTGCAGGGATGTGGGGCCATAGTGGTGGTTTCATGATCGCCTGGTGGGAATCAGATACCAGAGTGACGGGTGCAGGAGACTGACAGGTGGGGGAGGCAAGTGTGGGGTTGGAGGGGCCGGAGGTTACTGGGGAGCAGCGTGACGTGTTAATTAGGAGGGGCAGTGTGGAGTAGTGGTTAGAGCAGGGGGCTGGGGCCAGGATTCCTGGGTTCTGTTCCCAGGCTCTGTCTAGGTTACACAGGGATGCTAATCGACCGGACAGGGGGGCTTGGTGCCCCAGCAGAGCACTACAGCACAACAACAGGAAGTGGGTCCATCTCCATAGCAACAGGACAATGGGAAGGAGGATCAGGAAGGGTTAGGGTAGTGCTTAGGTCCACGTACTTAGGTCGATGCAGTGTTAGTGTTGTTTATGTAACCCTTCTGCCAGGTGGAGCCGGCAGCAAACAGTATCTAGGGGTCCCTTTCCATCGATCCAACACAGAACCGGCTCGAGCCCCCACTCAGTGACCTGGGACAATTACACCCACCCCTGGACGCCTCTGAGAGGCCAAACTTCCCCTCGCAAGCACAGGGTCCGAGTGTAGAAAAGATACTTGTAATAAAAGGAGGGAAGTAATGGCATTAATTTGGGAAACCGCCACACACAGGGATCATAAACCTAAACCACGAGCAAAAGACCCACCCCACGTAAGTCAGGCAGTGCCCTTTTCCCCTCGGGGTCTTAACTCCAGCAACCCAAAAGTCCCTTTAATGTGCCTGGCCCGGCCCTTCTCTGCACCCCACTCGCTGTCACTGTCACTGGTCAGTGCAGACCCAGAGTTCAGAGGTGCAGCTGCAGAGTTCACCTCCCCCTGAGTGGGGTAAGGCGGCACCTTACTCGCTCCGCTGCTCGGGCACTCGATGCCACCCCTCTCCACCAGCCATCCTACTGGCCTCTTGTAGCACCTTTCCACTGCACCCGCTGCTCCGTCACCAGCTGACGGTCAGTTACCTTCTGCTGGCACCTGCCTCTCTGCTGGTGGGTGAAGACATGGCCCCATCTCAAGTGATGTCCTACCACTGCTGGTTCCAGCTCTGACTGGGCATTTAACTTAACAAAGAGGCTCCTAATGAAGCCTGTTTAGCTCCGTTCTTTGAATAGTGGAGAGAACAGGTTAAACCAGACCAGGGAGGACCCTTGAGTGAGTACAGCCTCCTGCCCAGGGATCCCTACCCCCACCCATCTTATTTTCTCAGGCCACTGACATTCAAGCCCCTGACTTAATAAGGTTGGTAGCAGAGGATGGTTGATGGCTGTATTTTAAAGAAGTCTTAGGGCTTGGCTACACTGGAGAGTTGCAGCGCTGGAGAGGGGGTTACAGCGCTGCAACTCAGGATGTGGCCACACTTGCAAAGCACAGCCAGCACTGCAACTCCCTGGTTGCAGCGCTGGCTATACACCTGGTCTGCCTCGGGTGTAGCGATTCCAGCTCTGGTGATCCAGCGCTGGTCATCAGGTGTGGACACCAACAGCGCTTTTATTGGCCTCCGGGATATAAGGAGGTATCCCAGCATACCTTTTCAGCCACTCTGGTAATCGTTTCACACTCCACAGCCCTGGGCTCGGCTGACCCCCCCTTTAAATGCCCCGGGAATTTTAAAAATCCCCTTCCTGTTTGCTCAGCCAGGTGTGGAGTGCAATCAATCATTCAATCAATCAGTGACCATGCCTCCATGCCCCAAATGAGCCCCAGCATGGAACAGTTCCGAGCTGCAGGACCTCATCAGTGTTTGGGGTGAGGAAGCTGTGCAAGCACAGCTGCGCTCCAGCCGGAGAAATTATGATACCTATGGGCAGATATCACAGTCCTTGCTGCTAAGGGGCCATGAACGGGACGCGTTGCAGTGCAGGGTAAAAATAAAGGAGCTGCGCAGTGCCTATTACAAAGCCCGTGAGGGAAATCACCGCTCAGGAGCTGCCCCCACGACCTGCCGTTTTTACAAGGAGCTGGATGCCATACTTGGGTGTGACCCCACTGCCAATCCGAGGAGCACGGTGGAGAGTTCAAAGCAGGGAGAAGTGGGGGAGGGTGTAGAGGAAGCCGACAGTGAGGCTACTGGCGTGGAGGGAGACACCCCGGAGTCCCAGGAGGCATGCAGCCAGGAGCTTTTCTCAAGCCAGGAGGAGGCTAGCCAGTCGCAGCAGCGAGAAGTTGCTGGTGAAGAAGAAGCAGAGGAGCGTGCTCGGGGTAAGCAGATTTTATGTTTTGGGAGAGGAGGGTTTGGGTTACGGCTGCCTGCATGCGTGCCTAAACGTGGAAGAGCCCATTGATTTGCTCTATCACGTCTCTGTAATCGGCCTCGGTAATCTCTTGAAAAGTTGCAGCCAGAGCGTGGGCAATGTGCTTTCGCAAGTTTCTAGGGAGAGCCACCGTGGTCCTTGTCCCGGTCAGGCTAACTCGTCTGATCCACTGTGCAGCGAGGGGTGGGGGGACCATGGCTGCACACAGGCAAGCTGCATAGGGGCCAGGGCGGAATCCACATTGCTGTAGAAGACCCTCCCTCTCTTCCCAGGTAACACGCAGCAGTGATATATCTGGCAGTAGGAAACCCTTTTGAGAATTTAGGGATACTTGAGTGCAGGTCGGCAGCTTCGCGGTCCCCCCCCCTTGCAGGTCGGCAGCTTCCCGCCCCCCCCCTGCAGATCGGCAGCTTCCCGGACCCCCCCCCACTTTGCAGGTCAACAGCTTCGCGGTTCCCCCCCCCCGCAGGTCAGCAGCTTCCCGACCCCCCCCATTGCAGGTCTGCAGCTTCCCGGTCCGCCCCCCCCTTGCAGGTCGGCAGCTTCCCGGTCCCCCCCCCTTGCAGGTTTCCAGCTTCCTGTTCCCTCCTGTCCCCTGTGCAGGCCCCCAGCTCCCTCCTCTACCCAGTGCAGAGAAACCCCAGTGAGCCATCAGGCAGTTCCCCTTCCCAGGTGAAGTCAGGGCAGAAACACTCACCCCATTGCTCGCCATGCCTTCGCTTCCCTGGCCTCTCTGTGCTATGTTAGGTATGTGGGAATGATGCTACAAAAAGTCTACAAACTCCTTCACTGTGTGATAATAAACAATGTAGCCTCTGTGTATTACATGTTTCTATCTATGTTTTTTTAAGTGACCTTGAATAATGCAGCCGGATCACCACCTGCCCGTCGCTTGCAGAACTTGAGGAAAAATCCGCGAAAATCAAAAGAAGAATTGATCAAAGCAGTTATGAATCAGTACGCCAGAGAAAGTAGGAAGACGCAGGAATGGAGAGAGAAAATGCATGAGTGGAGGCAAACAGAAAGCAGGAGAAAGGAATTGGCTACCAGAAAAACCTCGAAGCAGTTGATAAGCCTCCTGGCTCGCCAAACTGACTCTTTCCAGTCTCTCGTAGCCATGCAGGCAGATCTGTACCGTGGTAACCCACACCCCTCCCAAAGCTCTCTTTCTTGTTCCCCAGTATTTGCACAAAACACCCTTCTCCAGCAGCCTGTTTCTTACTACCCCCAGCTGCCCCAACACCTGTACGATCACCTACCAGCCCTGATAACTACAATCCTTACCCTGTGCACTCCACCCCCATGACACTGCAGCATATTAATCCTGAAGTGCAGCAGACATTGAACAGTAATCCAAACAGTACATATTCAAACCTCTGAATGTACAGTCCACCACCCTACCCCCTTGCCCTTTTATGTACTGTATTTTGAATAAAGGATTTCATGGCTTTTACAATAGTTTTTATTATTGCAGGAAGTGGTAAATATTGTACCCCAAGGTAGAAAGGAGCACAGCAAAGGCACCAAACATTACTGTTGGCTCTCAGCATCAAATTGCTCCCTTAAGGCATGCCTAATCCTTGAAGCCCTTTGCTGGGCCTCTCTAGTAGCCCTGCTCTCTGGCTGTGCAAATTCAGCCTCTAGGCGTCGAACCTCGGAGGTCCATTCCTCACTGAATCTTTCACCCTTCCCTTCACAAATATTATGGAGGGTACAGCACGTGGATGTAACAGCGGAGATGCTGCTTTCCCCCAAATCTAGCTTCCCATAAAGACACCTCCAGCGGGCTTTCAAACGGCCAAAAGCACACTCCACAGTCATTCTGCACCGGCTCAGCCTGTAGTTGAACCGGTCCTTGCTCCTGTCAAGCTTCCCTGTATACGGTTTCATGAGCCATGGCATTAAGGGGTAAGCGGGGTCTCCAAGGATCACAGTGGCCATTTCGACATCCCCTACTGTGATCTTGCGGTCTAGGAAAAAAGTCCCGGCCATCAGCTTCCTGAACAGGCCACTGTTCCGAAAGATGCGTGCATCATGCACCTTTCCAGGCCATCCTGAGTAAATGTCAGTGAAACGCCCACGGTGATCCCCAAGCACTTGCAGAACCACGGAGAAATACCCCTTGCGATTAATGTACTCTGATGCCAGGTGGGGTGGTGCCAGAATAGGAATATGCGTCCCATCTATTGCCCCTCCACAGTTAGGGAAACCCATTTCTGCAAAGCCAACCACAATGTCCTGCACGTTTCCCAGAGTCACAGTTCTTCTTAGCAGGGTGCGATTAATGGCTGTGCAAACTTGCATCAGCACCATTCCAACGGTGGACTTTCCCACTCCAAACTGGTTCGCCACCAATCGGTAGCTGTCTGGAGTAGCCAGCTTCCAGATTGCAATAGCCACCCGCTTCTTCACTGGCAGGGCAGCTCTCAATCTCGTGTCCCTGCGCCGCAGGGTGGGGGCGAGCTCAGCACACAGTCCCATGAAAGTGGCTTTTCTCATCCGAAAGTTCTGCAGCCACTGCTCGTCATCCCAGGCTTGCAGGACGATATGATCCCACCAATCAGTGCTGGCTTCCCGAGCCCAAAGGCGCCGTTCCACAGTGCTGAGCACGTCTGTTACTGCCACAAGCAATTGAGTGTCTTGAGCATCAGGCGTTTCAATATCGTCTGACTCCTCACTGTCACTTTGCAGCTGAAGGAATAGCTCCACTGCCATGCGTGATGTGCTGGTAACATTCATCAGCAAGGTCCTCAGCGCCTCGGGCTCCATTTGTAACAGAAATCGCGCTGCAGACTCACAATGCTGCCAAACTGCTCGGAATGTGTAGCAAAGCACCACGGGGCGTTGGAACAGGAAGCGGAAAGACCCGCACCCTTCTGTCCCCTTCCCACAAGCCACAGCACCAAAATGGGATGAGGTGCTCTATGGGATAGCTGCCCACAATGCACCACTCCCAACAGCGCTGCAAGTGCTGCAAATGTGGCCACACTGCAGCACTGGTTGCTGTAAGTGTGGCCACACTGCAGCGCTGGCCCTACACAGCTGTACGAACACAGCTGTAACTACCAGCGCTGCAGAACTGTAAGTGTAGCCATGGCCTTATTGAGGTTGCAGGAACAAACCATCCCAAAGTGTGGAAAGAATAGTAAATACGGCAGGTGACCAGCTTGGCTTAACAGTGAAATCCTTGCTGATCTTAAACACAAAAAAGAAGCTTACAAGAAGTGGAAACTTGGACAGATGACCAGGGAGGAATATAAAACTATTGCTCAGGCATGTAGGGGTGTAATCAGGAATGCTAAGGCACGACTGGAGTTGCAGCTAGCAAGGGCTGTGAAGGGTAACAAGAAGGGTTTCTACAGGTATGTTAGCAACACCAAGAAGAAAGGGAAAGTGTGGGCCCCTTACTGAATGGGGGAGGCAACCTAGTGACAGATGATGTAGAAAAAGCTGAAGTACTCAATGCTTTTTTGCCTCGGTCTTCACAGACAAGGTCAGCTCCCAGACTGCAGCATTGCAAGGGGGGAAAGGGTGCAGGGCCACTCCTGCAGAGGACATGTATAATCTGGTTGGATTGGGCAGCTGTAGGACATCTGCCCTCAGAAGCCCAAAGCCCTGCAAAGTGCAGGTACGCTGGCAGACTTGAGGCTATGGACACCAGATGGGGTGGGGGAGAGATACCCACGTTGGGGACTCAGAAGGGGAGTCACACAGAGACCTCGCAGAGGTGAGACTCCAGGAAGCCCAATGTGGTGGTGCCCACGAATGCCAGAACAGGCAGACCCCCTCCTTGGGACCTGAGATGTCATTACTTCAGGCAAAAGGACACAAGGTGGTGTCATGCCCAAACACACGGGGAATTTTCACCCAAGGGACCCCTCAAAGGGTTAACAGGCAAAGGGGAGACAGCCTGTAACCCAGCCTCTGAGAGCAGAGTGAGCTGGGAACCGGTCACCCAGACAGCTCCTGAGGCAGAGCTGGCCAGGGGAGATGGGAAGGCAGACGGGCTTCCCCTCTGAGCTCAGCAGATATGACTCCTGGGCTCAGGCCCCTCTGGTCCCCAGTGGGAGCAGCAGGTGGGGATGTGACAAACTGGGAATGTTCTC
The DNA here is from genome assembly GCF_007399415.2 of Gopherus evgoodei. NCBI lineage: Eukaryota > Metazoa > Chordata > Testudines > Testudinidae > Gopherus > Gopherus evgoodei. Next base: position 136,427,111 of record NC_044327.1, on the reverse strand, counting down.
AATGTTTTCTCTGAATACTGTGTTGGTGCATCCGTTTCCCCTATGCAGTTCTTAGGTATCTAGGTAGGGGGATATGACGTTATTGATATAAACTGGGACCATATAGAACATGGGTTGCAACCAAGATCCTGTAGTGGCACCAAATCCTAGGTAAAGGGGGTCATATAAGGTGTCTAAGACCAGGTTACGGATTACTGGTTATGATTATGCTGTCTGTATGTCTGTAGCATTTTGGTAGTTGAAGTTATGAATATTGACTGTATGCTGTCTGTATTGCAAACTTGTGTTGTGTTACTGGGAAAGATCCCAGACAAGCTGGTGTCAGCTCTGTTTAGCCTGCTTGATGGCCCATTAAGGATCATCACCTACACAATTGTCCCATCGAGAGAAGGCAGTTACGCCCTGTGACTCAGCTGGGTGTGCAGAAACTGGCCCATGTGACTGCAAACTCCATTTTGCTGTAACTTTCCACTGCAGGAACAAAGAAGTGTTCTTACACTTGGAAAAGCCTATATAAGGCTGATGCCTCATCTCCATTTTGTCTTCAATCCTGCCTCTTACCTCTGGAGGGACTTTGCTACAAACTGAAGCTCTACACAAAGGACTGAATGACCCATCCCAGCGGGGGATGTTCTCCAGAGACTTGATTTGAACCTACAGTTTACTCCATCACTGCTACAAGCCTGAACTAAGAACTTTGCCATTACTGTATGGAATTGATTCCATTTAACCAATTCTAGCTCTCATCTCTATCTTTTTCGCTTTATGAATAAACCTTTAGATTTTAGATTCTAAAGGATTGGCAACAGCATGATTTGTGGGTAAGATCTAATGTGTATATTAACCTAGGTCTGGGGCTTGGTCTTTTGGGATCAAAAGAACCTTTTTCTTTTACTGGAGTGTTGGTTTTCATAACAATTCATCCTAGGACGGGTGGCACTGGTGGTGATACTGGGAGACTGGTGTGTCTAAGGAAATTGCTTGTGTGACTTGTGGTTAGCCAGGGGGGTAAAACCGAAGTCCTTTTTGTCTGGCTGGTTTGGTTTGCCTTAGAGGTGGAAAAACCACAGCCTTGGGCTGTGACTGCCCTGTTTGAGCAATTGGTCCTGAATTGGCACTCTCAGTTGGGTCCCGCCAGAACCGCAACGTCACAGGGGATCAGGGAGTATAATTGTTGCAGAGCCCAAGAAGGCCCCTGTGATGGTGTCTGCACAGAGAATGGCCAGCACTCTGTCTCCTGGCAACTAATGGCCTGGGCCCCTCCTCTGCAAAGGTGCCAGCTGAAGGTGTTGGAGACAAAGAGATCAGGTGACCTCCTGGCCTGGGAAAGGAATGGAGCAGAGGAGGAGGGGCTGGAGGGGTGGTTAGTCTGGAGCTGGCTGGGGACGAGGAGTGAAGTGCAGACGTGGGGGTCTGGCTCACTGCCCCCCAGAATGGACCCGGCCGAGGGGTCCGGTTCGCTGTACCTACAAGCTCTGTTTTAGACCCTGTTCCTGTCATCGAATAAACCTCTGTTTTACTGGCTAGCTGAGAGTCACGTCTGACTGCAAAGTGGGGGTGCAGGACCCGGTGGCTTCCCTAGGACCCCGCCTGGGTGGACTCGCTGTGGGAAGTGCACGGAGGGGCAGAGGATGCTGAATGCTCCAAGGAGAGACCCAGGAGGTGAAGCCATGTGAGCTTCTTGCCCTGAAGACAGTCTGCTCCGAGGGAGAGGAGGCTCCCCAAAGTCCTGCCTGGCTTGGTGGTGAGCAGTTCCAGAGCATCGCCCGGGGACTCCTTGACAGTGGGGCAGTGGGGAGACGTTCACGGAGTGAAGCAATTCTGGGACTGAGTGAGTGTGATGCAACTTCAGCAGCTGCGGAGGGGCCATGTAACTTGGGGGAAGACTCCCGGACGGCACCATTCACCTGGGGTTCCTGTGCAGACATAGGAAGGATCGGGGTGCAGGGCTGTTAGCTGGAGTCCTTCAGCACATCAGCTTTGGCGTACTCTTAGGAAGTGTCTGTCTCTCTAAGACAGGATCCAGACCCCGTGCCAGTAATGGCCAAAGAGCTGAACCCGGAGATCAGAAGGTGGAGAGGGCAGGAGCCAGTGAACATGTGAATGGCCCATAACTGGCCCGGCCGGCAGGTTGGGGGGGACTTCCCCCCAGCTAGTAGCACCAGGGAAGACCTGCAAAGCTCCGGTTACCTGCCTGTCTGTAGCCAGCCCTGGAGCTGAGTGTGACAACAGCCCTGCCCAGGGAAGGGGGACTCATATTGGCTCTGGTGCAGCAACCAAAGCAGTGGGCTTGC